>NW_020799092.1:63762574-63822872 GCF_003259725.1 Athene cunicularia
AAAAAAAAAAAAAAGAAAAAAAAAAAGTGGGCTTTTAAAATACAGTTTTTAAGGATCCCACTTTAACTTGCTTTGCAGGTCTTAAGAGTCGGGAAACAGAAGTATATGTAAGAGTCCTATTTATCTCATTGATTTGCCATCTATTAGCCAGAAGAAAACACTTTTCCAACTGTTTCAGTAGCACTTTCAAAATGCTGTAATGCATTTAAACTGTTTCAATAAAATTTGATTATAGTTGCTTGTTTAGCAGTTCAACCAAATTGTGAACCCATTATCTCAAAGCTTATAAACAAAATTCATGATAAAAACATTAATATATATTCTTCACTGTATTTTTTAGAAGGAAGAATCTTTTACTTTACAAGTATGGTATAAAAAAACCTCTTGACATACTCCTTCACCATTTTAAGTAAGAACTGTGCTCAGGCTGAATTTTAGGAAGGAATGATTTTTAAATTTTTGGAGCTCGGATACAGACACGAAATTTCTACAGTACATAGAAAAATGTTTCCTCAAATGTCTACTGGTTCATGTGGAGTGTGACTACATAAGATTTCAGACTCATTTTCATCTGAGAGGTATTTTTTCTTTCTGCTAGGTTTTGGACACTATGATATTTTATTTCTTCATCACAGTACAGAGATCTTGTATGTTACCTGGACTGTAAATTTTGTTGAACGTACCACATAGCTTTCTACTCTAAGGTTACTGAATTTGAGCACTAGCATGGGTATCTCAAATCTCCTTATTGTAAATTTATTTACATTATGTATTCGATCCATTCAGACAAGAGCTGATGCTCTAGTGATTTTTCCCCTCCACAGTAATCTGCAGTCAAGTTTACCAAAGTATTTTAAAAACAGAAGGGTTTAAATATAGCCAAAGTATTTGAAAATAATAAATCTTTAAAAATTAAAGTCTGTGACACTGTTTCAGAGTGTTGCTTTTATTACTGTGAAACTGTGATTTCTGGTTGTGGTTAATAAGGTGGAAAGAGTATGTGCTGAGGTCTAATGTCAAAGCACTACCAGGTGCTACAATTATGGAAGGAAGAGTTAGCTACTTTGAGTGATTTATTGTTAAATAATACCCAACCTGTTTCAACTGTATTCTGAACAGCCTAATTTTTACTTACAACACCGAACAAGATAAGGAATAAAGCCACTGAGGTAAATAAATTTGAATTAACACTAATCAAAGTAAATTAAAAGAAACACTTTCTTTTTTTTTTTTCCCCCACTTAAAAAACTCCATAGTAAACATATGTCAAAGTATAATGTAAGTGCTTTGGAGCCCTGCATTCATTCAATTTTTTCCAGGACTAGCTCCATTTCCAGGTGTATTAAATTATTTTGACTGGAGAAATTCAGGTCCACATTACATTTTTACAGAGTAAATCGGAATCGTACTGTTATATTGTGAACAAGAGACAGCAAAACCACTTCTGATTTTCTACTCATTTAATCACATCTGTAAAAGCAGATTAGGAAAATTTTGGGTTTGCAAATTAAATTCAAATGAGATAACTGCAGAAAGAACAATGTGCTAGAGAACCAGACCTATCGTCCACAGATGGGATCTTCAGTAACTGCCCAACATCACAGAATTCCATTAAGGAAGGAAAAAGTGGTTTACAAACTACTAGGGCATTTTTTCTCCATTTTAAACAACCTAAATCACATTATTTGTGATAAAACTTCTTATATATAGAACTAATCTTCATTCTTTAGCAGGTCATTCTTTGCTGACTATTTAGGAGATCATTAGAAGTAGTCATATTTATTTGGCTATTTAAGTTTAATCTCTCACTGCTAAGTTAAATGCCCCACATTAACATAACCAGTTTAGAGTAACTCCCTTGAATTTGAAAATTTGAACTAGTTTCCTCATTTTCACTATCTACTTGCTTTACTGTGAAAGATTCACCATACTTTCAAGTTTGGGATTGATGAAGTGGGTGAGATCAGTATTGAGATTTGTATTAGATGCCACCAAAGAAAATGATACTTGGCAACCTCCTATGTTATCTCCTGCCCTTGTCCCAGGACCCTTTTTCATGCCCCTGGGGCTGTCAGACCATGCCCCAGAGATGCCCCATGGAGATGCCTACTGCCCCCAGAGACCCCTGGCCTGTTCTGTGCCCTGGCTGGAGGCAGACAGAGAAGGGACTCACAGCCAGGGCCCATCCTGATGCCTTTGGCTTTTGGCCCTGGCCACAAAGTCCTGCCCTGACACTCCATGGGGAACCCACTTGTCCTCCAGCACCTGGCCCAGGAGGATCACCATCCCTCTCAGTGACCTGACAATAGACGACAAGCTCTAGCTTTTAGCCCGTAATGTTCTGACCAGAGGGGACCAATATTTGAGTTCTTTATGCATATTCATTTTGGTGACTGAATTGCATCATAGCCTTTATGTTATGATGCAAATAACTATTTGTAATATATACCTTTTTCATGTACGATATTTTGTCACTGCTTTCAACATGGAGTAAAAACATCTGTTTAGATTTTCAGGATCTCACTGGGGTTTCTTTGGCTCGCCTGTGCATAACACTTGTTGGGCACAATTCGTCAAGCAGGTCTTTCAAGGGATGTAAAGTTGGCACCAAAGAATGCTAAAACAGTTGGCTATATTTTATTTTATCACTTAGAGATGTGACGCCATTCATGAGTTATCCACTTTGCATCCTGAACTAGATCAGAATTGGAATTATGAAGATTATTGAAGGTTAGTATTCATATGACTCAACAGTGCTGGTTTTCTTGACTTTCTCTTTTTCAGAGTCTGGCTGACTCAGTCATACATGCACACATGTGCACACATATACACATGAAGACAGCAGCAATAAATCTTACCAAGCATGTCATAGTATAAATAGTATCCTATTCTCAGTTATTACCTTAGACTTTTCTAATCAGAGATGTCTCAGGAGGAAGCCTTACCTTTTGGATTAGATTTCTTATGATCACAGGTAGAAGGCACAGTCCTACAGCGTGACTCTGATGTGAGTGCTCTCCAAAGACACAGAAGAAAGCAATTTTGTCTTTAAGATTCAGAATGTCCTTAGGGAAATGGCCAATATGACATCTTTTCTTCCAGCTACACACTATCTCACTGCTTGCATAGGTAGTTCAAACCTGACTCTGTCTCAGTTCTGGACAACACACCACAGGGATCCCTGAACCTAAAAGCATAAATCTAATTTGGGTCAGAGTAGAAAAAATATGCAGCCTGAATTTGAGATTCTGAGTTGAGTTGGAAGTCCTGGTGGCTAGGGGTAAAATCTTATTAATCTTTTTCCTTAGAGGTAAGGGCTTTCATATTGAGATTGCATTCTTACCTAGGCATTCCTCTGATGGGAAGTTTGCTTTAACTAACTACAAGAGAAGATAATTCCTAATGAGTTTAAGAGGAAAAAAAAAATCTTGCTGAAAAGGGTACAATAACAGCACATAAATTCTGACCTTACCGCAATGGTTCACTTTAATCCCATCTTAATAAAAATTGATGCAACTTCCTTATTTATAAAACTATAAGAACATGTAACTGGGAAAGGCATTCAAATTCATGGACTGAAACTTTTAAAACTAATTAGTCAGTTCATACTAACATATATTAATTTCAAAGAAAAATATTTCCAAATTGAATAGACTGTTTTGAAATTGTTAGTCAGCATGTCTAGAACCCTGTGGTGTTGTTATGACAGTCACTTTAAAGTTTTATTTGCTATATGCTTGAAAAGGTCAGAGAGAAAAGTACTTACACAAGAACAATGCACACAGTTTTATATAAACATACCAAGGTACTAAGTTCAAATATTTGTCCAAATAGAAATAATTCTTCCCTGTCATTTTTAAAATGACCTTCCGATTAAAAGAGCATAGCAAAGTATTTGTGATGAATTTGAAGAGGCAGTAATTCAGTTTTTCACATAGACAAGTGAGGCTGGGCATGTTTCACTCATATTGGTTTGTTAAATATTTTATAGATCAGTTTTCTGCTTCTATTGAATTGGAGTGTGATCATCACATAATATTTTCTTTAATGTTGAGGAACATGTCAAGAAGATTTTTATATTTGATTATTTATTTCTATGGTAGATAATTTATTCATCAGCATCGTTTGTTAATGTACCTGTCTTCATGACCAATTTTAGTTGATGTAATCTGACAGAATTGATATGATGAATCAACAAACCTGGCAATCTGAATAGAATAAATGCTGGCTGACTATGAATGTCTTTCATAGAACAAAACAAAAGAAAACAAAAAAGGAACCTCATACAAAAACCCCACAACCTGTTACTAATTTAATTGTGGATAGTAATATGCAAAAGCTGTTTATTCCAAAATATATTTTCAGCATATTATGATTATATTGGGTCTGGCTGGAATTAAGTCAACTTTCATAGCTTTGGATTGCTGACTAAACCAGTTTTGATAACACACCAATGTTTTGGCTGTTGCTCAACCATTCTTGACAAGGACAAGGCTTTCTCTTTTACTGACTCTGCTTATTCTGCACCTTCAACAAGTAAACTGGGGGTGGGCAAGAATTTGGGAGGGGATAAATGTGGGACAGCTAACTCAAACTGACCAAAGGGATGTCCTATAACATATGACGTCCTGCTCTGCAATAAAAACTGCAGGGGAGGGTATCTTCCAGGGTAGCTGTTGCTCATAGATTTGCTGGGCAACCATCTGCCGTTGGAGGTAGTGATTAATTGCCTTTACATGTTTGGGGTTTTTTATTTCTCCTTCATTCCTTCACTTCTTGGCTCATGAATTTTCTTGCTTTTGCTCTTCCTATTCTCTTCCCCAGTCCTGATGAGGGTGGGAGTAGGAGTGAGGGAGCAGCTGTGTGAATGATTTTTAGCTAGCCAACCCATCAATATGATATATACACATACAGGTATTAAATACCTATGAAAATATTAACATATTTTGATTATTTTGTAATTTGGTGATGCAACAGACCTGTTGACATAGAGACCTGTGTAAGGCACATTTTAGACTTTTGTTTGTCTCGACATTGCTGCTTCACAGCCACCATTTCCTGGCTTTAGCATCCTGTTGTTAAGAAGAAGTCCATCTTGAAGACAGAAAGTCCCCAATGAAACCACGACATCCGCCCGAGGCTGGAACAACAGCAGCCTTGGTAGTGCCCACCAAGCCACACCTGCATGCAAACTGGGTAGGAGGTGTGAGACTGTTGGCGGCAAGTAGAGGCTGGAGGCACCGCAGGTTGACCCCCACCAGCAGACCACTATGACATGAAGGACCATGAGGCATCAAATATCACAACATGCCCTCATGAATATGGGCAGACTTTTTTGAGAAATCGTGGGGACGGGGGACTATAAAGGGACTGCGTACTCCTCTCTTGGGATGCTGCTGTCAATGGAGCCAGGAATATGGAACATCATCAGCACCAAGAACAAGCTGACAGAACATCGCTGGATCCCTGGTCGTGGTGGTGGTGGTAATTAGCTGCATCTCTATTGTTCTCTTGCTTAGAGATTCTGACCTTTTTCCCTTTCTTTTCCTCTCTGTTCTATCACTTTTATTAGTTGTTATAGAAAATAAAGTTCATAAGGTTGTACAGCATCTGACCTTGTTTGTGTCTTAATCTCACTCTTGGGATGATTTAAGAACCCTCCTCGATATTGGATCGGGACAACCTGTCTTAATAAACTGTTTCAGCCAGATATATCTGCAAGACCTGTTGAGCTAGTGTTTTTGAGATATGCCTGCTTGCTGATTAACAGGACACAACAGGATGATCTAACTACCATTGCATCTCTCCAGCTATGTCTTTAGGACTATGCAGGTGTTCACACATCAGGTGAGTTCAAGTCAACTGGCGTCTCAGCTGAGCAAACTCACACCCCTAGACTATCCCAAAACCACATTGCCATACATACCTCTTTGATATTAAGGTAGCACTGGAGTCCATAATCATTAAAACCAATAGATAGATGACTGGTGTCTAGTCTGTTCTGAACCACAATCCATAGAGCTGCCAACTGCAACCCTTCACAAACTGTGTGTTAGATATTGAGAATCATTAGGATGGCTCATAAATGAGAAAAAATGGGCTTCTAAAAATTAGACTTGGTACATTTAACTTTTTGTTCTGAATATATCATGTCCATGGTTTCACCCTCTGCCCTCATGGGACATACAAATCTAATTAAAAAAGTAAAAACTAAAATATTAAAAAAAAAGAAAAAGAAAGAAAGAAAAAAGTACAGTAAGTGAAATTTTAAACAGGAAATTAAACAGGACCAAACTTCAAATAAAATCACAAAATTGATGCCTCTGTGCTTGTACATGACTTAGTCCAAAAAAACTGAAAAAAAAAAAAAAAAACAACTTGGAATTTAGATAGAGCTTTTCAGGATATTCTTTTAAAGAACTTAAAATAATTAATTTTAAGGGATATTTATATTGTGCATTTCCAGTTGCAAATATTTGAATAGACTATGTCTCAAGATAGTAAGGTTTAGAAAGCAATTGACTGTTAAGGATGTCAGTCAGATATTTGTATCTCTCTGAAGAAAATAATACATGGTTTCTGAACAATTTTGCATATACTAAGCATAACTCTCCTATGCCTCTCCCTGTATGATTGTAACATTTGTGTAAAGCTAATGAAGAATGGTGATATAAAACAATCTTTTGTATACTGCTTGTATTTTTTTCCAGTTGTACCAGCATACTAGTTTGCAAGTCAAGAGATATCCCTATATAAAGTTCCACACAAACATTTTCCATGTCTGTAGATCTCTAATTACTATGAAAAATTTACTTATTTCTAATTGTTTTTTATAAATATGAAAGCCTGCTTTGTACTTATGATCAGTTACCTCTGAAGACCATGCAATATTCTTCATAAAATGTGGCTGCAGAAGTATCAAATGCATTGTTTAATAGGATTTGAACATATTTCTCTACTAAAATCAAACTAAGTTAGTCTTCTGGTTATACTTCTGATAATGATTTACCTTCAATCATGTAGGTTGTATATGAGTAATATTTTGTGTAAAAAAATCTTGATCTATGAATAGGCTCACGTAATCTTTTGTAAAGTGACTTACTCTTCCTGCAGTGTAAATTTGTGGTCTCTCTCTGCCCATGATGCAACTGAGCTGGAGAAGAGCCATCTCCGAAATGGAAGCCAGCATAAATTGTTGTATCGGCATATGCTGTCCTTACTCTCTCATTTTACTCTCCAACTTCCATCCAGCTACTGTGAAACTGTGCAACAGGACTGGTGAAATCTCAAATATTGTTGCCTGAATTTTGCTCATAGATACTATTTCAGCTCACGTTTACTATATGAAAGGAGCACAGTGGGGCAGTGTTCCTCTGGCAAACAAATGGCAATTCCAGAGACTGATATGATTGCTAATTGGAAACTATAATGCCAACATTGCAAAATGCCTGTGTGTACATAACTTAGCAGATAATAACCTTCACGTGTTTACTATAAACCTGTAACTGTATTTCTTATTTCTTCTACATGCTGAGACATAGGTGGAAACATGTTTCCAACAACAAAGATGATTTTTACTTTTTTGCTATTTTTGTCACGGAATACATGATTTCGCCCATCTTTCTAGAATTCAGTTCTCATACATGTGTATTGAGGTGTGCATTACCTTTTCCTCTGACAAAGGGAAAAAAACCAAAAACTTATACAAGTGCAGTAGTTTAACAATGCCCTACATTATGTTTTCTAATTGCTAACAGGTCAAGACTGCATCTGGCTGAGAAAATCAGCTTCTTCAACTTCAATTTTTTCAGACAAGTTCTAAGGAACAAGTCATCTTTCCCTGAAGAGGGAAACACTGGGGAAAGGGGCCATGGGGAGAACCACTTCCTAGTTTTCCATGGAGGATGTCCTCACAATAAGATAAGCATCCAACTCTTTGGTGAATAATTGCTCTCTCTATTAGGAAAATTTGAACCTTTATCTGTTGTAGGGAAAGTACAAAATCTTCCTCTTCAGGTGAGAAAGGTTTTCCTCTCAGTACCCAAAATTATATTGATAATCTATTAAACCCCCAAAATATTCTGATTTAAGGGGAAGATGATACTTGGAATATGGGAGTTGTTTGCAGGCTGTTGGGAGTCTCTGATACATGCAGATTGTGTTCATGGTTTCTCAAAGCAGTTGTTAGCTTGTCCACCATTTCAAAGAATATCTCTCTCTCTCCAAACACTTATAAGGGATCCTTATGAGAGTTAATTTGCTTTTTCCTGACAGTGCACATGAAATCCATCCGTCTTTTGTGGAAGTCTCATTTGAGAAGTGAAATTAATTTAATTTTCACCCTCTGTTGAAAATGTTTCATTAAGTTTGAAAACAACAATCAGAAGTGACTCATCCATCTGTATCTCAGAAAATTTTTGAACAGGATCTTAGTAGTTGGAAGTGTATTACCTGACTATCTGCTACCTTCCTGCATAGGCAATGGACAACAATGTTTGTAGCAATTAGCATGAGTCAGGCACAGTCAGCACAGACTGTAAAAACCATAAATGACATCTGCTATCATAGAAGTAGATAAAATATGATCATCCAGCTGTCCCAGAGAAAACAATAGTTTTGGTGTGCTCAATAAAATAAATAATTAAATGATGCAAACAACATTTTGATCATTAACAAATGCAAATGTGTCCAGATGTGTCTGGAACAGATTCTGAGTGCCAAAATTGGCAACAGCAAATATGAAAATGAAAATACAATTGTGGTGGTGCAATTCTTATCCCTCCCTGCCCCTCCTTGTTGGGCTGCTTTGTTCTAGATGTGATTCCATGCACAGCCCCCCTAGCTGTACACCAATCTGTGGAGATAAGAACTGATAACGTTACAGAGCCTGGATCCTGCCCCCCTCCCCGATTGCTTGGAAAGGGTTATAATGGCCCATCATCTCCTGGTGGCCTGGCACACCTGTGCCTGGGATGTGGTCAGATGGAACAATAACAGAGTTGCATGTTCATCAAATTCTTGTGCAACTGCCGGAAGGTACCAAATAGTATTTGATGAAAGTCAATTATCTTGGACCCTATAAACTGTGACCACCAGAGAGACCCTTGGAGCTCTCCTGGATCGCAGTGGGCCTGTGACCAGCATCTCCCCTGAGCTGGGACACCTCTCAGGTACCAAAACCCTTAAGGTGTCGTCTGATCCAGAAAGAAGGCCAGGGCGAAGTCCCCCCACTCGAGTCTCAATTATCGCCCATTGAGGAATGCCAAGGCATTGTGAGTATTTGCTCTAAACTCAAGAGGGAAATTTTCTTTGAGCTAGCTTCTATTTCACCAGTTCTTTCTCTGTTTATTGGTGGGTGTGGGTGTGGGTATGTACCCTAGCCCTTGTTCCTGTGTGTGTTTGTCACTTTTATGTTCATTTTACTGAATCCAAACACCTTTGTTTCTGTATGTGTATGAGCATGTATATATACGAATAAATGGTATAAATTAAGGTACCGTTAAGTAAGTTAGAGTGAATCTTGTCATTTTAGAATCTGTGAATAAGTCGCTTCTCTTCCTGAATTATTTTATATTGATAAATTGCTGTTAGTTATTAATAAATATATAATATTTTTACTAAATCATTACCTTGTCAATACCTTCATCTGCGACAACAATTTGAATGGCTTAACCACTAATGAGTTTTTCTCTATTCAACCCTATAACTCAGGCAAATTAAGAGTTTTGGAGGTACTCAGAGTACCTGAAGGACTGTGGAGATGGGAGGGGGACACCGTGAGTCTGTACCAGCAACCAACTACAGCTTCTAGATAACCCAGGAAATCAAAGAGAGCCTAGGCGACCCCATGACCCTGCCCAGGACTACACAGCACACTGACTCATCCTACTTCTCACTGGGACCACGGCACCTCTCCTAAAAGAAACAAATAAGTCATGTAATTTGTAAAATTGCCTAAATCTGTGACTAAAGTGGTTTGGTATCCAAATGCCTTTAGCCTTCATACTGTCATTAGGTCTTAGTCTGTGACAACGTGCCTAGCTATTGCACTCATGAAGCAGTATGTTTTCCAATAAAACATCTGCTTTTCAGTTAGAAATGTGAAAGCTTGCATAATTAAACCACTTGCTTCATAATTTAATGAAATCACTTCATATGATATTAAAAAAGGCCTGGCAAACTGTCCCACTAAATACTTCACTAATAAAAATCTGTAAGTCTTTGGTTTTAAATAAGCATTCACATTCACACACAAATCAAGGTCTTGATTACAATGAACAAATAATGTTCCAGACTGTAGGGAATAAATAATTCCTTAATTTGACTTAGTGAAACCTCTTTTTATTTCAGTTGAGTATATCTTTAAATTTTTGTTTGTTGGTATATTTGTCCTGGGAAAACAGCATAATTTTTTTATTATTTCATTCTCTACTTTTCTGCATATGTATATGAGACCTATCATTGACGACCCAGAAGAGTGGCTGTGGATGGCATCTAGTCACCTGAAATACATTTGAGTCAGATATAGAGAAGGTTTAAATCAGCATAGCTCTTGAAGTCAGCTGACTGATGGGATTTTGCACTCACATAGGATCTGTCTTCTCTTATATGATGGGTGCATTTTCATTGATAGCTACAGAATCTGTTTCAGATGACTACACACTTCACCCAAACTTATAATTACTGTAGATGAAAGTGGCAGTTAATAAAACTACATTGTTACTAGGGGCATCTTCCAAACAGATTACCCATATTGGATTAATGTTGTTGTTGTTATCATTATTATTATATGTAATATATATAATTATATATTATAATATATAATAATAATAAGACACACAAATAAATACAAAACAAGGACTCTATTGTACATCATGATTTTGCATTTCCGAAAGGTGTGTGTGGGATGAAATAGAGGTCTCATTTCTGGTATTTGCCTTCTTATGTGAATCCAATTTTCTCTCTTCCACCTTTGTATATAGAAAGTATCAATATATAAAATATTTTTCTTTTTTTTCAAGTTTCTTACTTTTCACTCATTTCAAGACACTTACAGCTAGTAGTTAGCTAAATATAAATTATTACAAAATTTTTGTTATCCATTTAATGTGTCAGGTAAATTCAACAGAGATTTCTTTAACTATTTTTAAGATAAGGCAAAAATGTCCCATTTTACACGTGCATACTTGAGGAAAAATGAAATAGCCTGTGGTATAAATTAAGGCTAGATTAGAAAAAAACCACAGTTTATTTGTTGTTTTAGTTCATCATTATTTAATTACATACTGATGAACAAACCCATAAGGATCTGAAATCTTCATGTAAGTCTTCTAAATGAAATTTTGTCCATAAACAAAAGTTTCATGAAGCCTCAAATAAGAGATCTTAGAAGTTTAGGTGAAAAAAGAATGAATTCATAAATATTTAAGAACAAGAGAGGTCAAGAAATATGTTCTGAAGGAGAATGCATGATTTTGGTACCTTTTATATTCTGCAGTAAACAATGCATTTACAATTTCTTTTTCTTCATGTTATGTGGAGGAAACATTTAGTCTAGTACAGTCTTAAGAATCAAAGCTATGAAATGGAAAACATTAAAATTTAGTTCAGACTAAAAAAGTCTTCATAGTAAAATATAGTAATACTTCCTCTGTTTATCTTAAGCTGATTTTTTAATAAGATGTATGTGTTTGGGACGTAGTACAGTTATAAAAGTTAAGTAAAAGCAAGAGCTGATGTGAAAGGTCAAGGAGAAAGAAATGAAAAATTATTACATTAGTATGATATATATTTATCTACCAGTGATTGAAGAAGAAATAACTGAAAACATGAGTTTAAGAATGTGCCTTTTAAAGAAAGTATAGTTAAAATTATGATTTGGTTATGTACTAGATTCTATGAAGGCACATTCATCACACAACTGAACTGCTATTCACACACAATTAGATTCAGTTAGGATAGTGACTCTTATGGACACTTTAATCATTTGCTTCATGAATTGAAAAGGGGCATGCATTTGATTTACTGTCATCTGGGTGGGTGATAAAGATCAGCTAGTTGATAAATGTTTCAAATGAATTTGCTGATCGAAGCTATCTTTGCATTTGTTTTGCACAATAATTAAAAATTAATTAAATCAGACATGCCGCTAATGAAAGACTCTTACCTGCAGTTCCCCTCATACAACTGGAAAATACAGAACAGACCAAGATGAAAATTCTTCAAAGAATGAGGGTTTGGATAAAGAAAAAAGGGAACGTTTTTATTGTTCTCCAACTATTGATGGAAGCAATGTGTAACTTTTACACTCTGCCTATTTAGAAAAATAATTACTTTTGGAACTGACATTGGTAACACTCAATGTTATGAGCATGGAATCGATATAAAATTTGTAAAGCTTTTTTTTGGTTTGTTTTCTTTTTTTAAAGTGGAAATATGTTTGACAGAGGTAAGCACAGACTTTAAACTTAAATAACTTCTAAATCTAGTAACAATGCAGAACAAGACCTGTTACTTATTAAAAACAGGGTTTTTTTAATCTTATGCTTTTCCTCACTCAAGTGCTTCACAGCAGTCAAGAAGGCATGTTTGCTTGTCAGAATCAATCCCCTAAATTAATCCTCCCCAAAACATTACAGTCTTGAAATGATTAAATAGGTTTGCTCAAATATATGACTCTGGACTTAGGAACTTTCAATTCCTGTGAGATCTTTCTCTGTGTGTGTATGTGTATTGGACAGGGCTGTTTGTAGCATCTCTAATATGCCCATGAGTTTTTTTGTATTGCCAGACCAGAAAGTATCATCTGCTACACACCATGGTAGCTTCACTATCACAGTACACAGTGTCAGAGTTCAACTTCCTAACTCATGATTTAAACTCTCATGTTGTAAAGCAGGAAATTAACAAAAATAAAAGTAGAGAAAACAAAAAATTTGAAAGACCACATCAGTTTTTCAGGATGATTTGTTGGAAAATGGGTTGTCACACCAAGAATATTACTTGTTTTAAAACACTTATTTCAGGGACTTTTCAGGAAGATACAGGAAAAATTCAGTCATGTGGAATATAAGAGAGATATGTGAGCTAAAAAGTGGAAAACATAATAGTTATCTATAATCTATTTTATACATCTATTCTCAGTAGGGGCGAATTGCCTCTATATGTGATGGTCAGTGTGAGAGAAAACATAATTTGAACCTAAATTTTAGATTATTAAAACTATGTCACATAATTTCAGTACTAGCGGTTGAAGTGCTAAGGTTTGGACAACCGGCCCAAGCCAGAGTTGACCTATAGATGAATCCTGTATATTTTATAACTGATAACTGCTGTGCTAGTAGGTATCGTACTAAGTTATAGCAACCCACTTATGCTGATGTAAAAAGTGCTAAAGCACTGAAATACTGAAGCCTGAACAACAGGCCCCAGGCCGAAGCTGCTAACTTAGTGTGTAATCACTAACAAAGTGTGTAAACTCACTAGTGAAAGATGCAGCTTAGACAGAATATAATCAGCAGCGAGGAGAGAATGTATCCAACTTCCCTGGTTTAGCCTTGTTCAAGGCTGAGAACCCAAGTGTTTGGCCTTGTTAGAAACTCCCTTGGTTTCCCCCCCGAGCCCTGGCCAGGCTTTGGGTGGAATCCAACAGGAGAGTGAAACCAGAAATTCTCCGCTCAAAACAAAGGTGCCAGCTATCCTGCCCTGTCGATCTCTGGTATATAAGGCTGGACCCGCTCACAGCGACTTTGGCAGCCTCACCTATGGGGGACGCACCGCGTAGGATTTCCCCCTTGCCGGGACAGGCTCTGCAAACCCTCGCTGTAGCCGGGGCTGCCCGGCCACTGCGGGGCTGGATGGCGGTAACATGCAATTGGTCATGTATTTTCTTGATCACTATTCTCTCTTTCCTGTAGTAATGATTTGATGCATTACCCTGTATTTTCCTGTTTGCTGCATTAGGTGCACTATTCTGCTTTTTCTTACTGCATGTTTTCTGTATTACACAATTACATTGGTTATCACCAGTAAAATATACCTACTCTTTTCACTCTGGTGTCCGAGTTTAATTAGTATCCTTAATCAGCAAAACAGTGGTTTTGCTGAAAACAGGAAGTGGTGAAAAAGAGGAAATATTTCTTTATAAAATTAATATAGATAGAAGTAAACTTAGCAGTTAAATGTATTCTCATATGAAGATGGAAGGAACTATGTAAACTTCCCTTCTTATTTTTTAAAAGCATCCGGTGGTGGTTGACAAGGTACCTAGCTAAAACTCTTAACTGCCAGTATCTATAGATTTTTTTAAATAATTATATTGTCCTTTTTAAGCAATAAACAAACTACTGAATTAAAGAAATAGTTACACATGTTACAAACTATACAAGCTGTACAGCAGTTCTGATTTATTTTAATAATTAGAACACTAATCTCATGATAATTCTGCTTATTCATGAATTATGATTATTGTGAGTATCCACAATAGTTTTTAATTACATGTGAACTAAAAGTAATCATATGCTTTCCTAGGATACCTCTCTAGTTTTATATTCCTTGGGCCATTTTATGTTCCCACAAGCCATCAGAGAATTGATAGAATGAAGGAGGAATATCTAAACATAAGCAGTACAAATGGACAGAGTTGTCTTTGCAAAGATGTTAGGATATAGAACATACTGGTCAGGTAAACTGTCAAAATTTAAAATAATATCTGGTATTCTCCCAGAACAGCCATACTGGCAACTATCAGGAGCTGGACCAGAGCTGCTCTTTACGCTACACATACTCAGTGTGGAGCAATGCAAGTTGCTGGTAGCTTTTCTTAACCTTCTGTATCATGAAAACTTCAGTCATGTTACAGTTGTGTATCATGCTGCTATATTTGTCTACATCAAGGCAGCCACATATGGCCCTTTATGTGGTGGTTTCAGCTGAAAATATGACATTGAATAGAAAGACAAGAGGACCAAACAAAATGTAAAGCCTATTAGGAAAAGTATTTCTAACCATTGCTAAGATGTCATCTCTCTGAAACATCAACAATAATTGTAATAGCACACAGCAAGTTTTGACTAACATTATACTTCATATATTTTATATTATAGGTCATATCTTTTGCAGCCATAAATCAGAATAGTTTCAGAAACTCCAGTGGATCTATGGTAATAATAAATTTCACAAAATGAGTATCTCCCTTAAGACAAAATTGGGACTGGAACTCAATGGGTTTTCATCTCCAGATTTCTGCTTATCATGTTCTTCCAGACTTGTAATTTCTGATAGTTTGAGAAGTGAGCCTTCTAGCCTTTTAGTAAGAAAAAAAAAAAAAAAAAAAAAAAAAAGTATGGTGAGACAATTGCCCCCTGCCCACCAGAAAGGACTATAATGAGAATTTGTGTCAGTGGAAAATATACCTCATGGCTTCCATATTCTGTCTGTTGGTTTTGTATTGTGCTGCATCAAGATACCCTTGGTACTGAAGTTCATTTCAATGATGATGTCTCTGAGAGGTTGATTGACTCATTCAGTGACAAAAAATCCTTCCATGTGTTTACTAACTCTTTGGATATAAACCATTGCTTTCACATTTGTGTTGGATAGTTGTGTTTGAGTATGCTTTTTTCTATTCCATATGCCTGCTTTTCTCATTGATATGTTTGCTTAAAACTTCTGAAGTGAAACATATTGCAGACTAGAGTGGGTACAACATCAAAATTGCAACATTGCCTTCAAACAATTTCAAAGATAATAATTTATTAGAAATAAGAACTCATTCTAATTTTAATATTGATAAAAATATAAAATCTCAATACTGGAAATCAAAGCAGCATTTAGTCAGAGAAATTCAAAGTTAACAAGCCATGACAGAAAAAACATTGATTTGAAATTAGAGTTCTTTTGAAAATTTTGTTCTGAGAGTTTTGCTTAGAAGCTCTCAAAATATCCTTCAATTTTTAATCAAAGTTAGGATGTGAGAAAAGAAGGATGCAACTCCTCATAAATTGTCAGGTTTACTGACACATCAAGAGATTATGGCTGTTTACCTTCCTCCAACAATGGTTACAACTCTATGTCATAGTAAAATGATAAATCAGACATCAGAAGTCTCTCAAAGAGCTTTATATTTTTTCAATGTGAGATGTTCATGTTTTCCAAATATGAAGGTCATTGTGCTTGTACCTTCTTTTTTTTTTTTTTTTTTTTTTTTTTTTTTTTTTTTTTTTTTTTTTAATAATTTGGAAGATGAGTTCTAGTTATATTTAAAAGCCTGGTGTTTCTCCTAAAACTATGAACAATAATGCCTGTATTACTTTGCATGGCAGTAAGAGTTACTGTCCTGGCCTTACTCTCTGCTCATGTTTTGGTCTGATGTGGTTTTCATAAAAGTTACATTAGCTGACTATGAGAAAACACGATAGAGCAGTCACAGTGCCCACATAGAATTAATTCACAGAATCTAATTTATTCATCTTTAACCAATCAATATTTAATATAAACAAGACGTTTTTCTCCTCACAAGATAAGTCTACAAGTTTTGTGTTTACAATATTTCTATAATTTGAGTTAGAAAAGTCTGAAGACACATCTTGTTTGCCAAAATTTAGCTTATTAGGACATATTTCACAGTACTCATCACTTATAGAATGGTTTAACAGAAAGATGACCTTTTAAGTCATCTTCTTTTTAACAGGTTTCTGTTACCCAGTGAAATGAAGTCAAAAGAGGAAAAAAAAAATGAGCTATTTAAATTTATATTTAGGAAGCTGGATAATTTGAATTTGTCAAAACATGACATTTAATTATTTGTGCATGTGAACTTGTTACATGAACTAATTATTGTTTCATGATCCTTTCAGCCTCTTTCAGACTTCCTCCATCAGAAAAAAAAAAAATAAAATCTTCAGAACATTGAAAAGCTTTAACCTAAACAGATACGCAGAAGCCAGTGGTTATCCTAACAAGGGAAACAGATATTTTGTAAGCAAAGAAAGCACAAGGACAGAAAGACCAAAATTCCTCTTGTAATAATGTGACTGTCTTTCATAATATTTTTTACTTTGTGGTTCAGTGTCAAAATTTAACATACTCTTCTCACATATTGTTGCAGCATATTGAAGGAAAAATAGATTGGCATAAAATTTTAGTGATTGTACTGATACAGCGGAGACTGAAAATGTGGGTTTTGCTGTTCCTAGTGAAAAGCCTTGGACTCTGCTCTGACCTGAGAACATAGGTCTCTGGGCGGGGCAAGACTCAGTGTCTACCTTGGAGCCAAGTGCCTGTTGCCAACTCTGCCTGGGCATGAACTCTGCCAGAGCCTCCATGGGAGGAGTCTAGCAAACCCAGGGGGCCATTGCCCAGCAAATGCGATCTCCTGCTGGGGATGAGCCTGGGGAAGCTGCAGGGCCACACTCACTCTCAGCTGGGTGCAACAAGAAGGCAATAGCCCAGTGTGACACATTAAAATAAACCCAAGCTGATTCCACGACAGAGGGGTTTCAAGGCACATTGTTGCAGGCAAGAAACTCAGGATGATGGTGATTTACAATAAAATCCTCATCTGTTCTTGAGGAGGCTGGCACCATCAGCTTCACAACTCAAGGGACACTGGAAGGGTAAATACAGGACCAAGTGAACAGGGATATATAGCAAGATGTTTTATGATATAATAATTTCAACAGTATTAGGCTTTTTCTGTATCAAATTATTTAAACAGTTACACTCCTAAAACATTAGCTAGATCAACTCTAAATTTTAGCTCCATCTACGTGTGTGTTCCTTTTTTCCCAGAAGTTCTTGAGTGTAACATTGCTGGTGATGCTTTCTGAATACCTTTCAGAACCTCCCTCCTCATAGAGCAAAAGAATACTTGTGATGCAATAGGAATGACCTGAAGCATTCAGTAGCTAGAGGTAGTTTTTGGAGTCCTAAAGATGAAGCATTCCCATCAGGATTTTAGCATCAAGAATAAAAGAGCGCTAGTTTATTGGTAATCCCAACTCCTCTGTAGTGATCAAGGGAAGCTACTCAATCCAATAGGGAAAAATAAACAAAGAAAGAAACAAAGAAACCCAACACGCCTGTTTTCAGTTTTGGAAAGTAGGTCCTACCTGCAAGGTATTTTTCATTCATGGCCCTAACAGATGGAGTAACCTTGGATTTCTTGTCTTTGACTTTCATTAACCGAGCCATATGACCATAACAATTTTGTCATACAAGCTGATCTACTGCCGTAAGTGTCTTTAACATTTTGTTTTAGCTATAAAGTAAGAAAGAAAAAGCAGGTTTCAGAAATGACAAAGGTAAAGACATCATAAAAACTTATTAGAGAAAGAGAAGGAGAGATGAAAAAGATATTTTTTAAAAAGTATACCTTTCTCACTGAACATTGAATTTTTTTTTGAAAATAAAATAAAATAAAATAAACCCTCCAAATTTTAGCATAGTAATTGTGATAGACACAGTTGTGCAACTGAAAGATTATATAGTTTTGCTGATCCATCAAGCACGTTCACGACCTGTTAACATCAATTTTTGCTCAAATTTCAATTAAAAATGATGAAATTAGTTAAGCAATTTTATATTGAGGAATTTGCCCTACATTTAGTCTGTTAAAGACTATTTTGATGGTGAAATTTATGCCATTCAATTAACTGATTTAGGAATTTCACTTTTATACAAGTTAATGTCATGAAACACATTTATTTATTTAGATAGTTTAGGAGCAGTTGAAAAATAATTTTTACTACTCTTCCATAATACTGAACTGGGACCATTAGCTATTCATCAGGTATTAATAATTGGTAGTCATTACTCACATAAAATACAAATACAGAAAAGTTAATAAAGAGAAAAAGAGAACTAATTTTGGCTTCAGGAGGCACTGGATCAACTCCATTGATAGATTTCATCTAGGGACTAGGAGTGAGGTATTCTTCCTATTATTTTACAATAAAAATTAATCCAAAATAAGCCATAAACCCATTAATGGATCAACAGTAGAGAAGCAGACATAAGTAAAAAGATGTAATGCCCAAAAGTGCATATCTGTATACAGTATTCAGAAATAAACATTCACAAATAATATCTTAGAAATATGGGCATCAAAACTTAGTAATACAAAAAAGTGTTTTATAAATATCCTGGTTAGAACTCAGCTGGCAGCCAGTCACCATGTGGCCAGTCATTTACTTCCCTCCTCACCTTCCCTCCCTGGTGAAATAGGGGAGGGACAAAAATAAAAGAAATTCACAGGTTGAATAAAAATATTTAGTAGTAGTAAAAAACCAACAGTAATGATAGTAAGTCCAAATGGGTAAAAGACAGCAGTGGCTTACTGACCGCAGCCTGCCCCCAGCAGCGATCCCAACCATACCAGAAATCCCGCTGCACTGACCGGGAAACTGAAACCAAAATGGAAGATGAGAGCTCACGTGTCCCCTTATATACTGAGCATGATATCACACTATATGGAATACTCCAATGATCAATCCAGGCCCGGCCCTATAGCTGTGCTCCTTCTAAGCCCAAGGAAAATGAACTCTATCCTGGATGAAAACAGGACAATAAATAATAATAATATAATTAAGATTACACTTAGTTCAATTTTTTAAAGGATTTTTTAAAATAGATAAGAAAGTCTGGTATTGTTCCACACAAGATATGTTATTTCTAATATAGATTTTCAGGTGTACTGAATAATTGTGAAAATTTTTCCTAGATTTTTGCTTACTACTTTTAAATGCTTATTACCATTTAGATTTTTTTCATTTTTTAAAATAAAATTCATTATCCCAATGAAGTGAAAAATTATTTGAATTTCCTGAATTGAGGTGTATTTCTACTAGGAGGAGAAATTAAATAGATACAAACTAAATAAGCAAAATAAAACTTGCTTTGCTGAAGAGAGTAAGGATCAAAAGAAAACAATGTCTGATCAAAGACTCCAATCTTTGATCTAGTCATCCTAGGTTTTGTTGTGGTTTGAGCTCAGAGACAAAAAGCAGTATGCAGCTGCTAACTCTCCACTTCTCCCCCAGTGATGGGAAGGAAGAAATAAAGAAAAAGACTTGGGAATTGAGATAGGGATAGGAAGGGATAATTCACCCATTATGGTCATGGGCAAGAAACAGAGTCATTAGGGAAAGAAAAAAGATCCTAAATTTAATCCAGACACTAACAAAACCAACACTTAACAGACAGAGTAGATCAGTGAGAAGCATTAACCACATCTTAAAAACACCCTCCCCTCACCCCTCCCTTCTCCCTGGGCTCAGTTTTGTTCCTGATTTCTCTATCTCCTTCCCCCAGTGGTATAGGGGAAGGGGATAGTGGGTGCAGTCAGTCCTGCCATTTCATCCTCCTCAGCAGAGGGGGACTCCTCACATTCTTCTTCTGCTCCAATGTGATTCTCTTCTCACAGGAGACAGTCCTCCACAAACTTTCTCTGACATGGGTGACTCCCACGGGCCTCAATGTTTCCCTAGCTGCTCCGGTGTAAGCCACCCCTGCATGTTGCAGCCCTCCTAGCACCAAAATGCAACAGCTGGGGCTTCTTCCCACAGAGTCCTGGCCTTCTTCAGATGCAGCCATTTGCTCCAGCATGGGGTCCTCCACTGGCTTCAGATCAGTATCTGCTTCACCAGTGACTTCCTTGGGCTGCAGGGGGACAGAGTGTCCTGTCACCACAGGCTGCAAGGGAGGCACGCACTGGCATACCTCTCACTCTTCCTTCTTCTTTATTCCACTGACGCTCCTGTTTGCATAGTTGTCTTCCTTGCAACTCCTCCTCACAACTCCAACTCCTCCTCCCAGGCTCCTCTTCCTGAATACATTATCACAGAGGCACAGCCACCATCACTAATCAGCTTGTCCTTGGCCAGAGGTGGGTCTGAAGCAGAGCCAGGGAAGCTTTGAGAATCTTCTCACAGGGCATCACCACTGTAACCCCCACCCCTGGTACCAAAAACTCCAACCACATACCCAAACACTGCACATTTTTTTTCTGAACTACTCTATTAGTACTTGTAAGTGTTTTTTTTTCTACCAAATAGTGAAATCACACTGAAAAATATGTCCTTGACATCCCAAGGTAGAAACTTTTCTTTTTAAAGCAAGAAATTTCTGTTAGAAACCATAGACAGACAATCAGATGCTGAATGTCTTCAGACTTTATACTTGTACAATGTACAAACCTTTATTTAGCTCCACATCATAGAGAATGATTTGAAAAATTATGAAAGTTAGATATGAAACCCCTCAAAAAATGTTAATTCCACATTTCTTCTTTAACTAACCTTAAATCACCATTATCTTTTCAATGATCCTGATAGATATGTATAAAAAGAAACAAAGTGTATATAAAGGCAGATTCAGAGTAGAGAGACTGAGGAGGATATTCTGCAAAAATAAAAAGGATTTTGTTCAAAATTTAGGATATTTTTAAAGGAATGTTAATGATGTAAAATACCACCAATTTCTAATCAAATCTTTATGTCCCTGAAAGCATTCACACATGCTGCAAATTTGCTGTGAAAAAGTAGTTCTTGTAAAGACATAACAATGTAGCTAGTATGTTTTTAAAAGGATAGAGAAAAGCACTTTCATCTTGACACTGTAGGCTACCTTGAGAACAGGTTACAAGCCAAGCACTATCAATGGCATGAATCAATAGAAAGAAAAATCGATAGGGAACAAGAGACATTGCCCTTGCATTATAAGCCTCCATTTCTTGTGTCCTGAGTACACATTAATTGATTCAACAGTACCTATTTGTGAACACTAGTTCTCACCATTGATAGAAAAAAAAAAAAAAAAACAGCCTTGGTTCCTGAGATTTGAAAGTCATGGAATGGTAATTCATATCATAAGCAACTGCGGTGTGTACTGGCTCATATCAGAAAGATGCAACTCACTTTTTAAAATATCAGTATTGTGATATTATATCTTGCAGCTATTTTGAATTAGAAGTGTCACTCTATGAAATAAGGTGTACAGGTGACCCAGAAATATAAGTAGCTAGATATCTTTTTCCATAAAACTACATAATCTATTGCCCACGCTGTCTCCTACATGATAAAAATTTGGATTGGAAGCCTTTTCAATGCTATTTACATTGAATGATATTTAATAAAATTAAAAACAATCTAATTCTAACTACAGAATAGCAATAAATAACAAAAGTTATTGTGAGTGATGGGGGTTTTCTGGTAGTAGGGGAGGGGTTGGCAGTGGTGGCCTTCTGTGAGAAGAAGGGCTCTAAATCAGGCCCACCTTTGCACCAAGGCCAGGCCAGTTAGCTGTGTGATAATGTATTTAAGAAGGGGAACCTGGGGGGAGTTGTGGGAATTGTGAGGAGAATATTTGTGTGAACACCGAGGTCAGTGGAAGAAAGGAGAAGCGAGGAAGGTGCAATGGAGCTGAGGTCCTGAATACTCTGGCATTTTGTCAACACTTTGTGATTTTTCTGGACTCAATCAGCCATAAATCACCAGTTAGGGTTGTTTGACGGCACTTTAATCATCTCCAGGGCAGCTAAACAAAACTGCAGTGGATTTCATAGTTGTCCTAAAACTAGCATGTAGATGCTATGGATAGCATGAAGAAATTACCCAGAATGTTCTTAGCAGATAACAGACTGATGATACATAAACATGATGGCAATAAAAAGACCTCATAACCTATAAAAAAAAATAGCCTGGAAAGTGGGACAATAAATAAGATCTTCTTGCATAAGAAATTTGAAAGTTTGAATGAATAATTAATTTACCTTGATGTGTGTATTGGGTTTCTGCTGTAAGGTCTGGTAGCAGGAAGGGGAGTGGGGGTGTAGGGGTGGCCACTGTGAGGAGGCAGAAGGGGTTACCCGCTTGTTGGACAGAGCCAGTTCCTAAAACTGTTCCTGTCTCTAAACAGACCCACTGCCAGACAAAACTGAGACCATCAGTGAAACCATCTTTCAGCACATCTCTAAATTACATTTCAAATGACAGTATTCACTGCAAAAAGCAAAACTTGGGCACCACAGAGAATGACTTATCATATCTTCCCCAGGTTCGTGCCTCATTAGATATGAATCTTCAGAATTAGTCTTATGGTAGTATATAAAATTCTGCCTTAATGACATGATTCACTTGACTTAATCATTCAGCAACTCTCAAGTAGCATGTAACATAAATAAGAAGCATGTAACATATACATTCTAGGAAATGTTTTATGCCCTGTGCAACTAAAAATGCTCTTGTCTAACCTTACAGCATAATTTAGACAGTTACTGCTTAATGTTTTTTCTCAGAAATTTTGCTATGGTGTTTAAGTACGATCACTCCATTCTTGGGAGCTCAGAGAGTTTTCAAAGAATGCTTGCTTTTAGGTAAACTTTAATCACAGCTCCGGTGATAATTTTAAGGACATAATTTTTACACCTTCATAGAAGTATCAGTAACCTAAATTAAAGAATAAAAAGAAAGACCATAATGAAAAACATCAGACAAAGTTGAAAGGAAAGCAACAAGCCTATTAGTAGTTTCTTAAACTATTAAATACAATTAATGAAAATGTTGAGGACATATATAAAACCAAGCAAATAACCATTGTCATTAGATACTTTCTAAGGAATTGTTTATGAGATAACAAAATACTGAAATACTTTTAGAAAGTGAATATTAAAAAAAAAATAGTTAAGGATAATATTTTTCAGTGTCATGTAAATTCTTTTTTCAAAAAATTCTTCATGACTTGATTTTCAGGAAAGTTAACCTTGAAAATTTGGTTTCAAGGAGTATCGGAAATGTTTATTTACTTTTAGAAATAAGACTCAAATCCTTTAACATTTTACTACTGAGCAGCATAATTTTTCTGGAAATGACCAAGAAAACTCCATGTTTAACAATCAGAAGCATATGGAGGTTTTTTAATGGACACTTAAAAAATCCTAACCTCTAACTGCTGCTTGACATGTTTATACCATATACACACAAACTGACCTTCTAGCTCCTGTTAACATAAATATGTCTGAAAACTGGTTGATGGGTTACCCTTAGATATTTTTTTTTTTTCCAAAGGGGATTTTGGTTTTCGTGCTTGTACCACTTTTATCACTCTCTTATCTTTAGGAGGGGGTGACATGGGAGGACCATTGTAAGGGACTGTGTCAGCCATTTTGTCTCGACATTGCTGTTACACCATTACCACCACCACACACACACACACCCCCCGAGCAGCAGGGTGCTGTAAGATGGCAGCTGTCTGCTTCAGCCCTTGCCATTTCATAGGCCAGGCCTCGACGTCCTGTTGCCGGGAGGACCAAATCTGCCTGGTGCTAGAAAATCTGCGTGTGTGCTGGGGGATGAGGGGGACGTGTGGTACGACCACTGTGGACATCCAAGCATGTGCACATGGGGGTCCATGGGGCAGCGAATATGAGCTCTGTGCAAAGAGGGAACTAGTGGTGGGGAATGTATAAAAAGGACTACATGCTCCTCCCCAGCAAAGCTTCTCATTTGAGATAGTTTTTCATTTGCCTTCACTGTATCACTCTGAAGATTTCGCTTGCCAAGCTGTTGGGATTCTAGAGGGCTTTCTGTGAGAGACTGGATATGTGAGCTGTCCTGCGTGAGAACAAGACTGATAAGAGCCTCAGCCGAGCAAGAATGCGGTAAGGATGTGACCCTGACTGAGGGGGGAGAAACTCGACAAGACAAACAGCCCCGGAAGGGGTTGGGATGGAAGAGGAAGATCCACAAGGCAGGAAGCCTGGCAAGGCTGATGTGGCACTTTGTATCCAATCATAAGAAGGTTTAAAGCACGGGCTAAGTTAACTGTCCAATCTTGAGGACTTGTACTGCATGTTACGTGTGCAGGAGAACATTATAAAAGGGCTTTCTTAGTTGTAATAAACGGGCATTGCTTGATCACATTGGTCGTGTGCGTGCTCAGCTCTCCCGCACCAAGCCTTCTCACTTTTGCCTGTCAAAGCTTTCACCTGTCAAGCTTTCCCACTGTCATCTGCCAAGCTCTCTCACCTGCCGTGCCTTCACGGTTTCACCTGACGAAGCTTTCGTCTGCCAAGCTCTCTTGCCTGCCAATGCCTTTGCCTGGTGGCTCTCTCCCCATCACCTGCACTGGGACAGGACCAGCGGCATCCTTCCCCATAGCCTGTAGAGGATTCTCCATCACCTGTGGGATCCCCCCCACCTTGTGCCAAGGCGGGACCAATGGCATTCTGCTAGACACATGGTGGCAGAACTCCCCATCACCTGCTCCAGAACCAGATCAATGGGATGCAGCTAGATTCGTGGTGGTGATAGTATTGCTGCTTCTCCTTTTGGTTTACTTGCTTAAGTATTCTGACTCTTCATTTCTTCTTTTTTTTTTTTTTTTTTTTTTTTTTTTTTCTGTCCTATCGCTATTATCGATTTGTTTTGGGAAATAAAGCTTCCAGGATTGTACAGCACCTGACCCTGTTTGCAACTTAATCTCACTTTTGGGATCATTTAAGAACCCTCCCTAATACTGGACAACCATACATCCCATGTGGGAGATACATAGCTCCTCCCCTTCACTGGAGGACCTGGATAGTTGTCATTAAATAAAATAGTCCTCTTGCAGCTCTTACTGGCCAGCAGATACATGTTTTGTGATAAGAAGTATACAAGGGCAATGTGAAAGCATGTCCACATAATATACTTTTAACATGCACTGTTACTAGAGAGAACATTCTTAGTTATAGCTTTATGATTTTCTTTTCATTTAGAGAAGTAGATATAATCTGGGAGGGGGGAAATCACCAGTGTTTTGCTAGAATTGACTGATGTGACTCTGAGATCATTAACAAATGAAACTGTCAGCTAAAATTAAAAAATACAGGAACTGCTATTGATTGTTAATGAAAGTAACAGCAATTTTTCCAGTTAAAAGAAAATACTATCTCAAAACTGTGTATGACATTAGATTATTTTTCATATGCCTAAGTGGACTGAATAAAGCCACGATCTTGGTTAAATTACACAATCAATTTTTAGAATATTCCTGTAAAAAACAGTTAAAGTATATTAATTTTATCCCTAAACTTTAATTTTGTATACTGCTTTAATTCTTTAAATAACTGAAAATAACTCAGCAGGTCTAAAAGTTGCTATGTTACTGTAGCTCTAAATATTTTCATGTTCTTAAAGCAAAGTAATCACAATATAATTCAGTATCATAATTCAGGTTGGAAGATATCTCAGGATAACTCTAGTTCAGAGTTCATTCTGTTCAGAGCAGAGTCAGCTCTGATGTCAGACCTCACCTTAGGGCTTTATCCAGTTGGGTCTTGAAAACCTCCGAAGATAGAGGGATGGGACAGCTTGCTCTACAGCCTGCCTGTCCACACAGGGAAAAAATTTCTCCTTATATACAGTCCGTATCTCTCTTCTATCAGTCTATCTCTGTTTTCCCTTTTTATACCACTGTGCAGCATTGTGAGGAGGATGACTGATTTCTCAGTATCTTCCCCATAGGCTTTGGGGGCAGATGTTCAGTCCTGAAGCTGTCTTTTCTCCAGGCTGGACAAGCTCATCTCCCTCAGCTTCTCCTCATAGGGCAAGTGCTCCATCACCACATCGTGGTGGCCTTCCACCAAACTCACTCCAGTTTATAAATGTCTGACACATATTAGGGGCCCAAAATAATTTAAAAAAAAATATATATATATTACTCGTATTACTCATGCTATACGCATTATTGTGATCAGGGAAATATTTCACTTTTCATGACTGTCTCATAATGTATCTTGCCAGAACCACAAGAGTAGTCCAAACAGCAGAGCTAGAACAATCTCCATTTATTATACTACTTATTATATATTTACTTTTCTGATTGCTGTACAACATTTTCTACATCATGGGCCTTAGATACCTCAGAAGAGATCCACATTGTGTATTAAATATCAACAATGATTATGTCTTTTGTTCTTAAATTAAAAATTTTATGAAACTTAGTGATACCATCTTTGACTTCAAATATACAAAGTTCAGGTCAGGATCCTTACAGATCTTGAATATTTCCAAAGCAGTTTTGAGCAAACTCATTGACAAAGCACAATTTTGCATCTGAACCATGTGGAACATTAATTCTCACATGGCTTCATCTGAAATCAAGTGAAACTACCACTTTGAATAAGTATTTCTTTGAGTATCTAAGATCACATGATCCCATGAGTTTAGACAGGGAAAAAATGTACATGGACAGTTTTTTTACATTCTCATATATATCATGATAATTTGATGTACAGTAAAGATAATGTAGCAATATAGGTGTGAAATTATATACCTGGGATCTTTGCAACAATATTTCTACACTAATAAATTGGATGCATACAATAATACATGGTTATGCACATAGTTATATACATATGTGTTATTACATTTAGCTATATACACTTTATTTACACATTAATCAACACATGTAGGTCACATACAATTGCCTATCCAGTTTACAAAGAGGCAATATGTCTGAAATGAGAATTACTCCACTAAGAAAAATGTAAATTTATCATCTAATGCGTCACTGAGTCATGTGTCCTACAGATTTTTCCATAAAGTGATACATTACAGAAATCAATTACAAAAATCCCTGGAATTAATAAATAAATAATACACACATTGATATTAATCAACTTTTGTTGTAAACTGTACCAAACCTTTACAATTTATCTGTACTGTGACATTGCTTCTTTCACTATAACTGGAATATGAAAAACACCTACCCTCTTTTTCTTTCTTTCTTTTCTGCATGCTTCTCAAAGGGGAATAAAACCACCTGATCCCCTGCTAGCTACCACTGCAGCCACCTCAAGTAATAAGCTGCAAGTCTCTATCACAGCTGGAGCAAGCTGGACAGGAACACTAGGTTACAGAGAAAAAAGGATGAAGGAAAAGGGTGTCCAGCAATTAAACTATCTTTGCTATAGCTCTGAAAGATCTGAACACCTTATTATCAAGCAGGGAAATAATGTTATCTCAGTGAAATCACCCAAATAATTAATACTTCTCTACAATATGAACAGTTTATTGTACAATTTAAAAAAATGTAATTTTTTTCAGTTAACACATGAGGCAGTGAGTAGACATAGAAAGTTTTGTGACATAAACTTCATGTAACTGCTACCATATGTTAACTGTGGCCTTCAAAGTGATTGAAAAGTAATACACATTATTACATGTCAGAATACATCTAATAGTTTATTTTATCAGTAAATTAGATGGAGATGTGTTCAAACACTTGTCCATAAGAGACTCATTCAACTTTGTGCCTCATTTTTCCCACTCATTCAGTTGAATAGTGGAACTGTGGAATATCTGATGAATGTTTCAGTCATATTTGTAGATACATATATATGTGGTTTTATATATTGATGCATATAAATTAAAAAAGGAAGAAATCAAACGATATTCTAAGAATAGTTTTCTAGCTTGACATTCAAAAGATAAATCTGAAATGTTTTCATCAGTATTACTTTGTTTGGATTCTGAACAGAATTCCTATTCTCAGTATATGGTGTAACCTTTTCTGTTATTTTCATGCTAATTGATTTTCAGGCTTAAATGCCAGACAGAACTATTTTGGACTTCATGTTTTACTGTGTTTAATATTTTCACTATGTCCCGTTCAAAAAAACATTTGACCATTTAACAGCCCCGGTTTACCTTGTTGAACAGTATTGTTAGGAAATACGAAATATAGTATCTTAGGATATACTCATCAGGAAAATTACAGTTTTCCTAAAGTATCCAGAACTGGTCTGTCACTTTGCTATGTGATGGAAAAATCTAGAAAGAATATACAAAATAATAATGTTTTTACCCCGCCAAAATTAATTAGAAGAGGGGTGCATGGGGTCAGAAGACAATCTTTCTGTATCATAAGAATATTTAAAAATATCGTAGAAAAGCATTTCTAAAGGGATCAGAAACACAGACTATTAACACTAGAATTTTTTTCACATATAAACAAGTCTTTAGCAAGACTGTGCAGCAGAACGGGAGTTAAAACAGCTCAAAGACAGAGCATAAGAAAGAAAGAGTTCACTGTAAAAGTGCACCACATTTTCAGCTAATATAAACTAACATAGTACCAATGACTTTAATGGGCCAGTATTTGTTGATTTATTCTATCTGAGAAAGCAATCCAGAAAGAGAATTGCTATACAAGGAGTGTTACATTTTCTTTTTACTTAGAGGAAGAGGTAGATTGTCATTTATTGTCAGCTGGAGAACAAGTAGAACATTCAGTCTTGAAAAAAACAAATTTATTTCTCCTCTTAGTCCTTTGAAACAAACAAAAATACCCACCTCTCTTAGTGTAGAACACTATAAAAGTATATTCTGATGTATGATCAATATACCAAGTGTTAAGAATTAACTTTCTGGAGAAAAGCCTGTCTGCTTGATTAAAACATGGCTTTATGTTAGTAACCCATCAGGAGCAGTTGCAAATTTTCAGGGTTCTGCCTCTCCTGTTTCCACACTTACCAACCCTGTTCAATTTCATTGCTGTGTCACCTTACTATAACCTACATTTCCTGAAATGATTCACTGAAATAAATAAAAAGATATAGTGTGTTTTCTCTTAAAATGGCTTGTCTCACTAGTCTGGTTTAGAGCAAGGCCACACAGCTGAATCAGCACACCTGAGGGTGCCATAAAATCTTGCAAAGCATGAGGAGCAAAGTATCTTAAAATTAGATCCTCCTCCAGTGGAACAGTAATGGAGAATGGAAGCCACAAACTGAAAGAAATTGAACCATGTCACAAATTCCATGTCTTTTACAGCTGTAAGAAAGCAATCAAATTCCTCTGCACATATCACCTCCCCAGCTGAGTCAGCCTGTATATCCTGGAGGTAGAAAGCAATATAAGGAAGCAGAATCTTCACTGCTTTTGATATCAATTGTTTCATAAGATCTTGAGTATATCCTGGGGTCTCAGTTTTTAGGGTGATCATACAGCTCCTGTTCAGGCTTCATTCCCAGATCAAAGAAATGTATTTCCGATGTGCTGTAGCAGTAAAGTGTTGCTATTTAGAAGAAATAATAGATTTTTCAAAATCATACAAAACCCACTGGAAAGATTGGGTGCAATTGTACATACTGTATAGGTTTGGCAGTGTCCTTGTCATGTACCTAAAGGCAGAAGTCAGACTTTTTTGAAAGACTGAACCACTACCACCCTACATTAGTGGAAGGAGGGATTGCATAATCTATGTATTTAATCAATAATACAGTTGACAGATATATCTCTATGTATATAATGTGCTTCAGACTGTACTTAAGCATATTCTTCAGTCACTTCTTACAATATAGTTATCAGAAGTGAAAATGTATTACGTAGCATATAAAAATCTTCGGACATTGCACTCATTCTTTCTAGATTAAGAGGGAGGATAGTCCTTAACAGTTTAAAGCATCTTGTCAAAATATCACCTAAAGCAGTGGGATTCAAATCTAATTATATATTTGACAGGTGTTAGAAACAAATGGAAATTGTCCCAAGCATGTTGACAAGTACAAGATAAGAAAGGAGAGTTGTCTTTAAATGGTTAGTTGCCAGACTCATTAATTTATTTCAGAAGATTAGATATCAGCTTGCAAAATGCTCACACTGTATTTCTAAGCTGAAAATGAATTTTTGAAAGTAAAGTAAGACACAGTTTCATAAAATGCATGTAATGACTTTTTCAAATGATCATATGTTAAAGCAAATCCTGCAGACATACAGTTCTGTATTATGCCCTAAGCTTACACTTGAGGATCACTGACACCACTGTCAGAGACATCTTTAATATTCATCTGGCACATAATCAGCAAAACTGCAACTGAGGCTTTTCAGAGGAGAAAAGTTCTATCAACCAATTATCTAGCCAGCTTACCATGCCATTTAGTGATTCTTAAAGACCTTACAGCTCACCTGCTGTAAACAAAAATCTGAGTCACTTAAAAAAATGGATCTCAACTTTCATTCATCAGTCATCACAGAATCACAGAATCATTGAGATTGAAAGGGACCTCTGTAAATCATCTGGTCCAAAGTGCTGCTCAAGCAGGGCCACCTAGAGACACTTCCCAAGGGTAGAGACTCTGCAGTCTGTGCTCAGTCACCCTCACAGTGAAAAAGTGTTTCCCAATTTTTGGGTGCACCCTCCTGGTTTTCACTTTGTGCCCACTCCTTCTTGTTCTGTCACTGGGTGCCACAGAGAAGAGTCTAGTTCAATCTTTTTTGCACTCTCCCTTCAAGTATTTATATACATTCATAAGATGCCCCTGAACCTTCTGTTCTCTAGGCTTAACAGTCTCAGCTCTCTCAGCCTTTCCTCATATGAGAGATGCTCCAGTACTTTCATTATCTTTGTGGTCCTTCACTGGACTCTCTCCGGTATGTTCATGTCTTTCTTGTCCTAGAGAGACCAGAACTAGACACAGTACTACAGGTGTGGCCTCACTAGTGCTGAGTAGCAGGTAAGGATCACCTCCCCTGATGCTTTGCCTAATGCAGTCCAGGATAACATTTACTTTTGACACAAGGGTACTTTTCTGCCTTATGTTAAACACGGTGTTCACCAGGACTCCCAGGTCCTTCTCTGTGGAGATGCTTTCCATCTGGGTAGCCCCCAGTATGTATTTGTGCATGAGATTGTTCCTCACCATGTGCATGAGTTTGCCCTTCTCCTTACTGAACTTCATGAAGTTCCTTTCATCCAGCCTGTCAAAGTCCCTCTGGATGGCAGCATGACCCTCTGATGTATCAGCCACTTGTCCCAGTTTTGTGTCATCAGCAAATCTGCTGATACTACACTCTGCCCTGTGATCCAGAATATTAATGAAGATATTAAACGAGACTGGACTCAGTTTTGATGCTTGGAGTACAGCACTAGTCATTGGTTTCCAAATAGAGTTTGTACCCCTAATCAACACATTCTGGGATTGACCATTCAGCCAATTTTCAATCTACCTCACTGCCTGTTCATCCAGCCCCTACATCAACAGCTTTTCTATGAGGATCTTGTAGGAGACCCTGCTGAAAACCTCATCAAAGTCTAGGTAGAAAATATCCATTGCTCTCCTTTGTTTGCCAACCCAGTTGGTTCGTTATAGGAGTTTATCAAATTGGTCAAGCATGACTTCCTCTTTTGGGAATCCATGCTGACTAATCCTGATGATTTTCTTGTCTTTCATGTACCTGGAAATGTTTCCCAGGATTAATTTCTCTATCACTTGCTCAGGGATAGAGGTGAGGTTGATTGATCTGTAATTCCCCAAGTCTTCCTTCTTGCCCTTCCTGAAGATGAGCGACATTTGTTTTCTCCCAGTCTTCAGATACTTCTCCCAGTCACCATGACTGATCGAGGATTATTGAGAGTGTCCTCACAATGGTATCTACTAGCTGCCTCAGCACTTGTGGATGTATTCCATCAGAGCCCATGGATTTATGTATGCCCAGTTTTCTGAAGTATTCCCTGACCTGATTGTCTTCCATCAAGTGTACATCTTCCTTATTCCAGCCTTTCCCCCTAGTCTCTGGGACCTGGGATTCCCAAAAGCTAATTTTGATAGTAAAGGCTGAGGCAAACAAAACATTCAGTACTTCATAATTCAGGACTTCCTAGTCATAACCAGGAACAAATAAATAGTGACTTTGGGTTACCTGTAAATAATTAAAAAAAAATTTAAAAAAAAATTTAAAAAAGTATCAAATAGCTGGACAGAAGTGGCTAAAACCATATGAACCCAGAATAATTATACATTGACATAGCCTGAGTGAATTTTTTAGCTATTTTTTAGTACTTTACTGACTACTTATTTATATGGAACAAGTTTTCCTTCTCCATTTTCATGGTTCTTACAAACCCTGTTTATAAGCATTATTTAAAACTCTACCAAACAAACAAAAACCCAAAGAGTAGTTTTCCATGTTTTTCTAGCAAACAATTTTCCCTTATGAAATAATACAGGTTTTGTTTTGGTAACTTAACATGATTTAAGAATCTGGCTGGCTATATTTAAGTTTGAAGGATCACAGATTTCAGACCATTTACTGGCGGGTCTCTTCAAGCCTTTGCTCCCATTTCTACATTGTCATCTTTTCCTGCCAGAAGACTACGTCTTTGCAGATTTATCCTGAAGTCTTCTCACCTTCTCAGCCGGACTTGATATGACATGTTATGGCAGACAGTTGATGTTATGAAGAATGGTATGCCCCATAAGCTTTTTAAAAGCCTGTAATTCTATATATGCACCAGCGCAAGAAGAGCGTGTAAAAAACATATTTTCCTTTCACACTTCACACCTGTAAGGCAGAATCAAGTTCTTTGACAACCTGAGAAGAAAATTCAAGGGAAAAGATTTTTGAGAGATGCTCAATTAAATAACATGATACTTTCATTATTTTTCTTCCCATACACGTTAAAACATTCCCAGAAAGCCTACCGAGGTCAATAAAGAGTTTTTGTTGCTGTTTTAGTTCATAACACTAATTCCATGAAGAGGAGAAATTACTTATACAAGCTTAGTGTGTTCTCTTCAATCTTATTTATTTTAAAAAAAGAAAGTGGAGTTGGAAACACTTTTTGTTTTGAACACAGTATAAACAAATAATGATAGGCAGTTTCTTTCCTCAGAAATTCTTAACTGTGCTAGTCTGGAAATCCACTCATGGAAATTTCTCTCTGTTTTGTTTTAAGATTAGACCCGTGGCTGCTGAATACTTCAGCTTTATGTCAGCATTAATTTATCTTTGACAGATGATTACAGGACTGAAGTACCATTCTGTTAACATTACCACTCAAAGAGTCATTGATTTGTCATTTTCTCCAAAGAACAAATTATGTCAGTTCATTCCTCTTCTATATCCCTTGCTTTATGTCTCTGAAGATTTTATCTTCAGTCCGAAATGTTCTTATCCATGAACTGAGGAATTTATAAAGTAAATACAAAAAGTAAGTTAAAAATTATCACCCATAATTCTGATTTCCTTCTCTTTTTTTTCTTTTTTTTCTTTTTTTTTTTTTTTCCCCTTTTTTCAGTGATGTTGATGAAAGCCAAAAGGTCTGATTTTTACCACTTAGAACTAATACCATAAAAGTTCATGAAAAACTGCCTTTTTACAGCACCTAGAATTTCCAGATTCCTTCCTGGTAAGTATTGGTCAGATGAATTGATGCCCTTTTGCAATAATACAGTGTGTATTCAGCTCAGAAAACCCAAGAAGAAATGTCTCCTATTTCAGAAAACTAAGCATGCCATCCATTCTCATGTCTCTGTTTATAGGTATATTACAAGGTTTCCAAATGTTATCAATTATCAAGATTTACAAAGTTATCAATTCATTTAATACAGACAGTGAGAAAATTGTCACTTCCTTGAGGAAAGTTTAATCCAGAATCAAAACCTTGAAACCCATAGAAGATATTCCAGTAGCTAGTGTGAGAGGGAGATAAGACAACTCACCAGTGGGAAAATATGAAAAAAAATTCTGTGTCTCACACAGGTACTGAATTATGGTCTCTGGTAGCTAGATTCTGGATGAGGTAAACCAACCCTTTTATATTTTTCAAAGATATATTAATAGCTTTGAGAACTGTTTAATTTGCTACTGAATTCTCCTAGACCTAAGCAAGAAAATAAACTCTGTATTTCAATTAAGAATTCATGCATAATTTTTGAATTACTAATTTCTGTAGGCTAATTAAAGTCCCTAGAGCCCAGAATACTTGTGTTATAGTCAGTCTGGTGTATTCACTGTGGTTGTATTTAGTATATTTGGAGATCAGTTTGTAGAGAAGCTTGAGAAAATTCAGAAACCTTAAAAAATGAGTCAGCATTCAGATCATGCATCTCTGATTGTTTATATTGTAGGCTGAGAAGAGTAATTAGGATTGAGCCCTATGTGAGTAATGTGTGTTGATTACTGTTAGCTGACCAGTGAGATGTGAAGGACAACCTAGAAGTTGGCAACTATGATTAAAACTGATAAGTTTGATTCCTGCCAAGAATAAAAACAGACTAGTTTGTTGTATTCAGACAGATTTGTACTGATACTGATGTATAAGCATATGGGTTTGTATGAATAAATAAGTGGAAATCATGGTGACCATAATTATGGTTCAGTTATTTCTTGATTTACTATATATGTCCTTCACACATACACACATATTCACACGGAGTATTCTTTCTGCTTTTTTTCCTAAGCTATTAACAGCATTTTTGAATGTGGCTTTATTAAAATCATTACTTTGAGGAAATTATAAATAGTCATGCTTTTGTTTCTTGTCAGACAACAAATGGGGTGAGAGAGTTGACTAGATTTAGAAATTTTTCTTAATAAAAATACTTTTTTTTATATATTATACATAGTTCCTGGGGTCTGAAAAAAACCCAGAAAGATATTTTATCCACAGGAAAGATGCAGTCAATGAAAAAGATAAATTCTGAGGTTATTTGTTTGAGTTTGTAAACTGAGAATACATCAGATTACGATGTATTCATAATGTCCATTAAATAAGGGACATTTGTAATTGCTTTCTTTCATGCAAATATTGAAATAAGTAAAGGAAAAAATATTGGAGGAAATAAGGATATGCAGATATTATTGTAGACTTTGAGAAATATGGAGAAATACATGAAAATTGGTTTAGGAGATTTGCAATACTTAGTCTTTGTTAAAGAAGGCAAACTGGTCATACTGTACTTTGGGTTCAGAATGCTAAATAATTTCCATACATTTTGGGACATATGAATGGGAGCTTCATAAATATAAAGAACTAATTAATTTATTCTTAAATTAAAAAAAAGACTGGACACTGCTATGTTGTAATGAAGAATAACCTATAAGAATCTTATCTCTAGTAAAATTAATAGTTCTAAACAATTCAGAATAATAGAAAATCAAAAGCAAAGCCAAATATATATTTTCTATAATACTTTTAATAGCCAACAGCACTTATCTGAGACAATTTCTTTTCATTGACTAAGCTGATAGAAGCTGCACTTTGAGAAATGCAAGAAATGGATTCTTGTTTTCTACTTCTAAAAACAGTTCAGTTGACTTGCATTTTTAAAAAGAAAGGTAGTTTTCCAAATACTAATCTCCCAAATTGGACATTTAATAACCAAATCTCTCTGAGAAAAAGTATAGAAATACTATGAGATGTAAATGCTTATTACTGTCCACATGTAAAAATAATGTGCATTTTCAGGAGTGCTTAAGGACTGATTATTTATTGCCTACCTTGGGATCATATTGTTAGTTTATACCAATGGCCCTGATACAGATGTCCAATGTGAAACATAAATAGTGTGTTTGGTGAAGATTTATCTTCTAGAATGAATTGAGATTAATAAATCATAGAATTTAAAACTAATCTACAAGTGCTTAATTTGCAAAGAGTAGATACAAATCGTATAATGCCCTAAAAGTAGATGTTTATAGCTCTGTGCAGTTAGAGTATGTCCCTGTCTACATTTGAACTACTGGTGATGTGTTTATCACTGTATGTGTGAATATATCTACATCAACGTTTATCTGTCTTTTCTATGGTGTCTCCCACTAAAAAGAAAATTTCAAATAACCTTAGGGTTTACTATTTCAAAGTAATCCTCAGACTCTGAATATTACCTGTTATTCCTAGGCAACATTCAGAATTCCTGTGTTTGGTATTTTACACTTGTTCCTACTTGAGGTAGGAACTATTTTTAAATAGATACTATTTTCCTTGTTGTAAACTAAGTATTTTGTGACATGTACCTTTTTTTTTTTTTTTTTCCCTCATAATAGGGCAGAAAGAGAACTTTCAAATATTCCTAACTGGAATTAAATCTTGATTTTCTAAAAAAAGCATTGTGAATTATGTCCCTTCAGGCATTTCAAGAGGGCAAGGAAGACTTTTTCAAACCATCTACCTCTTGGTTTTAGATGGTTTTCTTTTTTTTTTTCCTTTTTTTTGGGGGGAGTGGTGGTGTAATTTTGTTATATATTTATTTATATATTTTTATGTATTCAGTCCTTTATTCCTTACATTTTTCTTCTGGGTTACCTTCTGTAGAACATCTCTGCTTTCATACCATGTGCTGGCCACAAATGCGATATTCAGGACCTTATTTCTAAATGTATTTTCTTTTGTGGATTGGGCCCATTCATAGTTCAAGGTAAATAGTTCTGTTACTAAATCTTTTTCTCCTGAGATCTGTCAGTTGGCATCTGTCTGCAACGAATCCTACTATTTGTGTTTTTTTCAATATTAAATTATATTTGTATTAATGTCTTTATATAAAAAAAAAAAAATAATGTAAGGAATAAAGAGAGCTAATGCTCATTTGATCTGGAAAAAAACAAGTCTTGAATTTTTGCATGAAGTGAAAATAACAAAGTTTGATTGCCTAGGGTAACAACCTTTAATTCATAAGAACACAAGTATTTATTTTTCAACTTTAACTCCACATTTCTGAGACTGTAGTTAGAATGGTCTTTCAGTATAAGTTTTATGTTATAGTCTTTAAGGATCAAGGCAGAGGTCAGAAATTATTATACTCTACATCATTATTTCAAAGACTAATACCTGGTCAGATATGCCTTATTTGAGTCAGATGGTCATAATTTCTTAAGATTAAATAATAATTGTTTCATGTAGTATTAACATACATTTTAGATTTCTAAGTCGGGTTGATATAGTATTGAAGAGTAAAGAAAAATATTTTTCTCACAATTCAGGTATTATTATAGTTACTCTTAAAATACCTTAACCAAGATAGCTGGATTTTATCTGTTCTGTGGGAAGAATATAGTTTTCATAATTTCATGTTCCTCTAAAATATAAAACCACAAAGAACAAAATTTTTTTCTGGTAAAATACATAATCTTAAAAATCATGGCAGTCAGTGTGACAATTTATATTGTAAGCTTCTCAGAATAAGGATATTTCTACATTTAAAAATTGATTCTATATTTCCTTCTGTTTAATATAAAAATATGCACTAATATGTGCTTTCACTTTAATAAGCAAAGTATAAAGTGCTTACTGTAGTTATTAAATGTTTCACTTATAAAATCATTACTGAAGACTATATAAAATGGAAATCATAATAAGTTATGTTTTTTATCAATTCAGTAATTACTTTTCCTGCTGTGATGAATTCTAGATATGATATCATTGATGAACCTGATTAAAATACTGATTATGCATAAATAATAAAAGGACAAATTCATTATAGGCTAATAATCTAACATCAAATATTAAATTTCATTATAATATTGATCAGAACATCCTTTATGTTATATAAAAAAGTCTGCTCTCCCTCAGAATAAAAAGATACAAGAATAACACAGCTGGATGTTCTCTTACAGGGATAGTTCTTTTGACTTAGGAACATATTAAAGTTTCTGAGTTATAATAGTAATTTTTCCATTAATGTTAGCTTTCTGTATGCCTTCCATATTTTCATTCAAAATACACTGTATGAAATCTACAGATCACATTGTCAGATAATTATTTACAGAGACATTGATGACATTCTGAATTATAGATTTCTTTGGATAAAAAACATCCAGGGTAAATAGAAAAATAGCAAAAGATTATGTGGTGGGTCTAGAATGGTGAATTATGGTTTCACTTTGTCAGCTGTAGAAATAGAAGGCGAAGAACTTTGGTTTTAATCCTAGTTTTCACATTAAATACTCTGTAAAATATTTTAAAAATATACGATTTAGTATCTATCTAAAAGGTCAGATTAAATCAAAAGATGCATGTTATTCAGTATCGTCTGTCAGTAGCAGATGCTTAGAAAAAGACTAAGAGGAAATAGACATCTTTAAAGGTAGATGACCTCATTAATATCCGCTGGTTTTAAACTACTTGTGCCTTAAAGACTTCCAAATCCAGAGTTACATCCAAACTACCACACTTAGTAATCTCCATCCTCCACAATAGTTGAAATTTGTTTTTTTTTTTCCTTCTTTATCCATCCTTTTTTCTATTTCTACATTGCCTGAAAAAGCCCTCCCCCCTTTTTAAAGTCTTAAAATTGTTTTTTTAATTTCTCTGCATGGCCTTCACAATGTTTAAGATGTGGTCTTATAATGAATTTCTGCAGTGTTATGTTTCTTTTATTTATTCCAAATATCTTTCCTCAAAGTAGCAAACACTCTCTTTTTGACTGCATCTGAACAAAAAGATAATGATTAAAAAAAAAAAAAAAGAAATCTAAGAAGAATTCTTCCCAAAAATGTTATAGGTACTTAAATTCTGTTATTGTGTGTTTTGTGCAGCATTTACATTTGTATATAAATCTGCATTAAAAATATTTTTGTATGTAATTTTATAATCTGACTACTCAATATATAATAATAATGAACCTGATGAAGTTTTTCAGTCATTTATAGTACTAGTCTTTTTAATTTCACTTTGAATACCTCTGTACCATCAGAAATCATTGTCGCCTCATTATTTAATTCCATTTCCAGGCATTTATGACTGTATTGTGCTGGTGTAATACTTGGGATCCTTACTGATATCCTAGATTTTACTGTGAAAACTGACCTTTTTCGCTATCTCTTCTTTGCTATCTTAAACCAGTTAGTAATCCAGGGAAAGATATCCAGTTACAGCTTAGTTCCCCATGATAGGGCTTTTATAATGTTTTTCTAAATCCAAATGCATTGTGTCTGCATGTATAACTCTTTCAAAGAATATTGGAAAATTTGTGAGGTACAATTTCTCTTCAGGAAACACTGTTGCTTCTATCCCTATGCAAAATACTTATTTGTGTCTGCGGATTGCCTTACTATTGTTTCTGTCAATACCTTAGAATGCATCCCATTAACTATGATTTTTGCCTTTACTAGTAAAGGATCACAGAATCACAGAATCATTCAGGTTGGAAAAGACCCTTGGAACATCGAGTCCAACCATCAGCCCTACTCTACAAAGTTCTCCCCTACACCATATCCCCCAACATCTCATCTAAATGACCCTTAAAGACATCCAGGTCCTTGGCTGGAGCTGGACTGAGCTGATTCCAGCTCCTGACTCAGGGCCAAGTGCCTGTTACACCCCCTGCCTGAGCCTGAGCTTCACCAGTGCCTCCACAGGAAGGGTTTGGCAAACCCAGGGGGTCACTGCCCAGCAAACAACAGCCCCAGGGAGGGCTGAACTTGAAGAGGCTGTGGGCACATGGTCACACTCAGCTGGGAGCAGCCAGAAGGAAGCTGCCTGGGGTAAAGAAAATCATAAAATATACTCAGGTAAAGTCCAGGACAGGGGAGGAAGCCTTCTCCCCCACCTCACCAAACTTCATATTCAATCCCACCAAGGACCTCAGGATGGTGGTGGCATGTTTACACATCGGTCTTCCTGCCAGGAGCTGAGCCTGTCAGCTTCAGCATCCCCAGGGACATTGAAGGTATAGGTACAGTACCATGGAAAAGAGGTAGATGTCAGGAAGGGGCAAAGGGATTGCATAACAAGTTTAATTTATTAATGAGTCTTTTATCTGTATTAATTACATAATTTGCATTACTAGAGTCTTAACACATTAACTGGACTGCCAATAAATTCCTTGCTCTCTATATATGGTGAGTTTCTTCTTGCTCCTAACAAGATTTTGAATGTAACACATACAGATCAGACCTGTGACCTTTTTAAAAACTGACATTGCATATAATTTAATTTCTCTGATACCTAGCCTGTTTAAAGAAATAGCTCTGCTTCACACTAAGCAGCTAAGCAATTTCATATTTGTGTTTGCCTGAAATTTGATAAATGATCCAGTGTTAGAACAGATCTTAATCCTTCAGATACTTTCCTTCTAGGCTAAATGACTGAAAATAACATTGTGGAGTCAGTGATCAGATGACTTTAATCTTTCACAATAGTCGTCTAGGAAGTGTTAGGATTTCAAATCTACATATAAAGATACAGCATAGGTCAGAAAATGAGAAAAGTCTACAGAGACTTAAAAGTTGCCATTATACCTTGGTCAGACATTCTACACCTCAGTGACTTCTGCTGCTCTTCTGAGGCATGTGTTTTCAAACTTTTCATTTAAGCCTTTTAGAATAAAGGGATGTCAGAGGGAAAAAACAAAACAAAACAAAACAAAAAACCAAAACCCAACAGATAATGAGGAGCAGTGGCGGAGTGGTAGGGACAAACTAATACAATCTGTTCATAGCATAGTAGTTTAGGAATGATGTATATAGACAGTCTCAGTGGAAGCTGAAGAAAGTCCTGAGGCAGGTTTGTCTAAAGACAGTACATATAGCATTTTTATTGGGTATTTGTTTTACAAACTTGATCAAGTTAAAAGACTAAAGTATATTCAGCTTTAAAGAGATGAGTAATCCCACTGCAATCAATAGGTTCAATCATATGTTCGAAGTTCAGTGTGCATTTTCTTCATACTGAAGGGATCAAAAGAGTAATTCATAGTCTCATTTTTGTTACCCTTTTCAGTGAAATGCTTATTTATTTATCTATTTATTTAAACTTGATGCTGGAATTTCAGAGTTACTTTTGTTGCCAAATACAACAGGTTGTTTTTGTTTTCCTTTAAAAAAATCAGATTTTGTAGCTGAAGGCTTAGAAACATAGTAATAGCTGTAACACTGATTAGATACAGTGTTTGACAAATAGCTGCAATACTGTCAGAGCTCAGCACTTTATTAAACAGAGATGTAAGGCTGATGTCCAGAGACCTTTTAAAGTCAAAAAGAAGTAATGCAAACATGGATCTGTTATCAGATTATGATTTTATATTCTGATTTACAGACATCTGTTGGTTTTTAGAGGGTTTTGACTGCTTCGTTGGTTCATTTTTTAAATTATTAGTTTAATGTTATTTTTAAATATTAACAAAAAAATTGCTGTGTAATCTTTGTTTCCCAAGATCACATCAACAAACTGTTTCAAAAGAATGGACAAACACCTATAAACAGAGGGAGGTGAAAGCTTCAAAACTGCTTTCTTTTCATCTCAGCTTTCTGTAATCCATCCATCCACTGCCCTCTGTTATCCCTATTGCTGTGAGGCTAACTTACTGCACTCAAGCTGCAGCTCTGAGGACAAACAGATTGCAATATCCTGCTCATACAAATGATAGTATTCTTATTCCATTCACTTCACAACAGAACAACAGAGGAAATTGCTAAATACAAGGGCAAACTGTCATTTCCCAACATGTTAAGTGCCTTTCTTTTATAGTGCATAGTTACAAGAAATTTTGAACAGCACTTCAATCTATGGAGCAAAGCTGTTTTAAAGACCAATACAGCTCACAACACTTGTGAGTTACTAAAAGTGTTGCTATATGTCCTTTTATATATGTCTGCCTATCAAGACTGCACAAGCATCAGGTTTATTAATTAGTAACTGTACATGCACAGCTATTGATATTCCTCACATAAAAAAGAAAATAAAGTTTAAATTAGTGGAGTATATCAGTTAGGCTGTGTTATCACTATGTCAGGATTTTGTTAATGTTCATGACCCACTACTATGTATTCACTACGTTAATAAGTAATACAGAGACTAAATGGCAGCTGAATAGCCTGTTGAGAACAACTAACTTAAAGCAGACTCTTAAAGGCTCTTTCCTTGTTTGGGATTTTCACCTTTTTTGATTTTGCCCTCTGGGTGAATTACGGTATTTCCTGGTAGATCTAAGATGTCCCTGACATTTGATTAAGCAAATGTCATATGGAGATTTTATTAAATTTTAGTACCTATCAGAACTGAAGTTACTATTGGATGTTTTCTCACCACGTCTAGTGTTTAGTCTAATCATATGAAGGGACTGATAGCTCAGCAACTACAAAACCTGAGAAAGAAGTACAAGCACAAAGATCTGAGCTAGTAAGAGCTTTGAAACATTAAACCTAAGGGCCAAAGGTGTAATCTCCAAACAGGATGGTTAATTTTCAAAGACATCAAGAAATATGGGAAGTAATTTCACTGAGTTGTATATAGAATAAATTCATATATGTTTTAAGTACTTAAAACATCTAAGTGCTGATCCTTCAAGAAGCACTGTGCATTAATGGAGGCTGATAAACTTCACTGACATATTGTATACGTGTGGACATTTGCCCATCAAGACATCAATGCAAATTTGAGGCCTGGCATGTGTTTAAAAATATCAGTGAAGCTTCTTCTTACATTGTAATTGAGGCTTGAGACACAAATCAGTGTTGAAGATTTGTCCATCAGGTAAGGTCTGCTCTAAAGGGAACACAATTGTCCCCAAGCTGTTTGGAGTTTTAATTCAGCCATGCATTCCAGTGTTACTTGAAGCAATAATTTTTGCTGCTCCCTTAGATGGTGCTCAAAGATTTCATCAGAGGTACACATATGGACTTTTTTAGTATCCATTTGCATGCAGAGTATTTTAGAGGTGCAGAATGATTGGCAGGAAGATTTGCAAAGTTATTAAGTACAGTCCTAGGACTGAAATTTTAAACTTTTTTTTTTTTTCTTTTTCTTTGTAAGCAATAAATATGCCTTCTGGTTTATAATAAATATTTCTTATAAGTAAGAAGAAATATGTATATAGGAGTCTGCTTTTATAGAACTTGAAATACAGTTTATTGTACTGATATTTGATATAAGAAAAAGAGAAACTGGAAGAAAGCTGCTGACGCTGCTCTGAAAAACAGCAAATAGAAGACAGTGCTGTATCAAAATTTAATAACTGAAACAACTTTAGTGTTGTTTCCTTGAAAGAGTTGTTATCGTGGGTTTTTTTCTGATCATTTCACTGCAGTTTTCTGTGCCCTTCAGAACCTGAATAACTAAAATTTCAGGTTTTTGCAGCTACTCTTTTTGTGTTGACATCAGCCATACTGATCTCCACTTAATCAAACTGATTTTGGAGCAGTTGCACACAACTCACTAGCAAACACCTGATAAATGTTAGTTTGAATATTTTCAATGGTAGATTTTTGAATTCTTAATCAAATGTGTCAGTGTAGCTTTATATAAGTGCAAAAATTCAAGGAATTGCCTATTTTTTAAACTTATATTCAGCCATAATGAAAATATAAACGGGTTAATTTAAAGGCACAGAGTATTTTCAGATGAAAGGCAGGCAACAAAAATCATTAATAAAATAATCTTCTGAGCCATATGTATAGGGTAGAACCATGCTGCCCTAAGATCCTTAATAGATGTGTTACTCTCCAGACCGTGTATGTCTCAGTCTTAGCACTATATTCCTATAGAAGCTTTAACTCTGTTGCAGAAAACAGGAGGCTATCATGCTTCAATGACAGTAGTTTTGCTGCAAAATTTTTTACTTATAATCCACATTATCATCATTTTTTTATTACATTTTTGTCTTTAGCATGTAAGAGACAGCAACTCTGTAAATATAATACAAATCTGAAAATAAAACAACTTAACTGCAAGAAATAAAGTTGTATGCAGAACAGGGGAAAACAGGAGTAGATCAAACTAACTTTAGGTTCTGCATATCTCATTTGCTCACTGCTGCAAATATCAGGAACAAAGCTTAATTTATGAATTTTGACTTCCATTGATGTAATAGATTTGTTTATTTAGTTATTGTCTCTCCCTAGGATAGAACAGTTGTTACAACTATTACACTCAGATTTAGTTCATGTCCAGGGGCAGAAGAAAGAACTTTTTTTCTTTTTTTTTAAAGTAGGTAAATAAAACTGGGTTTTGTTTTGATAGTTGATTAATTTCCACAGAAAGTACTTATTGCCACCAGATAGACCATTTTTGTTATTCTTAGAGAAAAATGGGGCTTTGTTTTTAAAAAGTTGTGATGATTTCTAAACATTTATAGTGAAAAATAACAATTGCTTGCATAGGTCTTGTAGAGATAGGTGGCCATAAATATGCCAATAAACTTTTATAGATCTTTTAAAATGAACACGTAAAAAAACCTTCAGAAATGCATTAGAAACCAGCTGTAAAACAGAATGGATCACTTATCTATCAGGGTTTTTAAGACTTCAAAGTTTATTGTTATTGATAAAACACATGCTGTTATCAGTGAAAAAATAACCTAAAGAGAAATTGTTAGTATTTACCTGGCTCAAAGTTCTCATTCATTTATATGTATGTAGACCAGTTTCAAATAAACATATACATGTTGTATCATAATTTACATAGAACAGAGGAGTAACGTGGCTTTACAAAATACCTGGAGGCAAGATGTCTTTCTATGTTGGACACCCACACTTGTCTGCTACCTGACCTTGGAGGAGTAGCTTCCTATACTAGGAGTCTCTTTTTGCATCCTTGCTTTGATGATCCTGTCTAAACTATAAAATCTGCAGTAAATACCGTCTCTAATATAACAGTTCAGTGTCTTATTTTGTCTCCTGTTTAAAACAAAAGCATCTCCTATTGCATTAAATGAAGAGTGCAACCCTTGGCAGAATATATTGGGTATGCTTGTCTACCAGATCAGAGGGTACCCTAGAGGGAAATAGCTCTGAAAAAGAGTTGTGGATTATAGCAGTTAACCACTTAAACATAGTTCTCACTGCAAAGCTATAGCTAAGAATGCTAAGAAGTGGTCTTTGGTTATATAATTACATTGGGAATACTAAGTAGATATTTCTTAAGGGAAGAAAAAGGTCAGATGATGGTTTTTACTTCTTTTTAGCACTTCAATTATATATATATATATATATTTAGAATGGAATAAAATTTATTCTTTTTAATTATGCTTAGGGAAAGAAAAGGTTTATAATTTCAGCACTGTTCTTTAATTTTCCTTACTAAAGTAACAGGTGAGATATCAATCATACTACCATTCTATCAAAAGAAAATACCCAAGTTTAATTCTTGTAGGCAGACCTAGTATATTCCACATTTCATAATCATCAGACAATTGACATTAGAAAAATATATCCGATTATGTGATAATTGAAGTAATCCCCAGGCCAAACTATTTTTCATTCATGATTTTTGAAACAGATCTATGAAGACTAAGATTCAGTATTTGTGTGGTTTTGTATGTATATATGTTTCCACATATATAGTGTATATTTCTTTTATTTAATCAATATATTTTATTAATACTTGCATCATAATTATTTTATTTAATGTAAATATTAATATTTTATTAAAAATTTATTAAAACCATATATTTTTCTAAATGCAAATCTAAATCCACACAAAAATCTCAAATAATTCATACTAAATTTTCACCAGTCTTCAGTTTCAGCACATTTTTCAATGTATTCATTTCTTTTAGAGCTCCTGTGCTATTTAAAACCAGTGTTTATTAATTCATTTATTTTTGAGGGAACTATTCCTTCAGCTTTCAAGGCACTGAAGAACTTATATTGCAATTAATCTTTAGATGTATTAAAGTACATTATCAATAAAAAAGCCCAGAACCTTTGTTATTTCCCCAAAATACACTTTACCAGTTCTTCAGTTTTTACAAATCTTGATTACATGGCAAAGATAACACAGTATTTCTACATCCAATCTTTGTCTAGGTGACATCAAGTATTACAATCCTGCTAGATAATGCAGGATATAATTTTTTCAACATCTTATTATTGTTTTAAATTTTCCATTGATTCTACGCTTGATAGACAAATAAAAGATAATTATTTCTGTGCTTTCTTTTAACATATATAAGTATATATATTATATATATATATAAACAATTTTTATAAAACTGGTCACTTTTTAAAATCCTTAAGATGAGATAAATTAAGATAAATTATTAAGATAAATAATAAATTATGAGATAAATTAAGATAAATTATTAAGATAAATCCTTACATCTCAGTTAGGTAATTGCAATCTTGTCAGATCTCTGCTAATCCCAGATAAACAAATAACATATATGAGTTAGCTCAAAACAGTTCCTAAAACAGGCCTGGACATTTGACTAAAGGGCTATGTCTCACTGAATCATCACTTTTGAAAGTATTTCTGGATTCTGACTAAACTAGCTGACCACTTTACAAAATGCGGGAGGCTTCTCTCTCAAATTGAAGGATATTATGTCTTTCTCTGTCAGTTATTTTGCTCCTTTGTATGGGGGAGGTTTTCTGTAGTAGTGCTCAAACTCAATTTGCGAATTCCCCTCAAATGTCAATTAAATGACTCACATAAAACAAGAGCTACTTATCATAATAACAAATTATTAATATTTTTAAAACTTGATATGCGTGCCTTCAGTGATTTCTATAATGTATATTTCTAATTCTATTTAGCTTGTTTCAAGAAAATTGAAGAAAAATTATCATCTTAATTCTATACATGTTAAATTACAAATGTCATTGGGTGAAGTTCATAATCACAGCAAAATATTTGACAGAGAGAATGCAGAAGATGAAATACAGATACATGATTACATTTAATCTTAAAGAGGGAGAGCATTAACCATTTTGAAATATAGTTAAGAACAGCAGGTTTACCTTTACTACTCATATTCACTATGTAGACTCTTTGTAAAAGGGATCAACTTGAAAGGGATCAACTACACTGCTTGCAACACCTTATTTCTGAAGCTTGTGACCTTTTGTTAGGGACTTGTTATAGTAATAATCCAAAGTAACTGTTACTGTTTCAGTGTTAAAACCAAAAATAAATGGATTCAGGTGCTAAACCAGAATACTTGATGTTGTATGGTAATTATGTAGATTCTAGGAAAATACAGAGGTCATCACACAGTTTCTACAAGCATATGGAGATATAATAATAATAATTTTGTCTACAAGATTTGAAGAGACAACTTGCTGGAATATATACACTGCTGAATCACTATCAAACACTCCTGAAGTGCAGAAATAGGATTTGTCAAAGAATTATCAGCCTAAAGTAGCAATAAATCTGTATGTTGTCTGCATAAAAATGATATTTAAAACCATTTTAGTTATTACTGTCAATCAGTGCAAACACAGATAGAAGAAAGAATCTTAGAAGTAAAATTTTAAGGTGGATATTAGGAGGAATTCACACAAATCATGTTAGTCATAATAAGCAGGATTTGTGTGCTTATCTCCCGTGCTTTATATACCAGGCTAATTTATTCCGCACTACACAGAGATTTGCAGAGAGAAGGTGAACTAACAGTTTCAGACCTACTACACAAGCACAGATGATATTTACAGGAAAATAATTACAGTCTGGGCCTAATGCATCTATGCAATACAATCTATACAGGCAGGGTATATTCTACACATCTAAAATATTTGCAGTGACTTTGCATAATGTAGTAAGTTCAACATATCTCTGCACAGTCACTTTTTTTAGACCATATGCACTGGTCACTCATGCTGAAATTTAATAGATCTACTAGAGAAGAAAAATAACTATTCAAGCCCACAAAACAGAATTACCATACTGTTAATGTCTCGAATGTCCTGGAATGTCAACAGCACATTCTTGAGAACTTTGTGATCCTGTTAATTATTCAGTTACTGCAGATAAAATATTTTTGGTGAACATGACTTCTTGGGAAAATTCAGGTAACATCTGATTTTCTTCAGGGAATAAATACATAAAAGTCCTGCACAGATTACTTCATACTTTGTACAAGAGTAACTCACTGGTTAGGATTTCTAACATTTGTGAAGAAGAAGGAGTTTTGTGTAATATTTGTGACTGACGCTACCAGTATCATACTATTTTAGTTCATCGGTCTCATCTCTAACATTGTTACATCTCCTCTCTTTTTTTTTTTTTTTTTTCTAAAAATGAAAATAAATGGATATTTCAGTTCCTATTATATATATAACTAACTCACACTTAAGGATTGGACAGACTAATATGATCATATATCATATCATTGTATCATGAATAGTGTGGCCAGCAGGACTAGGGACATGATTGTCCTCCTGTACTCGGCACTGGTGAGGCCGCCCCTTGATTCCTGTGTTCAGTTTTGGGTCCCTCACTACAAAAAGGACATTGAATGACTCGAGCGTGTCCAGAGAAGGGCATTGAATCTGGTGAAGGGTTTAGAGAACAAGTCTTATGAGGAGCAGCTGAGGGAACTGGGGTTATGTAGCTGGAGGAAAGGAGGCTCAGGGGAGACCTCACCATTCTCCACAACCACCGGAAAGGAAGTTGTAGTGGGGTGGGCATTGGTCACTTTTTCCAAGTTACAAGTGATAGGATGAGAGGAAATGGCCTCAAGCTTTGACAGGGGAGGTTTAGATTGGATATTAGTAAAATTTCTTCACTGAAAGGGTTATCAAGCATTGAAACAAGCTGCCCAAGGAAATGTTTGAGTCACCATCTCTAGACATATATGAAAGACTGTAGATGTGGCACTTAGGGCCAGGGTTTAATGGTGGACTTAGAAGTGCTAGGTTAATGCTTGGACTTGATGATATTAAAGGTCTTTTCCAACAGAAACGATTCTGATTCTATGATTCTATGATACCTGCTTCATGTTCTTTCTCATCCAAGTCAAATAAGTTTTTTATGTTTCAGAAGAATGTCCTTTAGTTTCTTGCAAATTTTGACAGTCAATATTAATTCTAAACCATTAAAAGGATGTTAGTATTGAATAAAGGAGGTTTTTATGGTGTGGTGGGTTTTTTCAGTAAAACATTATTGTCTTAAGGAATATGTTCTTTATTTTAAATTAGGGAAAACATTAGAACGAGCAGAACTATTCAAACTGTTGGATTTTTTTTTTTTTCTTCCTTATACAAGAAGAATCCAATACTCATCATGATCATCAAATGTAAAACACACACTCTACTAACTTGAAATTGTACATATATAAACTGGAACTCAAGGTTGTCTAATGAAAAGGAGAGAAAGAATCATGAGAATAAAAAATTATCTAAAAAAATTTCAGGTTATTAGACTGATTTAGAAAAATCCATGTTCGCAATTAACCCATTTATTTAAATACTTTTCACATATTTAGATGTATTTCTAAATAAAAAAAAAAACATTTTCTTTTAATTTCCTCCATGTATTTTCAGGATATTAAATTACCTTGACTTTCAGATTATAGAGGGTACAAATAATGGTTGTTTGGGTTTTTTTTTGTTTGTTTGTTTGTTTGTTTTTTTTTTTTTTTTCATAAAGTGCCCAATAGAGACATTCTATCACTGGAAATATTTAAGAATAATCAGTGAGGAGGAAATTAATGCATTTAGAAAAGGTATGGAGTGGCCTCTTGAGATACCTTTCAGTCTCAATTTCCTATAATCTATTTAATTTTCTTCCTTCCCTAGTTTATAGCTGTTACTGTGGGATTAATGCGAAACTACCAGAAACAAGAAGAGTCAATGATTGCTATCATGAACCACATTTGAGATCAGATTTTTTTGGGTAAGAATAAAAAATCATTAAAAACTTCCATTAAATTTACCTTAACTGAATGTGGGTTCAGGTAACTTCAACATTATTCAGAAATATGTCTAAATTCATCATGATGTTGTGTAGAGGTTTTATTCTGGCTAGCCACTATATCAATCCACCTCCTCAGCTGGACAGGGGGATAAAATATGACAAAAAGCTCATGGGTGGAGATAAGGACAGGGAAATCACTTACCAGTTGCCATCATGAGCAAAACATTTGAGTTGGGGAAATGAATTTAATTTACTGTCAGTTAAACAGAGTAGTATAATGAGAAATAATAACACGTCTTAAAAAACATGTTCCACTCACCCCTCTGTCCTGATCCAATGTCGAGGGAGGTTCCAATATACATGAGTAAGGCTGGGTTAGTTAGAAAGGCTGATGTCAGGAGTTTATGTCATCTTTGCACCTGCGCATTGCCTCCTGGTGGTCGTCTTCGGGGGTCTTGGGAGTAAGGCTCATAGTCTTTCTCACCTTGCTTTTTTCCCCGGAGCATGCGCAGATTCCCTTGGCCAATTTCTTGAATAACACGAGTGTTCTTTTCAGACTGTTTATTCCTTCTGTCTTATCTAAGAGAACCAATAGAACTTCTACTATCCATATATATCTATCTTATTACTAAGTTCCAACTAGTTAGGATACACCTGTTACTCAAGGGCAAAAGCATAATATTTTGTGGAACATTGTAGTTCTTGGTAGATTTTCACAGTGAACGGCTTTGTTTTGATGAACACAGTAGTCCTTGGTAAAATTCCACAGAACAGTCTGGGCAAGCAGGATTCTTAGCAATATTAAAAAATACTATAATTAATGCTATAACTTGCTATAAGTAAGTAAATAAATTGCTAAGCAGTTTTCTATAAGTAGATAAGTAAATAAATCTCAAAACAAGTAATCATTTCTCTGTATCACACCCAAATCGATTTTTATTTATTAAAAAAGTGAAGAGAGGTAGCAATAGGACAGAATGGAAGGAAAAGACAGAAATAAAACAAGGATGCAGGATAGGGCTGCAAGAAAAGTCACCACCATGGATCCAGCAGCATCCTGTTGGTCCTCAGACTTCAGTTCTTCGGTGGTGGGTACACACGGATCTGGCTTCGATGGTGGATGCACACTGAGCAAAGTTTTCTGTTGTCTTTTAAAGTTCACTGTATCCACTGATTAGCATATCTGCCCACCTTTAGGTCTTTTTTCTCTGGTCCCACAGGTTTTTGTTGTATCTGGCTTCTGGGCAGAAACATTTGCCTCTTATCAGTTTGTTAGCAATGCATGCATGGGGTCTGGCCTACACAACCGAGCCACAAATGGCTACAGGATGGGGCCAGCTCAGCACATGTCTGCCCCTTTGAGCCTTGTGTAAAGAGTCCAACAATGCAACTGCAAAGAAGTGGGGGGGTGCATCCTTCAGCACACTCTCGCTTCCCTGGGCGACATTCCCCAGACCAATTCACAGGCGGCAGCAGCTTGTCCTTGAGGTTTGCAGACACAAGCAAGCTTTCAGACAGTCACATGACATTCCATTCTCTCACACCCTCTCTTCTTCCAGGGCTCAACTTCACTCCCAACTTGTCTACCTCCTGCTCCCAAATGCCACATTGGGATGGGGAATGGGAGTTGCAGTCAGTTTATAACACTTCCCCCTCACACTCTTCCCCTGCTCCAGTGTAGGATACCTTCCATGGAATACAGTTCTTCATGACCTCCAAGTTGAGTCCTTCCCACAGGCTTCAAAAACTTTTCCAGCATGGATCCTTTCCATGTCCTTCAAGAACAGATTGCTCCAGTGTGGATCCCTCACAATGCCCCAGTTCCTGCCAGAAAACCTGCTGCAGTGTGGGTGCTCCATGGGCTGCATCTTCCTTTAGGGCATCTCCACCTGCTGCAGCATGGGGCCCTCCATGGGCTGTCATGTGGATCCCTTCTCCAGTGTGGTCCTCCATGGGCTGAGGGGGGACAACCTGTATCACCACGATCTTCTCCATAGCCTGCACAGGAATGTATGCTCTGGCACCTGGAGCATGTCTTCTGTCCTTCTTCACTGACCTTGATGCCTGCAGGGCTGTTTCTTTCACATAGTCTCACTCCTCTCCCTCACAGCATTTTTTACCTTTTCTTAAATAGGTTATCACAGAAGCACTACCAACATTACTGATGGATTCATCTTTGGCCAGTGGAGGGTCCATCTTAGAGCTTGCTGGAACTGGCTCTCTCCGACATCAAAGCAGTTTCTGGTTTCTTCTCACAGTAGCCAACTTGCACTGTCCACTTAACCTTATACTCCCCCTGCTACCAAAACCTAGCTACGTAAACCCAGTACACATTGTTAATGAATTTCTTTGTTCCGGAAACTTGAACACATAAATAGGGAAATAGGTTAAAAGGGGTAAATTAGAAAATTATTGTTCCACATTTAATGATAAGCATGAGAGGGAGAGATAGAGACTCTTTCAGCAGTTAGAGTGCCAAAAAGAGATCAGGGGCTGCTGATCTTCCCATGACAGCAAATAACAGTATTTTCTACTTTCTCTCATCAGACTACTACATGGAATATTGTCCCTTCACCAGAGTCAAATGGTTTTAAGGATTAAGTTGAGAAGTGGACAGAACTTCAATAATGAATCATTTCCAAACAGTAATTTCTCTTTTTCATTTTCAGTGGCATACACTTGATTGACAGCATCCATCTCAACACAAGTATGTTCCCAGAGTTTTTGCACTGTTCTCAATACAATTCATGCACACGACCTCTAAAGAATGAGACAATGTGAGGACAAGAGTCTTATTTGGTTTCTTATTTTATTGAGCAGTTTTTCAGCCATAACCATAAGCTTTGCACCAGGATCATTCACAGTCTAGCCTGTCAAACATCCATAAGTGTAAATAATATACCTCTTGCTTGCTTCAGCATTAGCTGTTAATTCACTTCACTGCTGTGTTCTAAGTCTAACACATATATGTTGTTGTTTTTTTTTTGTTTAGTGAGTGCTTGTTAGTACTAATTTAGAGCTATTGAAATTTAGCTCTTAGTATTGTTAATTAAGTTGACTGATAACTGATCCGCACTGATCTCATGTTGTTTACAATGCCATTCACAGATATACGTGTTTGTTTAGTGTGGGATATAAACCATAATATAAAATTAAATCTCTACTCAAAGACATGTCTTATGACTTACAGCCTCTAAAGTTGCATTTTTTTTGTTCCTGGCAGAATTCAGGCCTGGAAAAGGTCAGTAATTTTTTTTTTTTTTTTTTTTCTTTTTTTTTTTTTTTTTTCTTCTATGTTTAAAAATAATGTCTGTTTACATGTGTCACAACCTAAGATGTTACCCAGCTTGCTAGGGATAGAGATCCTGACTGTGGGTTCATAGGATTCCATAAGACACAAGGACACAGAAGCTTTATCCTCTAAATGTTCCCACTTACAGGTTATCATAAAAAAAAAATTTAAAAAAAAAATCACCACTTGGAAGTATACCTGTGATTAATAAAGCAAATATATATATATATATATTCAACTATTAAAAATCATTATCAGAAAATGGTAGTATGGCAGCAATCAATAAGAGCAACAGTCAATAATTGCAACAATAGCAGCAGCAGTATATATATTACAGGCTACTACAAACATCACTAGTAAAACAAGATATCAATAAACAAGCAGATATACTTATTATAGATTACTTATATGAATATATACAATACTAAGTGCATTAAACAGATCTCAGAAGGAGACCAAACCATCCCAGAGGGGATGAAACTATTCCAGAAGTGGAAGGGCAAATTGAACCAACCCCAGAGGTAGCAGCAGCAGGGAACGAATCCACATCACAGAATTTGGAGTCAGCCAGGTGTCCCCAGAGAGGGCTCAAGATCTCATAGAAACTTCACACAGATCTATTTAGCTAAGGGAAAAGTATGTGCAACATAGGAAGTTCTCAGACAGAGGAGCTCCACTTTGGATAAAAATGAAGTCTTTTTTATATGGTAGAGAGATAAGAAGGCATAGGATGGTACCACTTCAAGCAGCCAACAGATGCTGTTAATTTCTATTTTTTTTCATCTGGAACCTGATAGGTGATGGTGTTTTCTGTTCTACCAGACCAATTTTTTATTTCTCCATTTAGAATAGCCAATGGCAGTTACTGATTCTCACAGTCTCATGATGTTTTCCCCCATTTTCCAGACCATTATTCAACTTTTCAGACTATAAGTCACTGTTACAGTTCTCTGGTTTTTGGCTTATTGATGGCTCAGGATGTCTCTGCTTTCTATGTACCCAACTGTACTACAAAGATGCCAGCTGCACTTCTAAAGGATGTTTCTGGTTCATAGGCCTAAATCCCAGGCTAACAGTTCCCAGGCTGACAGGCATTTTCTCTGTCAGTATTTCATCAGACATATTCTTCGCAGTATTTTTCCATTATAACCAGGTCTCCTTTATGGCTGCTCACATCAGCATGAAATAAAATTTCTAGAAAAGAAGCATGCTATGATTTACGTACCCTTTCTGTATTGAACCAAGTACTTAATTGAAAATGTTTTCTTCTTATATTTATCTGTTATCTAGAGAAGAAAATGGTTTTAATAGAACCTTCAGTCTACCCTTTTCTTTAAGGTATGATAAGTCTTTTTCCCAGACGGTCAGAGATTGTTCTTCATTTCAGGTAATATTTCAGCCTAGGTAACAATATTTCCAGAATGGCCAGCAGAGTCTTCTCATTTACAATCAGTTTAAATTCTAGTGTTGAATAATTAGATGATGGTAAATTCTGCCTTACATTACTGATCTCTGAAAGGCATCATAAATAAGTGGAAAATATCCCCAAAGTTAGTCCAATATGGACTACGGGAAATATGTCCAAGCTAGTGAAAGAATTGAGACCTGCCTTAATACAACCATCTACTTCAATATATATATATATATTTGGGTTTTTTATTATTATTATTTTTTTTTTCCAATTAGATCCTCATAAGGGAGAAAGCAAAGATGTGACTGTCATCAGTGGATGATGCTTTCCAGTCATTATACTACAATGATGCTTTCCAGTCATTATACTACATAAAAGATGCAGATTTGTTAACTATTATTTGCAGATGTGTTTGGTGTTCACACAGCGTATGTAATACTTTTTAAGAAAATAAGAAATATACAATCCATTCAAACTATTTTTAAGAATAAATGTTGGCCAGGAACCCTCAGAAATTTGCCATGTGATAGAAGTTAGGTCAACTTTTCAACCTTTCTTGAACAGTTTGGGAATGATCAGAAGCAATATGGCATGAAAAGATGAAGTTTTCCTTTTCTTAATCTATTTAGTCTCATGATATTAATAAAACTTTTAAAATAGAATTCTTTAAACATTCAGACTAAACCACCCCCGGTTCATAATATTAATCAAAATAATAAACTTTTTTTTCAGAACTTAGCATAGAAGAAAGCAATTATCTTTCAGAGATTACCATAAACAGTTGTCTTATACAGTATTAACCCCACTGTATTCAGATTTTTTCTGGATATTAAATACTTGCAAGCTTTAGACCAATTATTTTGTAATAGATATTTTTTAAATATGACTTAACATTTAATTCCCGAGGAGGTAGGGGAAAATTTCATTGCATATTTCCAGATCAGTTGAGATCAAATAATGTAAAACATTGTTATGTGCTTAACACATCTCAACACACTTTTGAGAAGAGATGATTAGTGAGAGATAATCTTGTGATAAATTCCTTAGTCATACCCAACTAGAAAAGTAAATATATGCCTGTGACAAAATATACACTACCATCCACTTCCTCTTCTACCAGCCATAACAAAATGACTATGAATTCAGAACAAGATTGGGGGGGGAAGTTTCCTAATCTCTTTAACATTTCTGTGTATTTTTACTTTAGAATTGAGTAAAAGTTAAATATACGCTTAAGTAACATTTAGCTTAAGGGCTAAAAGAAGAACCCTGAGGAATTTTAGTGATGCTTCTTAGTACATGATATTCCTAACTCTAATATTTTTGCTGTAATTTCACTAGAAGCTATATTTTCCCTACAAGCTTTTTCACTGTTTTCACTGTAAGCAAAACAAGAACTTTCAGTAGGAAAAGATTCTATAAAAGGAAAAATAAAGTAATTGAAGTGAAAGTGATTGACAGCTGCAAATTAAATTATAAAACCGAACATGCAAGGCTAGCTCAGAGGAAGTGCACATCCATGCAAGCTTTGAAAAGTTTATTACCTAGCTAAAATATTTGAAGTATATACTCCAGCCTTCAAGAGCATTGGAAAACCAGAATAAGTATGTTTCCCATAAAAAGGTATATACTTTTTAATGTACTGATTAAAAAAAGTAGCTGTCGACAGAGTAGAATGTACCTTAAACCTATATTCAGAATTTAGGAAGTGTTAAGTTTAAAAAACTGCAGCTTTATTGACAAGCATTCTATGATCTAAATTTAATGGCTAACTGATTTTTAATTAACTAGCTGAATTGTATAAAGCAAGTGATCTCATATTGTAAAAGGTTAACTCATGATAGATGTGTTTAATTCCTTTTAGGTATGAAAATTAGATATGAAAAGGTCATAGAAATGCTTAAACATAGTATAATCAGGTAATTAACTCAGATAATTCAGATCATCATTGGGTGATTAAAATTCATGATAGTGACACCTGATTAAAATAAATATTTTTTGATCTCTACATAATTGCCTGTTATGGTGAAACAACTAGCTCAGTGGTTGAGGGGAGAGCTGTATCTTTGGGTTTTTTTTAGTATGCCATGCAATCATACAAGGGTACATTTAAGAAACTCTTTTATTGTGTTGACAACAACCATTGGTTTGAAACAGAAAAGGATCGATTTATCAGCAGCCTTCATAAATAAACTATTTTGAAGCTTCTTGTGGTCTTGAAAAGTATCGACACCAGCATCTTCTGTCTTTTTATAATCTCAAAGATAATAAAAGTCCACCTGGGGATTCACTTTAATTTGGTATATCAGATCTCAAACACAGACATTGAGTCACCTAATGTTGTCATAAGACACATCTTTCTTAAAAAGGTAACCTGTATGAACTCTTTTAACTGTATTTAATATTTCAGAAAAGAGTGGTAGGCCAAAACTGTCAACATTGCCCATTTTCCATTTTAACATTAGTTTATGTTGAAAAATCAGGGGGTTTTGGTTTTTGTGGGGTTTTTTTTGTTTGTTTGTCTTTTTTTTTTTTTGTGAATCAGATATTGAGTTATTGATTATAAAGTAAGAAACAAACTGGGGAAGGTATAAAATGATAAACAAACTGGAGACTGACAATCTAGCAATTGTCTCAAAAAGTTACCTTGCAAAGATGCTTTTCTTTCTTGGAAAAATGCAGAAGGCAAAGGTGGGTACAGGGAGAATGAAGAACAGTCCACTGTAGGAGAAAATTTCAAGACCATCTAAGGAACCTGAAGGTGCACAAGGCCATGGGACCTGATGAGATGCATCTGTGGGTCTTAGGGAACTGCTGGATGAAGTGGATAAGGCACTGTCTGTTGGGATTTTAGAGGACTTTCTGCAAGATAATGGACATGTAAGCAATCCTGCATGCAGGACTGATATGAGCCTCAGCCTGAGCAAGAACTCGATAAAGATGTGACCCTGAATGGGGGAGGAGGAACTCGATGAGACAACTCCCAGAAGTGGGTTTGGACGGAAAAGGAATTTACACAAGGCTGATGTGGCACTCATTATACAATCATAAGAAGGTTTAAAGTATGTGACCAAAGTTAACTGTCCAATCTCAAAGAGATGTATTCCATGTTATTCGCAAGTGCGGGAGAACACCATAAAAGGCCTTACTTAGCTACAATAAACAGGCACTGCTTGATCACATTGATCGAGTACGTGCTCAGCTCTTTCGCAACTGTCCATCATAGTGGAGAAGTCATGGCAGTCTGGTGAAGGTCCCACTGATCAAAAACGGGAAATATAACCCCCATTTATAAAAAGGGAAATAAAGAGGACCTGAGGAACTACGGGCCAATTTCACATCTGTGCCCAGCAAGATCATGAAGGAGATCCTTGTGAAAACTATTCTAGTGCACATGGAAAATAAGATGATTGTTGACAGTAAACATGGCTTCTCTAAGGGCAAATTGTGCCTGACAAAATTGATGGACTTCTATGACAGGGTTAGAGTTCCGGTAGACGGTGGAAGAATGACTGATGTCACCTACCTGGATTTGTGTAATTTGACACTGTCGAACACAACACCCTTATCTATAAATTGGAGACACATGGGTTTGATGGATGGACCACTTGGTGGCTAAGGAATTAGCTGGATGGTTGCACTCAAAGTGTTGTGGTCAATGGCATGATGTTTAAGTGGAGACCAGTGATAAGTGGAATTCCTCAGGGGTCAGTATTGGGGTCAGGAATGTTTAACATCTTGGTTGGTGATATGGAGAGTGGGATTGAGTGCACTCTCAGCAAGTTTGGCAATAACACCAAGCTGTGTGATGTGGTTGACACATTGGAGGGAAGGGATGTGCCATCCAGAGGGACTTTGAGAGACGGGTCTGTGCAAACCTCATGAAGTTCAACAAGGCCAAGTGCAAGGTCCTGCACATGGGTCAGGGCAATCCCAAGCACAAATACAGGCTGGGCAATGAGTGGACTGAGAGCAGCCCCGAGGAGAACAGTTTGGGGATATTGGTGGGTGGAAAACTGACTATGAGCTAGCAATGCACTCTTGCAGCCCAAAAAGCCAATGGTATCCTTGGCTGTATCAATAGAAGTAGGGCCAGAAGGTTGAGGGAAGTTTGTGTCCAGCTCTGCAGGCCCCAGCATAAGAAGGACATGAACCTGTTGGAGCAGTTCTAGAGGAGGCCAAAAAAAAAATGATCAAGTGGCTGGAGTACCTCCCCTGTGAGGACAGGCTGAGACAGTTGGAGTTGTTCAGGCTAGAGAAGAGAAGGTTCCTGAAGACCTATATAGCAGCCTTCCAGTACTTAAAGGGGACAACAGGCATGATGGGGAAGGTCTCTTTATCAGGGAGTGTAGTGATAGAGCAAGGAATAATGGTTTAGAACTGGAATAGGGCAGATTTAGATTAGATATAAGGAAGAAATTCTTCACTGTGAGAGCGGTGAGACACTGGCACAGGTTGCCCAGAGCAGATGTGCCTGCCCCCTCCCTGGCAGTGTTCAAGGCCAGGCTGGACGGGGCTGTGAGCAACCTGGGCTAGTGGAAGGTGTCCCTGCCCATGGCAGGGGGGTGGGACTAGATGATCTTTAAGGTCCTTTCCAATCCAGACCATTCAGTGATTCTATCCTATGATTCAATTCACATTCTTTCATTTCCTCAACATTGACACTCTTGGTTTTATGCAGTTATATCTTTGTTTGCTAGCTTTTCTTTCCAGTAGGAATTAAGTTTCAATGATTTACATATCTTATCCCAAATATATCTACTCTGATTCACTTTGTTGTTTTCCCCTCCTCTCTCCTGTATTTTCTTTATCTCTCATGTTGATTTTTTTCTCAAACCTTTTGAATGTAAATGAAACATTCAGTGCTTGGCCTTAGGGCTGATTCATTGTAAATTAGGCATTCTGTTTTATCAGGGGATAAAGGAGGAATGATACACTGTTTTCAAGACTTTTACAATATTTTATAAATCATGTATCATAAGAGGTATTTACGTAGATATTATGCAATTCAGAACCTCCATAACACATTTAGTTTTCCGCTGAGATTTTATACTATGCATTAATAACATGCATGACAAATACTTGTTTCAGAACACTCTATACTGTCTCTGGTTTTTCTTCTTTTTTAGTTCTTTTCCTGCATATCACTGTATTTACAACCATCCCCCCCAAAAAAATCCCCAACAAACAAACAAATAATCAAAATTAAATATTCCCTGATGTCTTTCTGAAGCAGAATTTCCTCCTTTACATACCCC
>NW_020799092.1:63822922-63828887 GCF_003259725.1 Athene cunicularia
TTCCCTCACGTATAAAATTGAGTTCTAGGAAGGGCATAATCTTAAAACACTGAAAACTTAACTGTAAATAATAGAAACAAACATGGATAAAATAGTCCTATGTTTTCAACTAATTTCCCTTTTTGACTCATTTACTTCACACATACTGTAGTCCTTTGTGACTATCACCAACCCCACTCAACCTTAAGACCAATGAGTGGCAAATGCCTGGTTGCAGGTATGCTGCTAGTTCTGAGAAACAGGCACTTGCATGGTTTTTACTGGAAACATCTGTACTTAATTTAGTGATTTAGCTTCATTTGACTGTGATTATCTAATACTCTCTATAAATAAAGCCAACAATACAATTTTATCCTCCTCACATTACTTTTGGAAACATGTTCCTCTCTATCTTTTCAGAGAGATAATGTATTATGTTTTGCCACAAAATGTAAGATGAGAAAACTTTCAAAGAAAATATTACTTCTCTGTATTTTTCCTACATCATGTAGTAACCTCTTGTCCCAAAGTCCACTATCTGTGCAATAATAAGACATCGGCTAAACACAAGCACTGAAGAAACTGACATGCCCTAGGACAACCTAGGGTACCTGATCACCGCTGGCAAAAATGGGGTTTACATGAAACCCACACTTATTTGGATGGCAGACAAAGACAAACCAGATAGGTTATCCCTGGAGTAGTCCATATGGCAGTAGACATCTATGTTTAAACAAGACAGTCCCCTCTTTTTTTCACCTCTTACTGAAGCAGAAAGTTAAAAGTGTAATTTATCCCATGCATCTTATGGAAAACTTCTCCCTTCATAGAAAAAGAAGAATGAAGAAATAAGCATCTAGTCAGAATATTTTTATGTCTATGTAAAAATAAAAACAATTAAAACTTTCTTCTTTTCTTTAAGCCAAGCTTACGAAAGACTATATGACAATGCAATTTCATTCTTCTTCAATATTTCAATCGTATACTCCAACCTACATGAAAAGTCAATAGTTTGAAAACAGTGCAAAAATATTTGGTATGAAGAGAAAACAAAGGAGTTTAACCTACAGGTTTGAATACATTTTTAAAGAAAACTTAATCTGTGACTTTTTTTTTTTTTTTTTTTTGACTCTAAGCCTTGAATTTTAAGATCTTGTCTTCTTTGCTTCCAGTACTTTCACAGATCTACATATTCATTTATACATTTTCCAGTGGTTTTCAAGAGGCATTTTTGGGTTCTATAGCACAATCACTGAACTGAATTCAGTGAACTGTAGCAGTTCACTGAAACAAAGGTGTCCCTTGAATTTTTTGAGACAGCAAATACTGCAGACAAAAAAAAAAACCCAAACATTTCTGTTTGCTTTAGAGATCAGATGCACAGTAAAACTTTATCCTTTCCATATATTTCACCTGATATATACCGAGTCCAAGATGGAGACTGACTTCATGTACATTCTTTGTTCCCTGGAGAGAATCTTATTTGCTGTCCTGGTTCAGCTAGGACAGGGTTAAGTTTCCCCAGCAGGGGGAAGGGATCTCCAGCCGGGTTATTCATACCATGCTGACGTCAGGTCCGGTGCAGCAGCACGGGGAAGCTTTCCTTTGTGGCTTTGGTCCTGGGAAGCACAGGGCAGGCTGACTGTGTTCACTGCAGTATCTCTGTATATCTTTTGTCTTGTTTACTGTTATTACTGTTTATTGTTGTTATTGCTATTGTTGTTGTTCAGATTGTTTATTAAACTGTTGTACTAAATTTCTTCTTATTTTAACCCGGGGTTTGTGCCCTCCTTGTGTCTGAGGGCGGGGGAGGGACAATGGCAACGTGTTCTTCAGTCCTGGCAGGGCTTAAACCAACACATTTGCATACACCTCTATTCTCCTTGTAGCTCTAGAAATTCTTTAAAATCCCATATTGATAAATGTAGAATACATTATTCTTGTGAACATCATAACCAGTTCTTGAATCTGTTCTCTTTATCTGGCCAACACTTTCTCCATACATTTTAAGAGTTCAATAGTCCCCCCCAAAATATTTCTAGTGTATTAGTACTGGGGCTAAACATATATGTTTCAAGCTATACAGAATAATTTCAGAATAACTGATCCCAGAAAACACTTGAATATTTTATTCTTATTTTAACCTCAGTCAAACTACTTACAGAAACTTGTCTAGATAGTAAATAACTTTGTGATCAGGGATTCTGGCTACTTTCCATATAAAATTGTGTCTTCAGTCCTTTACTTCTTTCTTACCTCTTACTTTACTTTTTGCTACATAATATGTTATATCTCCATGGCTTCAAGGGGTATTTAAAAAAAAAAAAACAAAAAACAACAACAACAAAACAACAAAACCAACAAACAAACAAGAAAACACAGGAACAATCCCCACAAAACACCACAAGAAAATTGAAGGAGTACAACATAAGATTACTTACGTAGAAACCTCTGATTGTTAGTTTGGTATGGATAGAACCTACCCATCATTGTAAAGATAGCTTCATAGGAAAATGTATTTTCTTCATTTTGGTAGTGTGGTTAGGAGAACAAGCCTATATTTAACATTTATTTTAAATGAAAGAATCAACATTTATCCAGTTGGGAGACTGTGTTAAATTGCAGGTTAATGATCCAATGATCCTGGTTAATAATCGCTATTTCAACCCTCCAAAATATTTCCTTTAGATAAGCCTTTTTAATTTTTTTCCTTTTTGAACCTCACCACTTAAAGACAATATAAATTAAATGAAAAAGTGAAGAACCTGTTTCTTAAAGTTCAATATTATTTCATGATAAAATAGACTAATGTGCAGTATATTTCTCTCACTTTTTGGATATGCATTGCATGAAGAAGAAATTTGTTCCTTGTGAACATTAAGAGCCTAAAACATCTGCTGGACAAGAAATATTATTTTTTAATATTTATATTTACATTACATTTACTAAGCCAGGTTTCACATTTCATGCTTTGGTGGGTTTAAAGTTATTTATTGCTCTATTTTTCTTATCACTGGGGAACATGTTGAGATTTCCTGTCACTTTATCTGTCTTCAAGGACTTGTGCACTGGACTTCCGTAATGTTTTTTACAGAGGATAAAATGCCTTTGTTTCACGCCACCAGAGAGCACTGTTGGATCGTTAAGATTTGACTTTTTTTCTTTCTAGGCATTAGCTAAAGTAATGAGAACCAGGGAGACAAATAAAACTTCACTAAATATTTTTTCTTTCTTACCACATGACAAATGTCACCAGAACATAAGGCATACTAAATCAATTGGTCTTTTTGTGTTTATAGTTCTGCATTCTTTCAACATTTTTTTCTTTTCAATAAAGAAAAGACCAGTGTTCCCAAGGTTGCAATCAGTGATACAGTTTGTACCATCAACTTTCATAAATTTTATTTTACTCACCAGTCCAGTGGCACAGCTGTGAGCTATATCACCGGACAACTGTGAAGATCACTTCTGGTTTCTCATTCTGGGAAACAGAAAAAAAGTATCCCTTAAAGCCTCAGTAAATAACATGACAAGAAGTTGAAGACAGTGTTGCAAAAATACCTTGTCACTGTGCCAATCAACACACCCTAGAAGAAACCATCCATTCTTTCAACTTTACAGGTGATTAATGCAACAGTCTTGGCAAGCATCAAGGAAATTGTATTCAGCTAGGAAAAGTGGCACCTTCAGTGAACAAGGAAGAAGGTGGTATCTTGGTCTTCCAACAACTTTCCACCAAAAACCAACAATCACAACGAAAAATCCAAATCATTGGCAGGTTAGAAAGTCATTCTGCATGCAGGTAGATGTATGTGTGTCTATGGCTACATACAGATGTATATAGCCTTGGATAAAATACATATGTTTACTATAGTAATTTCTTTTATACTCTCTTAATTTTGCAAGGAAGCTAAGCACCTCTCTCTATGTAGGTGTTTAAATGAACCTTTATGCTAAATTGACCGAGAATAGGTTTGATGATTTTTTTTTTCCCCATAATTAAAACACAACAAACCAACCATTAAATGAATCACTAATACTTTTCTCTTTACTTCTCTTGACAGTTTTAGGATTTAGGTTTTAAAGATCTTTTAAGATACTGTTTAGCATTTTTCAAATGCAGTGGAATCCAAGATTATTTAAAGTCTTAACTTCTACTTAGATTCCAAACTTCCCATCTACATTTAGGTGTCTACATGCATTTATTTTGAAGCTTGGTGATTAAAAAAAATGAAAATAAACTTCCTTTGATTAACAGATTATGAGATTTCTAACATAAGTATATTTTAAAAAAGGTACAGAAAATCTTTTAGAAAATTAAAGGTGTTCTAGAGAAAAATGTCCTCTGGAAAGATACATCTCAATTTTCTTACACCTAAACTCAATGATATGTTTATTGTACTGAGGAGTGTTTTGTGAGAATTTTACTTTTTTTTTTATGGTACTAGAAGAAAATTAATCTAAAATGAAAAATAACTACTGTCTTTATTGCAACCTTGATTATATCTCATTTTCTCTATCTTTCATTTTAATATAAGGATTTTACTCTGAAATTATGATGTAATGATTCAGTGTGAACTAGAATTTTCTAATCCCTCTAATTGAGGCTTACATATTGAAATGCATAACTATCAGTGTTACTGATTATTTCAAAATTTTAGCTGTAGCACACATCAAACAAATCTTTACTGGGTTTTTTTTGATGTGTGGTTTTGTTGTTTGTTGCTTTTTTTTCTGAACATATCTTACACTCGTAAACTTTAAAATATAATACAATGCAAAGACATCTTTCAGTGTTTCTGAAATGCAGGATTAAACAGTCTTTTCCTTTTGATGCATCTGCAAAGTAAGGATTTTTCTTTCCTATCATTATAAAAAAAAACTACCTTATAATGAGCTTTCTCCCATTATCCACAACCAAGGTGATGCAGACTATATTTAAATTATCTGAGATTTTCCATTCACTCAGAGATGATGATAGAAAATGCTTATTTCCACAATATTAATTCTTGTCTCCTCCAGGATTTACTAAGATAAAATGTGGATTGAAATTTTTGCTTGGGTGACAACTTCAAAATATCCATATATTCAAATGAGAAGCAGGACAAAGTGATAATCTTCTTAACATTTTTTTTTTTATATTGCATTCTTCTACTACTGCAGTTTATTCATATCTATATCATATATCATTTATATGTAAAGTTTATTCTTATGATTAAAAAATATATAAAACTCACAATATTGAAAAATACTGTCTGTAAATAATACTTCTATAGCACTTTTAATAAACTTTTAGTTTTCTAAAATTATTTTCATGGGAACAAATGAGAACTTAGAACAAGGGTAAAAGAAAGAAAAAGGGGGTTTGTAGGGAAGGTTTGTTTTTTTTTTTTCCCTAATGAATTCGATTTTCTGCTTATTCATTAACAACTTTTAGATCCTCTATATGTCATAACTGTATTGCTTCATATTAGTGTAATATCAGGGTGGTTGTTGTGATTTCAAGCAATTTATAGGTAATTGAGAAACTCGGTCCAAAGTAATCTTGACTGATAATGTCTATATGCAATTTGACTTGACAAACATTTGCTGTAAATCAAAGATCAAAAAATGATTGAATTCTCAACTAGAGAAGAAAAGAAGAAACAAGCAGAAAACATTATTTTGTGGCTCATGGACTTACTTGAATCTTGAAAAGTATGTGTGCAGTCACTGACTCCAATACAAATTTCCAGGATGACCTTGAACTAATTATTAAAGTTCAGATTTTTAAAAAGACTTTATATAACTACAACAGCAGCAACAACTTAGATTTTTTAAAACCATGTAGGACATAATATCCCAGAATGGAAAATTAGAAAGTACCTAGCAGAAAGAGTTTGGTTTCCAATAATAAATTAAGACCAATACACTTGCATGCACAGGTATGGTGTCTTACAGCAAGTTAGATGCAGAAGAGTAAAAAAAAAAAAAAAAGGGGGGGGGG
>NW_020799092.1:63828937-63833711 GCF_003259725.1 Athene cunicularia
GGGGGGGGGGGGAGGGAAGAAATATTATCCAGAATTTTATGTTTCATGGTTTGTTTTAATTCCAATTAGGAGTCAGCATAACTTTTCTAACTGTGAAATTCTTCATCTTCTGACATCCTATGTAAAAGACTGAATACTTATCGATAACATATCTTAACTCAAATGTAGGGTTTTTGTGTCCACACTGTATTATTTATTTGGTATTCTATACATTATCTAATATGACAAAACTTAACCCAAATGATCTCAGGATTTTTAACCTTAAAATGTCTGTGACTGCCATAGGGCAACAGGTGAAGTAGCAGCAACATAAATGTTAAAAATTTCATTACACCTGTGGTTCAAAAGATTCCTCCATCCACCTCTTTCCAGATTAATTCTAAAAGAGTAAACAGAGTTTGAGATTAATAGGAAGTTTGGTCTAAATTTGAAGGACAATGTTTTATTTTTGTGAGTTAAGAAAAAAAAAAAAAAAAAGCTTTCTTCATCACATTTCTTAAAAAAACACACCCAATTGTGTTCAGCAGAACACTAGGCCCATTTCATTTAAACAACATAACCTACACTACAGGTCACACTGCTATTAGTCTAGTAAATTATTATCACTAGATTGCAATAGTCTTTACAAGTATGTCCCACTGCTAGGAAGCTAATTCTAAAGACAACTCATATCCTCTGACAAGATTTATTTCATTTGTTGAATTAATGGGTTATGTTTTAAAACAGTTAAAACCTAAGAACGAAGGACCTTCTGCCATAGGCTGTTCTACCTTCTCCCTTTTACCATGTGTAATTACATCACATGTTAGTAACTCAGGTTTTAATATTCTCCCCTAGTAATTAATGAATTGTTTCAATAAGGTCCCAACCCTGTACTGTTATAGTAGCCCTTGGGATTGATAAATTTGTTATAACTTCTTTTTCCATTCTGAAAATGCTTTTTCAGTAACGGCATTGACATGAAAATTTCCTCCACGTCACTTGTGAAAATCAAGTATTAAAAAGAATCTTAATAAGTACAATCCAAAACCATTCTTAGTAAAGCTCTTTAATCAAAACTCTTTTACAATGCTGGCAAAAATATAGGACTAGATTTATGAACTTATTCAAATGACTTGACAGCAAAAATAGGTCAGTGGGATGCAGAAATCCCATGTTACTTATACAGCCCTTTGTTTCCTACTAACTTTGTCTTTTGCTGTGAAACTTCATATTCATTGGGCACTTGCAGTCTTTAAATTAGCTTTTTAGTCAATAAGCCACTGATACACTCTTAAGTAAAGACCATCATCCTGACTTCAGTATCTGCTATCTTTAAGCAATTATGAAGACAAAGTTGTTGCATTTTGAAAGAATAAAGGATGTGTAATTTGCGTTTGATTTAAAAGTTAACCAGACAACCTTTCTAAGAAAGCATTTGGGATCTGATATACATAAAAGTATTAAAGAATGTAAGTGTACATAGTGTCTCTGTCTTAGTAAGCATTGTAGCTAATGAAGTTCAGTATGCTAAGTTCTCTTTATCAATCTGATTCCTCTATCTTAAATGTGGACCTTTTACTAAAAAAATAATCATACACTTTTGGTGTATTTCTCATATATTTATACATAGATATGACTTGCAGGATCTGCTTATACCTATCAAACCTGCCTGATACAACTACTTCATTTTTTAGGCAACAAATAGAGTTACAGAAGAATCTCAGTAAGTCATAAAGGAAAGTAAATATTAAACATTTCTTTGTGACATATGATTATAAAAAAGTGATTGAAATATAAAAAAAGTAATCTGTTTCAAAATAGTGAAAGATGGAAAAATGTGTTTACACATGGTAAATATGTGCAAACTGAATTAGTTGGCTTTTCAACCCAAAGCTAGAATCCAGAATATACTCTATCATTAAAATATTAAACCCACATATTTTCTAAAATAATGACAACACTGTTCTAAACACAAACTTTTGAAAAACAAGGATGAAATATTTGCCACCTCTAGGTCTCAGCAGCAGTGAGTATCTGGTACTTAGGTATGAGACAGAAATTCTGTTTGAGTGCTTATAGGGTTTTCTGGACTATTCAATAAGACAGTTAAGCCCAGAAGTTTCCTTGATGGCTGATCTTATCCTCACAGAGATACTCAGAATTGTCTTCTCTGAGCAGATACCTGCCTCTGAGAGCTGTATTCTAATCCAGGTTTAGGCAGTCAGCCTATCTCCTTTCCTCAGATGTTTGAGAAGTTGCTGGAAACAACACAAGAAGCATGAGGCAGAGTGGTGGTGAAGTTAGTGCTGTCATGATCATAAGAGTTTGGTAGTTAAATCTTTAACTGGGAAATGCAGGACCGTCATGCAGCAATTTTAATGCTATTGTCTTGTGCTAATATTACTTAACTACTCTGATTTATTTTTTTTTAATTACAACTGTATCAGTCATAATCATGAAAAATATTGCTTTTGAGATATTTATCTAATTAAAATGGTACATTTTATTCATTCCCCTTAAGTAGTAACTATAGTAGTATGATTATTTTTTATAAAATATTTTGTTTCGAGGACCCCTTGAACTAGTCCTGTGACTAGGTGTTACAGAGGCTGTCAAATAAACAAACAGCAACCATTTATTATCAAGACAATTAACTAGCTCTCCTCCACAACCATTCAACAGCAGGTTTGAATGCACATGAGAGGACAACAAAACACCACTTTCTAGGGTTTAACAACAACCCAAAATGCTCTATCACTCACCTAACAAGTGAGGGCTCAACCTCAAGGACCTTCCCAGGGCAATATGCCAACCCAAGTAACCTCAACGAGTTTCCCCATGGTGTCCCAACCCAAGGGGAGAGTCCTCAACCTCCATATGCTGCTCCAGGGAGAACTAACACAAAATGGCTCCCCCAGGGGACTCCATTTATACCCAGCTGAAACTGATCTGTGCTCAATAGCAGCTCCCATTGGCTAAAGGCCCAAACTACTGTGAAGCCCTGAAGACAGGGCACAGAAAAAGCAAATTCAGCAGCCAAGAAGCCCTATTTTCATTGGGTGAGTGCACCTGCCACACTAGGTGGCACAACAGTGCACATAAATTGCTGTGCAGACCACACAAAGTAGGAAATAAGATTCTAATTCACTGTAAGTTTAAGAGAAATCACAGATGTATTCCTTATATAGTCCATGAAGACTTATTGGAGATAAGTTCAGGTCAATCTGTGTAGAATACTACATTTATGCAGTGGACCTTAACTGGTGTCATAAGGAGTTTGTGCATGACCAGCTATAGAAATAAATTTATAAAATGTTTAGATATACATGCTAATGTACTTTAATCTCTAAGATGAATTTGTTATTTTATGAAGGCAGAATTTTTCTTTAGTTTACTGAACTTCCTCTAGGTTTTTCTCTGCTGCTCAGCATCTTACAGAACATTTATAACAACTTGTAGAAGCAGTCCTTGAACAAAGAAAGGGAATTATAAACAAGAATGTGGAGTCTTTAAATTTTGGAGAAGGCAAAATCTTTTCAATCTAAAAGTCTAAGGAATGGGACTATTCTAGCTGAGTTCTGTGTTCTGCTCTGAGTTCCCCAGTGTAATAAATGCATGGATCTGCTCAAGTGAGGCCAGAGAAGGGCAAGAAGATGATCAGGGGGCTGGAGCACCTCCCCTGTGAGGACAGGCTGAGAGTTGGGGTTGTTCAGCCTGGAGAAGTGAGGGCTCCTGGGAGACCTTCCAGTACTTAAAGGTGGCCTATGGGAAAGATGAGGAGGGACTCTTTATCAGGGAGTGTAGTGATAGGACAAGGAGTAATGGTTTTAAACTGGAAGAGGGTAGATTCAGATTTGCTATAAGTAAGAAATTCTTTACTGTGAGGGTGGTGAGACACTGGAACAGGTTGTCCAGAGAAGCTGTGAAGCCTTGTCCCTGGGAGTGTTCAAGGCCAGGTTGGACAGGGCTTTGAACAACGTGATCTGGTAGAAGGTGTCCCTGCCCATGGAAGAGAGGTTGGAACTAGGTGATCTTTAAGGTCCCTTCTAACTCAAACCATTCTATAATTCTAGGATTCTATGAATTATCCGCAGCCAGCAAACAGTCTTCTTTTGGTATATGGAAGGTATGGATTCAAACACCACAGAACAAGCTGAAGCGAGAAATCAGGCAGCCAATTTCAATTTTTAACCTGTTGTGAAAAACTTTGACACTAGCATGTCCTCTTTGCATGGATGTGGAAGAAGCAAAACAAGGAAGCTGACCATAAGCATACAAATGTGGGACTTAAGTCACTACATGAAGAAAATTACTACAGTCTTTGGATCTTATTTGCTAAAGATGTTTTTCTCCACCTTTGTGTTAGTGCCAAAATCCATTTTAGTACATATTCTATCATAAACATTTTGGGTATCAACTGCTGTGAGTCAGTGAGTGTTAGAAAGGTAAATCTCACCATTCATTGCATTATTCACCAGTACTGTGAATCCTTCTCCCCAGGCCAAGACTTTTGTGATTCACAATGCTGAAGACATTATTTAGGTTCAGTACACAGTGTACAGTTGGATTTTAACCATGTGAAGAGTTTGCATCAATGTTCCTGACAGAGATAGTGATAGAAAAGAGAGTTAGCTCCCAGAACAGGCAGATAGTGAAACCTCTCTACTGGTGAGGTTTAGCTTTTCGGGCATTTTTTGTTGTTGGTGGGCTTGGTTTTGGTTCTGGTTCTTTATATATATATATATATATATATATATATATATATATATATATATATATATATATATATATA
>NW_020799092.1:63833761-63839736 GCF_003259725.1 Athene cunicularia
TATATATATATATATATATATATATATATTGTTCTATTCTTGAAGCCTTATCTGTCCTCTCAAATAAAAAAAAGTAGTTATTCAAAAATCCAGTTTATGTCTTTATCCTTTTAGTTTGCACACAGAGTATTGCGTTGTACTATAGCCTGAAGCTTATACCTCCTGTAAGTCACATTATTTTGTTGTTAAAAAGGCAATACAATGCAATGGAATGTTATTAAAATATCTATGTGCATTTCCTTAAGTTTGTGGAGGAAAAATTCCATTATGTGAGCATGGAAAAAATTAAAATTTTATCTTTCTTTAATGAGGCACAACTTAACTAAAATGTCTGTAATCTAAGATAATTAACTCAAACATTCTACAGTTCACAGAATCACAGAATCATCTAGGTTGGAAAAGATCTTGAGGATCATCTAGTCCAACTATTAATTTAACACTGACAGTTCCCAACTACACCATATCCCTCAGCGCTGTTGACTCTACTCTTAAACACCTCCAGCGATGGGGACTCCACCACCTCCCTGGGCAGCACATTCCAACACCTAACAACCTCTTCTTGTAAAGAAATGCTTCCTAATATCCAGTCTAAACTGTGGCAATTGAGGCACGGACTCTCCATGAAGTGCAGAAGGAAAGACCCTTTATTATTACAATAGTACATACTTATGCCATGGTTAAAGCTCTTATTTCAAAATTAGCACATCAGCAATTAGATAGCTATCTATATTTTCTCCTGTCAGCATAAGACCAGTCTAACATGTGCTCTGCACACCAATCACCTTCTTGTTCACGTGCTGTTCACGCAGTGGTAACTTCTCACCGTTCAGTACTTTCCCACAGTTCAGTGTTGCAGCTGTCTGTTGTTTTTCCCTGTCACCTTGGCACAACATAGCAGTTTCTTATCTTTCTCCCAAAGCCTGTTTTCATCAAAGCCTTGCTGCTTCTCAGGGGCTGTGCAGAGCTGACAGGCTGATGTTGACTTGCCTCTCTCCCACACTAAGCCTTCAATGGTGTAACTTGAGGCCATTACTTCTTTTCCTATTGTTATTTCGTTGAAGAGACTCATCCCCATCTCTCTGCACCCTCCTTTCAGGGAGCTGTAGAAGGCGATGAGGTCTCCCCTCAGCCTCCTCTTCTCCAGACTAAACACCCCCAGTTCCCTCAGCCGCTCCTCGTACGACCTGTGCTCCAGACCCTGCACCAGCTCCGTTGCCCTTCTCTGGACACGCTCGAGTCATTCAATGTCCTTTTTGTAGTGAGGGGCCCAAAACTGAACACAGGAATCGAGGGGCGGCCTCACCAGTGCCGAGTCCAGGGGTCAGATCCCTTCCCTGTCCCTGCTGGCCACGCTATTGCTGACACAAGCCAGGATGCCATTGGCCTTCTTGGCCCCTTGGGCACACTGCTGGCTCCTGTTCATCCGGCTGTCAATCAACACCCCCAGGTCCCTCTCTGACTGGCAGCTCTCCAGCCACTCCTCCCCAAGCCTGTAGCGCTGCTGGGGGTTGTTGTGGCCCAAGGGCAGCCCCCGGCATTTGCCCTTATGGAAACCCCCAGTTGGGCTCAGCCCATGGCTCCAGCCTGTCCAGGTCTCTCTGCAGAGCCTCCCTACCCTCGAGCAGATCAACACTCCCACCCAACTGGGTGTCAGCTGCAAATTGACTGAGGGTGCACTCGATCCCCTCATCTAGATCATCAATAAAGATGTTAAACAGGAGTGGCCCCAAAACCCAGCCCTGGGGGACACCACTCGTGACCGGCCGCCAACTGGATTTAACTTCCTTCACCACAACTCTCTGGGCCCAGCCATCCAGACAGTTTTTTACCCAACAAAGCATGTGATTGTCCAAGCCTCAAGAAGCCAGTTTCATCAGGAGAATGCTGTGGGAAACGGTGTCAAAGACCTTACTGAAGTCAAGGGAAACAACATCCACAGCCTTTCCCTCATCCAATAAGCAGGTCGCCCTGTTGTAGAAGCAGATCAGGTTTGTCAGGCAGGACCTGCCTTTCATAAACCCACGCTGACTGGGCCTGAGCATCTGGTCGTCCCATGTGTTGTGTGATGGTACTCAGGATGAGCTGCTCCATCAGCTTCCTGGGCACCAATGTCAAGCTAAGTCTGTAATTTCCCGGATCATCCTTCCAACCCTTCTTATATACAGACACATTGGCCAGTTTCCAATCTGTTGGGACCTCCCCGGTCAGCCAGGACTGCTGGTAAATGATGGAAAGTGGCTTGGTGAGCACCCCAGCCAGCTCCTTCAGCACCAGTCATAGTAAAAAGACAGAAATTATTTTTACAAATCAAAATATATGGCAGAGATTTAATTTATTGATATGCAGTAGTAAACAGAATGTCTTCTTTTTAGGTCTGTACATCTTAGTCTTTTTCAACAATACCATATCCAAATAAATGTATATTCTTAGGCTGTAGTTTTTAAAAGGCAAATGTGTATCTACTGCATGACAGCAACTCCTTCTTCATAAGGTACTGACATGGTATGTGTACACTCAGTAATTTCATTCTCCAATAATCTGTGGCCTCTTTCCTAAGAATGTAATAAAGAAGAAATTCTGGACAGGATTATTAGCAGTTTTGCAGAAAAATCTGGCTGAGAAATTGTGAATTAATGGGTCAGAAAAAAAGAATTCTCTTTTCTACTAATTTCCCAGAGGGCAGAGAGCACCATGAGTATACATTAGGATGGAATTTTGTGATAATTTTTTAAGTTTGCAGTGTTTAGTTGTTTGGTTTGTTGTGGTTTTTGTCTTGTTTTTTTGTTTGTTTGGTTTTGTTCATTTGGTTGTTGTTTTATTGTTTGTTTGTTTAGTTGTTTTTTTTAATAGATAAGAACACATTTTAAAGTGTGACAGAAGCTGTGCAATGCAATCCCAAAGTCTTCAAAAAACCACAACTTTTGAACTAATCATATTAAGTCCTGACAAAATAATAGGATGCTACCAAGTAGCACAGTGCTTAATAGGAAACTTTCTGGCCTTTAGAGAATGGCAAAACCACCATAATTCTGAGCTGTTTATATTTTTCTTGAATCTCTATTTCATTACAAAAACAGAAAGAATAGATGAGCTATTTCTTCTGCTTGTGATAAGATGCTAAAGAATGTTTTCATATGCATGTGCAAAGCAAACACAAGAAGTATGAATAGTGGTAAAAATAGATCCAATAATAGAAATTATAAACTAGAAGGAGGCTTAAATTTCCAGAGAACAAATACTTCTTCTGGGGATATTTCTACATACACAAGAATGACTTATGGCTTTAGCCAGAAGTGAAAAATACAAAAGAGCTTTTGGTATTCTGCTCTGGGTCACCTTGTTATCTGCATTTTTTTCTTGATCTCTACTGGCTTTACTAACTAACCTCTGAGTCTTGTTTTAAGCTTGTTGATTACATTGAGTTTGTATTTGCTATGTAATAAGCTGGCACTGAGAAGGCTTTTGATCTTTAATCTGGTTCAAGGGATTCTAAACAGCTCTGATTGCAGCCATAGGCAATACATGTACTAAATGAGTTTGAAGGACAAATTAAAATAAATAATGTTTGAGTAAATCACTTTGTCCTGGTTAAATGCATTTAAAAATTTCATTTTCTCTTGCAAAGCAGGTTTTAAAGAAACTAACAAGTGTTTTATTTTTTTATGTATAATGATTTTTTTTTTCATACAGAAAAACTAATACCATTAAAATTTTGTGTCTCCTACATGTATGATAATAGCTTCAGAGTTTTGGGCTAGAAAGCTGAGAAGTCAGAGATCTGTAAAATATATTGCTGTATTTATTGCCAAAGGCAAAGCATGGGAAATTGGTTAAGGCTTTCTTAAGAATCATAGTTCACTTGAGTAATGATGTTTTTAGGCCTTTTGACTAACAGTAGGTCCTGCAGCCAGACAATAGAAACTTTATATAGTTCGCATTGCTCTAAGAAGTAAAGCCTAGTAATGAACTAGTTAGAGAAAGAACAATGAAAAACAGGTTTATTTGTTCCAGTTATTTTAGTAATCTTTCAATGCCAATATTTATATTATTTTAAAGTAACATTTTTATGATATGTTGCTATATTTGGAGAAGAAAAAACTGAAAAACATACTAAAAGCTGTCCAACACTGTAATAAGGGGAGAAACTAGAAAGGATAATATATATGGTTTAAAGAAGCAAATTGGTAGAATAACTAAGATTTTTCAGCAGATTATATATAAGGTATCAGGTAAATAAACCTGATAATCTGAAGACTAAACACTGTTTGGCCACAAATGAAAACAGGGAAAAAAAAAATTAAAAAAATATTGGACCTTAGAGCAATCTGGAACCTATTATTTTACGTTCATCAGTTACTTCTCTGTAGGTGAATATGTTTGTCTATAAATATGAAATGTCAAAGCAGCATATGCACCAGTTAAGAAAGGAAGAATGGTTGCAGAATAATGTCTTAGTGTTCTTTTTCTGACCTCTAATTATTTGTTTTAACTATTTAAATGCATAGTTCTGGGAAAAAATCTATGTTGTTTTCAGTACAACTTGATGCCCTTATAGAATTCAGGAATAAAGTCCTGGCCACTTCTGCATTATCACTAAATTTTCTCTTGATTTCAGTAAGATAAATATTTAATCCATGTTAGATCAGGAGTTATTCAACTCCTGTTTATTTCTAGCACTATTTTTCTATGTGTCAATATTCCCCTTCTACTCTTATGTAAAAGCTCTTGTGTACTATGGAGTACATGAATGAATCACTTCTCATATCTTTCCTCACATTTTATGTTGGAGTTCCTTGACAGAATTTGACTGTACTACCAGTGCTCAGAGAACTATAATAGCTGGGTTGATAATTATCTACTAATGTTTCAGTCTTTTCCTAAACACAGGCTTATACTGTTGTTTATGTACCTTCCCTCTCTCCCCCAGTCCTAAAAGGGAAATATGAAAAAAAATTTACATATAAATGAAGAGAAGACTTTGGGCTCAATGAGGTTGAAGTTTTCTTCAATTGTGCCCTTGGGGGGGACAGTTCATTCCCACAGTGCTGTTTTGGAAAGAAATAGGATTAAAACTAGACAAGTTCTTCCATTATGGAATCCAGTACATAATTTTGTACATACTTGTATCATACATTCAACTATCATGATGACCTTGTGCTTGTTTTGTCTCTTTTACAATACTGAAAGCACAAATAGGTTATAAAGGTAACATTTTTTCTAGCTGCTGCTACCTGCCTTTCTGTCCCTTCTCTGTGCATTGATATTTCACCTTGTATTGTTGGTCCAGGTCATTCTATATTTCAGTCTAAAATAGTACTCTGTGCATCTGAAAGACCCCTATGCACTGGTTTGGAGAAAAATGTCTAGCTTTAGAAGCTATTTTTTTTTACTGTATAAATCAAGTAAAAATGCAGTTTGACTCATCTTGGAGAAAAGTTTGGATGCTGTATTTAAAAACTGCTGGAGAAAGAGTTCATTTCCTCTTAAAAAATTCCCAGTAGCACAAGAAATAGTTAATGATGGTTTATAGGTTGCTTCCCTCAAGAGAATTTAAACCTATGCTTCCTAGTAGACCATTTGAATCACTAAACTATATTGTATTCCAGTGCACTAGATGTTAAACAGGTCTTAGAGCTGTAAAGGTAGAGTACACCTACAGAGCAAACAACAGGTTTTTGGGACAGAGATACCCAGAGGATATGGCCTTTTAGCAAGGCTTTTGATCAGAGAAGTAGACTACATAGAAAAGAGATGTAGTTGGATTTCCTCTGAGGAATAGGAAATATTGGCAAAATGCCTCTAGCTCACTTAAAGGAAAACAGTAGTCCTTCTTCAAGGAAAGATTAAATATTTTGATATCTTTCATGTGTATGCAGAGAAAAAAGAACGAAAGAACTTGACATTCTCTTCTGCATCCCACAAAAAAAAAAAAAAAAAAAAAAAAAAAAGGGGGGGGGGGGGGGGGGGGAAATCTT
>NW_020799092.1:63839786-63885695 GCF_003259725.1 Athene cunicularia
AAAAAAAAAAAAAAAAAAAAAAAAAAAAAAAAAGGGGGTGGGGGGAGGGTGGGTAACAATGGGAGAAGTGGGTGGGGGAGAAAGAGATAATATATGGGAGACCAGTGCTTAATTCCCTGCAGTATATCAGTCATATGAATAATACAGAGCTCTTCACATACGTGACCTAGCTAGCAGGATATACCAAAGCATGGAATTCCTTGAAATGGCTGTTAAGAATTCAGATGCCTAGAGTTGATGTCCAAAGCTTGATATCACGTCAGCATGCTAACAAAGAATATTGAAACAATCAAAGAGTATGAGGATAAACCCTGATTAATATTAACAATCCCATTCAGAGGATTCGGAGAAAGGAAATTGGATGTTTATAGAACACATGGACTATTGTAAAATTGTTGATGGAACAGTTTTGTGTTTGGTGCAGTTCTGCAAGTTTTTAATCAAATATTGTGCCATTTTATGTGAACAACTATTCAATGACTGTCATTTTGAAATATTCAATTGGATTGAGAAATACTCAATCCAGAAAATATTTAGTGGTCTGTTCAGGATTTTGCTTGACGCTTGGAGAGCATACTAGAAGATCATTTGCTGGTAAATGCAACTAGTATTTCATCGTGTTTGATAGCGTCTACATTATTTGATAGACTGTGACATCTCTGAATTATTGTCCTGGTTCAGCCAGGATAGAGTAAAGTTTTCCCCAGCAGAGAGAGAGGGGGAAGGGATCTCCAGCCGGGTTATTCATACCATGCTGGCGTCAGGTCCAGGGGCGGAGCCTTTTGCTTCTGGTGTTGGTTTTTGCCATACACGTGGTGGGTTTGCTCCTTGATCATTTAGCGGTATTTCTCTGTATATCGTTTGTCTTGTTCACTGTTATTGCTGTTTATTGTTGTTACCATTGATGCTGTTGTTATTCAGATTGTTCTATCACTCTGTTGTATTAAATTTCTTGTTATTTTAGCCAGGGTCTGTGTCTAACTTCCAGTCCGACTGGCGCGGGTAGGGGAGGGGCAACGGCCACGTGCTCTCTCATCCCGGCAAGGATTAAACCTTGCACAACTATGAAGAAGCACTGTGAGTCACTCTGCATTTAATTAAAATAAACAAACAAGGAAATGTTTGTGGCTGGTCTTTTCATAACACACCAAAACTACACAAAGTTCAAATTTATATGGCAAAATATCGATTCACATGTAACATAAATAGAATTTTTCTTTGATACAAAGATAGACTAAACAGTAGTCAGACTACTGGTTTGGGTCCCACAATTTAAGAAGGGTGTGAAGGTCCTTGAAGGTGTCCAGAGGAGGGAAGCAAAGCTGGTGAAAGAGCTAGAACAAATGTCCTATGAGAAGCAGCTAAGGCCTTTGGGTTTGTCTTGTTCAGAGAAAAGGAGGCTGACGGGTGACCTCATTAGTCTCTACAGCTTCCTGAGGAGGGGAAGTGGAGAGGGAGGTGTTGAGCTCCTATCCCTGGTATCCAGTGGTAAGAATGGTTCAAATTTGCACCGGGGGGAGTTTTAGAATGGATATTAGAAAGCATTTTTTTACTGAGAGAGAGGTCAAACACTAGAAGTGGTCAATACCTCATGTCAGTATTTAAGAGGAATTTGGACAACACACTTTAACTTGGTGTATGGGATCTGTCTGAGCTGGAGTTTGTTTTCCCCTATAGCAGCCCCCATGGTGCTGTGGTTTATGCTGGGAGCTGGCAGGGTGTTGGCAGCACCCTGGTGCTGTGGCTGCTGCTGAGCAGTTCTTACACAGCACCAAGGCTCTTTCCAAGATTCTTTCCCTGCAGTGGGACGGGGTGGCCAAGATCTTGGGAGGGGACACAGCCAGGACAGCTGACCCGAACTGACCAGAGGGATATTCCAGACCATATGACGTCTGCTCAGTATAAAGCTGGGAGAAAGGCGGAAGGGAGTGGGGTCACCCTTGGTCCTCCGAGGCAACCACTACGGGTATTGGAGCCCTGCGTCCTGAGAAGGCCCGACATCGCCTGTGAATGGGAAGAAGAAAATAAATGTGTTCTTTTTTGCTTCAGTGCTAGGACCTTTGCTTAGCTTTGCTTTTGTTTTGTCCACAAGAGTTGCCATTATATTTTCTTTCCCCTCTTTAATCTGTTGAAAAAAAGAAAAAAAAAAAAGGAAGGGAGGGGGAAGTGATAGAGCAACTTGGTGGGTACCTGGCATTTAGCCAAGGTCAAACCACCACACGTGCTCAGCCCTGAATTGGTTAGGCAGTTGGACTAGGTGATCACTGTAGGTCCCTTCTAACAAACAGAATATTCCACAATATTCTATACCTTTCACCAAATATTTCACAAACATCTTCTCAGCAATCTCTATCAGAAGACAGGAGAATGAACCACTTATTGTGGGAAGATTTTTTGTACTAAAGATTGTTGTTTCCTTTTGTCAAAAAAACATCAGTGGTCCCAATAGATTCTTCTTGTCCCCTTTAAATATTATATCATATGACTTCTTCCTTTTTCTCTAATCTTGTTACTACTTGGTTGATTTACCTACAAATACACGCAACAGGGATCTATTGATTTTGCGTATCTACAAGCAGAGTTACAAAATCTTATCTCATGGCAAACTCATTCTCTTCCTTCAGATTCATCTCTTGACAGATTTTGACCTTGACATCAATTTTTTTTTTTTTTTAAGAATACCAATGTGTTCTTAGTTACAGTGGCTTGTACCAAAATGAAACTGTAGTTTTTAATCAGGATGTACTTTTTACTAAAGTAGTATTCTACATACAAATATTTTATTGAAATGAAATGATAATCAGGCATGGAATTGTTGTCAAGTCAAACTCTTATGTCCGTTCTGGATTTTTCTAGATGTCAAACTACAGAAGTGAATAGGTTAAAACTGGTGTACATGCCACAAAAGTGTAAAGAGACTTTAAACAATGTTCAAACCAAATGATCACAGGTGACAGCACAGACATTTTTGTTTTGTCTTTCCTGATTTTATATATAAAATTTATCATCAGAGAAGCTCAGACATAACTGAAGGCTTGACATTAAGTTCAGCTGAGTAGTTCTGAAATTATAAAACCAAAAAGTTTTGACTTATAACCTTTATGTACTAATACCAGAGTTAAAATACCTGGCCACAGAAGGCAGAGTGGATAGCAGGAAGGATTTACATATGGAACACTATTCTTTAACACTTGGCTGAAGTAAATTCTTTAGTAAGGTCTTCCTGCTATTGGTTCATTTTATCACCTTTCACTGTAATTCATGAATTCTGGTGGCTCCAAAACACATTTAGTTCAACCAGTTCCTCAAACTGCTTATTTGTCATTATTTTTTTTTTTTTTAAATGGACATTGATTAGGTGAAATTTGAAATTGTTAGAAAACAGAAAAATGTCACAATGGGTACATTGGATTATGCAGTTATGCCATGCTGAAAGCATTAAATATAGACAAGTTACAGAACTCAGTAGTCTAGGTACCTTAAAAATTTAATAAGCTTTAGCTGAGGGCAAGAATCTAGCAGCTGCAGGGACAGAGGAGGAGGAAGGCCTATCTATTGGCAGCATGTATTTTGTTAACAAATATAATGTATCATCATAACATTTCTTCCTGCTTTATTACTGAAAGTTCTCACAAATTGTCATCTAGTGCATATAACTATACAATTACCTATTGGTCTTTTTACATATTTTGCAAAAGTACTAGGCAAAAATTCATGCTATAAAAAATCTTATTTCAGTGGTTTAGAAATATTAAGGCTCTGCATATTTATTCTTTTATATTCTGAACATTCAGTTCCCAATAAACTTTTTATGACCATGAGACTGATCTTCATGAACAGTATATCCTTTTTGATAAATATCCTGTAGGAAGAAGGTATATTCAGGATATAGCTATTGAAACTATATGCTTTAAAAAAAAAAAATAAAAATAAAAATTGGTTTAGTCTTACAGTAGTCATGTTTAACAGTCACAGCATTGTTTTTTCGCTACTTATTCAGATCTACTCTCCAACAGTATTCCCCAAACCTTCCGCAAAAGGAATGGTATTGGAGCACATATAATGAAGATTGATACATTTAGAGCACATGGGTTTCCTTTCCCACTACGGCAGAGATTTCTGGAGTTGCAGGCCACAGAAATGGTGTTCTTCCTGTTTCTAGCCAACCTGGAATCTACTTTAACCGAACCTGAAAGAGTCTGAGTTTTTGCTACTAAACAGAGTTCTGAAAAAGAATTGTGACATATCTTGTCACTATTGCATTATGATGTTGTGAGGTCAGGATTTAGGTCTTGCATTGTGAGTGAAGTATTCAGCTTCAAAAGATATTAGAAAAATCCCTTTATAGGAGTCACTCATTCTAAAAATAATTCACTCATGCTAGGCTAAGATATGTGAGGTTAACAGACTTCCTTCCCCCCCCATTTAAATACTCTCAACAGGTACTGCTTTTTCTTGTTTAATTTACCTAAAACTTTACTTTGGCTAGAAAACAGTTGTGTCTAGAGACAGAAAGAAAGCCAAAACAAAACAAAACAACTTTTGTATTTTTATCTTATTTTGGGGAACGGTTCCAACACATTCTGTTAATCCTACCTTTTCATTTGCAAGCATAGAGTTGGATTTCAAACATGCTAGTACATAACTGTGCATTTTTTTTCTCAGTCCTGGACCAAGTGACATGCACTTTAAATTTGATGGGAAGCAATGGTAAGATTAAGTTGTCTATATGGAAACCTTTCAGTTCAGAGGTGAAATGCTATAACTTTAACAGTATATGCTGCAATGTACCAATGACAGAGAGAATAAACCAAAAAGGGACTGTAGAGTAGAAAATATTATTTTTTAAATGTGTAGTGTGTTGACCCTAGCCAACACCCATTCAGCCTTTCACTCACTCCCTTCTCCACAAGACAGGGAGAAAATAAAAGGAGAGCAAGAAGACTCATAGATCAACATTAATGACAGTTTCATAGGGAAAGCAAAAGCTGTGTGTGCAAACAAAGCATTAAAAAAAAAAAAAAAAAAATCACTACTTTCCATCAGCAGGTATATGTCCAGCCACTTTCTGGAAAGCAGGGCCATGCATAACAAGTGCTTGGGAAGACAAATGCCACAATCAGTAATATCTCCCTTTCCTCTTCTTTTCCTGAGCGTTTATTCCTGAGCACAGCATCATATGGAATGGAATATCCCTTCAGTCAGTTTGGGTCAGCATTCCTGGTTATGATCCTCCCAGCCTCTTGCTCACCCTTAATCTATTCACTGCAGGGGTGGGCGGGCTGATACTGTGCAACTACTCTTCATCAATAGCCAAAACACTGGTTTGAAATCAACAATATTTTAACCATAAATGCAAAGTACAGAACAATATTGGCTGCTAAGAGGAAAGTTAACTGCATCCCAGCCAGACCTAGTAGAAAATGATATTTCCTAAAATGATGAAGGCAGGCTGGCATTTAGAGATAAATTTTGCTTGGAATTTTCATCAGGTAACATTAGTTTTAGTGCTACAATTTTAAGAACAATTTTATTTAGGACTATTTAAGAAACAATTTTTAAAAACACAGTATTTAAGGGTAAAAGTAATTCTTAAAATCAAACCTTTAAAAATGTTTACAGCTGGCCAAACAAATATGACATTTAAAAATATTAATATTTTTTTTCACATAAACACACTGGTGAACACATTGCATCTGGGGTTTACACAGAGCAAGTATCAATCTTATCTCTTATGCAGTACTTTCTGTAGTTAGGTTAACAATTATAAAGGAGTTCATTAAAATTCATAAATTTATTTACAAATGAAGAACAGGCTTTTGATCTTCCAACCGTTGCAAATATATCTACAAAAGAAGCTGAAGCACCAGACCTACAAAGAAATTCAAAATATGCAAAGGTTTTATCAGAAAGTACAGACATTATCTTACATGAAGCTGTCAAATCAGTAAAGTAAAATTACAGCAATTTTCAAAATTAAAAAAAAATGCTCACTTTATTCTTAAGCTTATTCTAGGAGGGCAACAGAGAAAAGATAGTATAACAGTTTTAATACATCTGGGTAGAAGAAAAGCATAGTCAATGTGAGGTTGCCTTGGTTGAAGTCTAAGATGAAATACTACCTCTAAACTATTAGTTTAACCCCAAGTTCATATTCACAGAGAAAACTATCCTTCCACACTACATGTGCATAATGTTAATAATTATATTTAAATATACTTTTCACGAGATTGATCACCAATAATATAGTACTCATTATATATGGCTATAATCAATCTACAAATAATTCACGTTGGGAAACTTCACCTAAACACTATTTGCTCCTTATAAAAATCAGTCAAAGGACTAACCAAACAGATGTTAAATTGCACTCACACAGGATAGATCTGCTGCAAGAGGTAAAATTATTAATCCCTTTCATAGAGAGGGAGTGCTACATCACTCCTGAGCTCATGGAGAGGGACAGTGGAAGGGCAACATGTTACTCATCAGATAGCAAGATGTACAATCACCAGAGAACAAGGTTTTTGCCCTTTCCTGATAGGATCTCTTACCAAACTCTCCTCCTTCACTAGCACTAGTTAGAAAGTCACCAAATTTGAAGTACGGTACAGTAAGTCCTAGAGATACCATTTTTTTCCACTGTATCCCCCCTTTTGGTTGATTGTTTATACTTTAGAATACATGAACAAAGCATGCAATGATCCATCATATGTAAATTCTATAGTGCTACAAAAAATGTCAAAAAGTGACATTTCCAATAGTAGAATCCTAACTTCTTTCAGACTTAATGGCTCACAAAAGATGATAGAGCATCAAATGTAAATAACTTTAAATTTGACTAATTGAAAAATGTTACCTTTTCCATTAAGTTCATATTTCAACAAAAAAGTTTAAACTAAATTTGAAAATATCTAGGAAAAGCTTCTAGATATAATGTGAGTCATTTTTATTTCAGTCAAAGAAATAATCCAGGAAAAATATCTGGATAAGAAAATCCATCAGTATAGACTGGATACGTACATAATCAGAAAAGTCGCATTCAATTTGGATATGACATATTAAAAGTGAATTTATGGTCAGACAAGGTTCCCTCATTTTATCACTGAGAAGACACAGCTCCAACATCAAGCCATGTACTAGTATAACAGTTTTCCTTTTCTTTGTATTATAGCAAATTTTGAACTGAGTACATATTAAGGAAAAAAGACTAACAAATTGTGTTTGCAACAGCAACTGGTGTATCTGATTGTAGAAGAAAGGCTAATTATCACAGTATGATTTAAACAGTAATGGTATTGATCAAAAGCATTATTGACATCACTGACTATGTTGAGCCGTAAATTAAAGTTTGTCCCTATTCCTGTCCCCAGATAGTGAGTGAAGACCTGCTTAAAATATCAGGGAAATTATGTATCTACCAGTTTCTTATTGTGAGAGATTTTTCTTAAGCTTTCTTTCTACTGTTCTTTGTTACAGCTTCACTTCCTCACCATCCTTACCACCTCTTTTCAAGGAGGAATCACAGGACAGGATGTAAAAGTCACTTTGATTCAACTCCCATCTAGGATTAGATTTGTTGTTTCAGAAAGGTTGTTAGAGGTGTTTTTACCTTCACTCTCCTCAAAATTTAATGGCACATTTTTGTGGCTGTCAGTGCTGCTCCATTTCATCCTTTGTTGTTCAGTACTGATACTCCACTGGAAAATCAATATCATAGAGAACATTCCTGCATTTTGCCCTTACAGTGGGACAACATCAAAATCTAAGAATAACAGTATTGGAGAATAATGTATCTTTCTATCTGATAAAGAGGAAGAGTCCTCTTTACAGTCCTCTAAGAATGAGCTTGGCATAGCTTCAGAAATGAATGTATTATACCTTTCCAAAATGTGTAAAGAATAATTTTCCGCATGTGGCCTGTAATGCTTTAATTTCTTGTATTCAGGTAACAGCTGTTATAAGAAATTTCTTTTAAAAAAACGCTATAGCCTTGGTTATCTGTTGTGATGATTTGTACCAAAATGTGGGTGAAAAATGTCAGTTAATCTTAAAATCATTACACAAGACAAATCCATATGAAACAAAATTTTATCTGTTTGATATAACAAACAATTTTTAATGAGTAGAATTTATGTGAATGTATCAGCTTCTACAATACCCAAATGTGGTATGAGTCATTAGAAAGTTGTCACAATAAAAATTCTGCTGTTTACCTTTTCTAGGAAATGGCAGGAAGCATATAATTTTATTTTGCGAGGATTCATAATATCTTTAGCTTCTTTAGTGTAAAATATTTCCATGGTCCTGTTGCAATTTGTAGCAAAGATTCTGGAAAATGAACTTTTTAAAGTATCAGTACAAGTATTTGAAAACAATTTTACAATCGAAGTATTTTCATGGATGACTTGAAAAAGGTGATATTTAGTTTCTTACAAATTTTATTTTTTTTCTTTTGCACACTATGATGTTACAACAAGGTATTTGTGAACTGCTTGTGAACAGCATGTATTCAGATTTATGAAAATTAAATTAATGTCAGGTGATTTAAGTAATGAATTTGACAGCAGCAGGAGTAAATGATGAATAAAGAAAACTTTAGGCAGCCATTGAAGGAAGTCATGATTTAACAGACATAGTTCAAAATTAGTTTGTACGAGTAATTTTTAAAGTGGTTATCTATAAGAGTTACACTCATTAATCTATTTAATTATTTATTAAATAAATTGTTATATCTAAAATAACTTACCTTTATCTCCCATACAAAATGTAGAGACATAATAATAGCATTCCTGAGAAAGGTCCTCCAGCTAATCTTGATTCAATGTGTCACTTTATGAATGGGTAGTAGAACTGGGACCATTTTATCTTTTCATAAACGTCTTTTGAAGTTTATGGTCATTGAAAAATCCATGCAAATAAATTGGTGAAGTAGATGATATATGCAGGTCTCATACAGAGTGTCAAAGCATTATGGTAGCTTAAATCCCTCTAGAAGCAACAGGAGAAAGGATGAAAGAGTTTGCTAACAAATGTCTAAGATATTTTTTTCACATTCAGATTAATGAGTTCTTAAAAATAATAATATAAGGTCAATTTATACTAATATAAGACCAATATTTTATGTTAAGAGATGTTAGGAGGAAGGTTGCCTCCAGCAGCACCAGCTCAGCACTCCCTTCTGCCAGGCACTGAAGCCCAGCCTTGTTCCCTAGAGACCCAGGGTCTCTGCACAGGCTGAGGGATGCAGCTGTGACTTGTTTTCAAGTTCAGCCAGTAGTGAAGCTCAGCACGTATCCCAGAGACAGACAGACAGAAACAGGACACTGAAATGGACAGTCACACAGACTGCTGCAGACAAGGCACTGCTTTCAACAGCACCTACATAGAGGAGGCACATAAAACACAAGCACAGACAAACAAGCCCCCTCCTCCTCTGGGGCTAACAGAGACAGGACGTCATTAGTGCAGGCACACACATGACACTCCAGGTTCACAAACACATATACATACATTGATGGAATACCAGCACAGCTCCTCTGTCTGACCGTCACCCCTGCCTGCATCCCAGCCCCCTTACCCACCCCACAGGTCCCCTACTGGTCCATCTTGGTGCTCGCTGCACATGCAGAGCACTCACGCATTTGTCCCACAGGCACTACACTGTTGTGAGTCCCCTGGATACCAGCATGGATCCTCCACCCACCTGATACCTCTGACCCAACCTAAGGCTCTCCTGTTCGCTCACTGGTCCAGCCTGAGGTTTGACAGCAAATACACATGCACACCCAATGCACACCAGGACTGGGGAAGATAAAGATGCTCAGAGCCCCCTCAGTGGCACCCAGCACATGACCCATGTCCTGAGGTCTTGCTACTACAGTGTTTGACTTATCTACTCTTAGACAGCATATTTCAGCCTAAAGTTCTTTCTGCACGTATAGTTCAAATGTAACAAATTGATAATTTTTTTATATTTTTCTTGCCTTCAGATAATTTTTCTAATATTAATAATGATAGCATAACTATTTTTTGAAGTAACCATTTCTTTCTTTCTTTTTTAGTAAATGCATTCCTTCATACATTGCTGCCATCCCTCCTTCTCCAATTTGAATGAATTTTATTCACTAGAAATTTGTTCCAGTTTCAAACGTGGCTAGAAATGGGTCAAAGGGCTCAACATGCCACTTAACTAAAATTCTTCTCCAGTTTAGCTGTGGACTGTACAGTACTCATTTTTACTTCTCTCCAAGAAATAAATTTTAAAAATGCTTCCATGACAAATCAGTGATAGTTATCAAAATTATTGGTTACACTTTATATTCTGTGGCATCTCAAATTAGACAGTAGATAAAAATACTAACACTAAAGTTAAATACAAGATTCATTCTTCAACTTGTATTTCTAATCAAATATGTAAGTTGTTTTAATTGATTTGTCATTATATTTGGGCATAAATTTGTTGTTTCACTGGCCAGCCACTGTATTTTGTCTGTGAAGGTCTCTATAGGATGTGGCAATAGATTCCCAAGCTGAAAAACTGCAGACTTTGAGAAAAGGAGTCAGGAGTTTAATAAATTAAGATCTCACATATTTCTATTATACATTGATACAGTGACATTGTATGTTTTCTGGAGGGGAAACCAGAAAAACAAACAAAATTCTAACATTTTCCTCTTACTAATTGATTATTTTTTTGGGTGAATTTTATCTTATTATGTTCTCATATTAAAAAAAATTAATTGAAATGTTCTTAATTAAGTATTTATTAAGGATATCAACAATTCATGATGAAACTGGGGTGGGAAAGAGGAATCTTTTCTCTTTTTGGAACTCAACAATTCTTCAAGTAATACAAATATTAGTCCAAGAACTAATTTACCATGGAAATAAAAATAAATGTAGCCTGAAATATTAAGAAGACTTCCTACCCTTAGGAATTTGGGAAAGTAACTCAGAAAAACCAAGCCTCTTGTCAAGACACTTAAACTCACAGGGTAGAATCCCTTCTGCTTATAATATTGAATTAGTTGAAAAACTGAAAATGTTCAAAATTACCATTCTAGACTAAGAAGGTCTCTACTCTCATTCTTACATGAACACAAATAATAATAGTCATATGTGTATAATGCTACAGAAAATATTTATTGAGAACTGAAAAAGTATGTGTGTCCCAATGGAAAAAAAAAAAAAAATGTTTTCTGCTTCCTCCTTCTGGTCGAGAGACACAGGCAGACTTTCATTTGCATAAAATTTTTATTCATAATTCCTTCACTGACACATGGGAGTGATCATCACTATACACAAACTCATAATTAGTTGAGAATTGGAATTACATGGAGAGAGGTGACCAGGGATTTCTTTCATGAAGCTAAAACAACATCTGTGAGGTAAGGACTCACAGATGTTGAAACATCCTACTAGTTATTAATTCTCAGGCCTACAGACTATTGAGAGGTGAAATATAGATGCTCCCTAAATGAACCTAAAGAGGGCAGACGAAAAAGCTAAGTTAAATCCAGTGGTCAGTTTCCTAACAGGAAAGCTGTGTTTCACAGTTTCAGTTCTTGCTTATTCATCAACAGCAAAGGAAGCAGATCTTACCATATTATAACATATCATAGAAAGGTTTTGCATGGAAGGGACCTTAAAATCATCTAGTCCCACCCCCCTGCCATGAGCAGGGACACCTTCTGCTAGATCAGGTTGCTCAAAGCCCCGTCCAACCTGGCCTTGAACACTGCCAGGGAGGGGGCAGCCACAGCTGCTCTGGGCAACCTGTTCCAGTGTCTCACCACCCTCACAATAAAAAATTTCTTCCTTACATCTAATCTAGATCTACCCTCTTTCAGTTTAAAACTTTTACTCCTTGTCCTATCACTACATGCCTTTGTAAAATATACCCCCCTCATCTTTCCTTCAAGGCCCCCTTCAAGTACTGGGAGGCCACTAGACAGTCTCCAGAGCCTTGTCTTCTCTAGGATGAACAACCTCCTCACTCAGCCTGTCCTCACAGGAGAGGTGCTCCAGCTCCCTGATCATCTTTGGGCCTCCTCTGGACCTGTTCAAGCAGGTCCATGTCCTTCATATGCTGGGGGCTCCAGAGCCGAACACAGTACTCCAGGTGGGGTCTCATGAGAGCAGAGTAGAGGGGGAGAATCACCTCCCTCAACCTGCTGGTCACACTTCTTTTGATGCAACCCATGGCTGGCTTTCTGGGCTGCAAGCACCCATTGCTGGGTCATGTTGAGCTTCTCGTCAACCATGGAGCTTATATGATCAGGAGGTGGTGTTTGGGTGGCTGCGTTTTCTTAAAGTCTAAGAGAAATTCCATCCTGGATCAAAAAACTAGCCCTACCTACTTTTTCTTTAGAATACTTAATTTTGAATGAGAAAATTTGTAATTCAGTATTTCAGAAAATTTGAATAGATACTTGTCTTGCTATGAGTTTTAATATAATATTAGCATGAATATTAGTAACTGTCAGCACTTTATGGAAAGACTGTGCATTTGTATTATGAAATAATTTCACTGCTTTGTTCCAGTACTCTAGTCTTCTGATCCTACCTGAAAGGTTGTGGGTGTGCTCCTGGGCTCTGTTCAGGGATGCAGACAGACTGTACGCACCCATATCTACACCCAACAGACAGTATGGGTAATTATGTTCATCCTGTTTGAAAGAGTCTTCTAATAGCAGACCTACTTTTCTCCACTGAATACCATCCATCCTTCACATCAGAAAATTGCATGCTTTCATGCTACTTCCCACAATATACACATCCCAGTTTTAGCACAGTATTGTAAAAAAATGATCTGGATAGTTGCAAAAGACTTCTCATTATTCATTTTTCTCTCTCTTAGGTATAAGCACACAAAAACTGGAAGAGTTTGGCTACCTGTAGAGACCTTGTGTTGTCTTAAAGTTTTGTTGTCAGGAGGATTCTCAACAGTATTACAAGGAGGTCACTTGCCATATCTGCCATATGAGCAACACACCACAGATGGTTACTGCTACTCTCAAAATCTTGTTATGAGCATAGGGGAACATACCCTGTATGCAGAGCCAAGAATTTATAATCAAAATACAGCAAACAGTTATTATTATTCCAGTTACAATAATACTGACACTCATAGTCCAAATTATCTAATCAGTACAGAAAATTCTCCTTGATAATACAGTTAAAAAATGCCATTGTCTAATAATATTTAGCTTTTCTCTACCTTTTCTTGGGTATTGTGCTCACTCTCCCACTGTTACTGTAGTCCTAGGTTGATGGTGCTTGCTTGTCTTCCTCAAAAAATTTTCTTCAAAAAGTGCAGGGAAGTTATGACAAATCATCCTTAGTTCTCCCCCTACGAGGAGTATGGTGTTCATACTGGAGACCTTCTTTCTCCTCAGTTTTGAATCTGCTTTAATTTGTTTTTGAATATTTTCTAACACAATCATCTGCTTCATTGCTCTTTCTTTATTGGTTACCAACTCCACGATGCATTTGTAATTTTTTTTTTCTCTTTGTTAGCCCTAACAGCAAATTCACATGATTTGTATAGGGTTGTATTTATTTAGTGACCATTAATTAGACTCTATGATATGTTTTCACAATTTCTAGTGTAATTCTTTATCTGTAGTCTGTCGTGTTTTTATTCTAGTGTTATAAATAATTTCCTACAGAATATATATTTTTTTATTACTACTTTTTAATTAACATCAGATGTTACATCACAAAACTGCACAAAGCTAAACTCATGCTAATCAAATCTGAACAATAATCACCTGACTGCTAGGCAATTGCTATCACCGTTAAAACAAGTTAAGGCCAAAACAAGCCCAAACAAGTCTTGAGTCTATGCCATGTTCTTTTACTAATAATGGCAAAATCATATTTACTTGGCAACATTCTGATCAAGTGGTTAGGTGATGTTTAAAATATTGACAGTGTTGGATGCCAATGTCATTCATACTAAGTTGACAAGCTCAGCAAGGGGATTTAATGTTCTCTAGCAGAAAAAGTATGAGACGGCCATCTCTATATCTCCCCAGCTTAGGCAACAGGTTCTAGACACAAGACTGAAGAAGAAAATGAGATACAGCCCCACAAGGGAAAGATCTAAGAGCTGATTTTCATATTTCCACACATATTACTCTACTATGGGCTCTGATATAAGGGCCCTGAAAGGACTCTTCCCCTGCTTCCATATTGGGGTTTAGTTGCATAGGCTCAAGGCCAAGTTGGATAGGGGCACATCTGGTGAACTTAAGGAGAGTTGTTGCAAGATGGCAAGCAAAAGAAGTATAAACTTTTTTTAAAAAAGTACATTGCTATATAATGTGTGTTTAGATTTAAATGATATATTCACTTTTCTATGTAAAGATTTCAACACCTTTTCCTCAGTTGATTTTTCACTATGTACCACGTTCAAAACTCATGAGCTACATCTCAGTAAGTCTGAAGGAGCACAGATTTGGAAGCGTAGCAATACTATGCTAAAGACATATGAAAAATAAATTACTAGTACACTTTGGAGTTTATCCAAATACGAATTTTACAAAAAAAATGTATTTTTTCCTTGCCTCTCTAGCAGAGGTATGAAGGGGACTGCAGCCATGATTTTGAGGTTAGTGTCCTGGTTTCAGCCAGGATAGAGTTAACTTTCCTTGGTCTGAGAGAGAGCACAGCTAGACGTCTGGGCCTGGATCAGTCATTGATGTATTTCATATCATGTGACATCATGCTCAGTATATAAAGGAGGCATGTGCTCTCTCATTTCCCTTTTCCAGTCAGCATGGTGGGATCTTTGGTGCAGTAGGGATCACTGCTGGGGGTGGGCTGTGTACTGGTCACCAGTCGGTGAGCAACAGCATTGTATATTACTCATTTGGATTTACTATTGTTACTGTTGTTTTGTTACTACTATTATTTTTTTAAATTATTTTCTTAATTTGACCTACAAATTTTTATCTCTCTTTTTTTTTTTTTCCCTCTCTTTTTTTTCTCTCTCTTATTTCACAGGGGAGGCAGGAGGGGGAAGTGATTGGCTGCTGGCTGAGTTCAAACCACAACAATAAGGAATAGTGTCTTAGAGCAAGGAGGAAAGTATGTTTCTGTTCTTTGTGTTTTGCAGATAGAAAGAGGATATTCATGTTTTATATAAGGACAACAGTGCTTAAATATCTTATAGGGAGTGGTCTCCCATGTAGAAGTGAAGGAAGTGTTTGAGTTATTTGGACCAGAAACATATCGATAGGGTGTGCAGGTATGTGTTATGTATGAATTTTAAACTTCATGCCAACAGTGTTATGCAATTCTCTCACACCCTGGCAGTTTAGGATGCTGGTGACAAAGGTGGTGGCAGGCTGACAGAACCTGAAAATCCCAATCTGTCTGGAGCTGTTCCCTGTGGAAATGATCACCATATTGCTTGTATAGATTGTTTAGGGCATAACCAAATGTAACCTGAATTGTACATGAATACTGTTGTTATTATAGCTCAGATTCTGCCAGTTGATGTCAAAATCTCAACAAATCCTGTAAGAACACCGAAAATTTCCTGGTGAGTGTTCAGTATCTGAATATGTCTTCTTGGTTCAAGCTATTCAGGCATGAACACTGGTAGTATCAGTTGATTAAAACATCACAGATTACATGGGCAATAGGATGCCAGTTGGCCCACAATGGAAGCTAAGCAATTTGCAGAAGATAAGACCATTATGAAGTTACCAAGTATAGCCAGTTATGATGTTCATAAATCTGCCATATTGGTGCAGAAAGTCTTTATGACAAAATAATATGTAGAATATAACTCAGTAGAGGCTATATGTGGAAAAAAAAAAATCTGATTGTTAAGTACACCTTACAGGAATGAGAATTGTGAAGATGCAGATGACAGTCTACAGGATGGCATCACAGATGACTCTATCAAATACTAGGAGACAGGGTTTGCTAAATTCCACATGATCGTAAACAATCTATCCTTAAAAATATCAGACAAGAGTATAATATACCTGTTCTATGAGCCAGTTATGAGAAGGAAGCATCTAATGTGACCTTTTACATCTTTAAATTCCAGAGGCCCTTGTCTTTCCAGTACCATACAACAACATAGTCTCATATGAGTCATGTCTCTGTTGTAGGGAATCAAGAATAACACACCTGATAGTGGCTTAGCTTGGATGGCCTGCAAACATAACATTTTTGCATGAATAGGTGTTAAACAGTAGCTACTAACAAAAAAAAAAAAAAAAAAGGAGGAATTCCCTACATGGAATTTGCCTAGTTTCTCATTAAATTGTACAAGAAACAAACATGGTGTAAGATAAAGAGACCAAATTCAAAAGGATGTAAAACTAATTCTTATTCAAGTGTGTGTTGATATGCAGTACAGATTTGAGCTGTCAATGTGAAAAAGATACAAGTTAGACCTCATCTGTGATGTAGAAAACTGAACTCAGTTCCTGGGACATGCAGCAATCACAGCACAGGCACTATCAATGAGTACTCAAAACTGGAGCTGGACTGAACCTTATGAGTGCTTGTACAGGATGTCATTTTGTTTTGCTGATTAGGGATACCAATTAAACTCAGGCACCAGAGTGAGAAGAGCAGGCATATTTTACTAGAAATAACTAAATAATACTACAGAATAATATGGAAAACATATGGTAAGAAAGGAAAGAATAGTGGACTTTAATAGGAAAATACAGGGTAATGCATCAAATCATTACTACCTGAAAGAGAGAGAATAGTGATTAAGAAAATATACATCACCACTTGCATACATCACCACCATCCAGCCCCGCAGTGGCTGGGCAGCCGCGGTTACAGCGTGGGTTTGCAGAGCCTGTCCCGGCAAGGAGGAAATCCTACGCGGTGCGTCCCCCATAGGTGAGGCTGCCAAAGTCACTGCAAATGGGCCCAGCCTTATATCCCCAAAAATCAGGAAGCCAGAATAGCTGGCACTTTTGTTTTAAGCAGAAATACCTGGTTTCAATCTCACATTAGGTTCCCCCCAGAGCCTGGCCAGCGCTCAAGGGAGAAGCTAAAGGAGTTTTTCTGTTTATCTAATGGAATTCTGCATAAGGTCTCATATCAGGTCTGGGGGACAGACACCTGCCTCCATGACTCTGTTATTCTATTCACATGCAAAGGAAGGGAAATGTACATTCAAGGTAGCTCATCCTCCATGCATATATCATTGAGGATTACATTGCGGGTTAGCAGTTTCAGTTCAGGGCCTGTTGCTCAGGCTTCAACACTTCCACCTTTGACATCAGGATGGGTGGTTTATTATAACTTAGTCTAATACCTGTTGGCATAATGGTTACCAGTTATGAAATATACAGGATTCACCTATAGGTCAACTCTGTCTTGGGCCGGTTGTCCAAGCCTTAGCTCTTCACCCTCTCCCTCCCTTCTTCCCTGGCTCAGCTTTGCTCCTGATACCCTCCAGTGGTGCAGGAGGCAGGGAATGGAGGGTGTGTTTCAGTCCTCCCACTTCTTCCACCTTGGGGAGGAGGAGATGGAATGCAACATTTGTCATTCTTCTCCTGCTACAGCAAAGTTCCCCCCTCACAGGAGACAGTCCTCCACAAAATCTCTCTGACATGAATTCCTCTCATGGGCCTCAGTGTTTTCCTAGATGCTCTGGCATGGGTGACCCCTACATGTTGCAGTCTTCCCAGCACCAAACTACAACAGTGAGGATTTCTTCTTCCCACAGAGTCCCGGCCTTCCTCACCTGCAGCCACTGCTCTGGCGTAGGGTCCTCCACGGGCTGCAGGTGGGCATCTGCTTCACTGGTGACCTCCATGGGTGGCAGGGAGGACAGCCTGCCTTCTCACCACAAGCTTCAGGGGGTTCTGCGCTGGCACATGTCCCCCTCCTTTCCCCTCCTTTCTGCCACTGACCTTAGTGTTTTTGCAATTCCTCCTCACAACTCCATCTCCTCCTCCCAGATTTCCCTTCTCAAATGTGTTATCACAGAGGTGTAGCCACCATCCCTAATTGGCTCGACCTTGGCCGGAGGTGGGTCTGACTTGGAGCCGGGGGAGCTTTGAGAAGCTTCTTCCAAGGGGCCACTGCTGTAGCTCCATCCCCCACTACCACTCACTCAAACCCAGGACATATTTTTTTTTTCTTTTTAATTTTTGTAAATGAAAAAATTTACATGTCATTATGCAATTCAAAATGTTAAAATTTGCTAAATATCTATATGCCCACATTGCTGCATGGTCTTTGTTAAAGAAAGATTACACCAAGGGGAACTTCTATATTGTGGATTTCAGTGTGTTGTTGGAACATTTGAGAGAGGTATAAATGAACATCACGTAGGGAATGGCCAGTCTAACCACACAGAGAAAGAGCTCCATGTGGCTTAATTTACCTATTGAACCAGTCCATGTTGCAACAGTTAATATCCTTCCAGTACTCAAGTTAGCTCATAAAAATCTTGCTCAGCATTTGTAAAATATACTGCAACATGCAAGGTGCATATAGCTTGAGAAGAAATGGCCATGATAGATGCTAATAGGATTTTATTTTTCAGGGACTTTCTTGTTGCCTTAGCTACTTGTTAGAGAATTTTTTTTTCAGATTTAATGTATAAAGTGCGGAAAGCAGTCTGGATTTCTTTGTGGACATGAGTAGAAAGGATTCATTAGCCTGTGTATACCTAAACCATCAGCTGGTAGGGAGAAAGTTTTTTGTTGTTCTCATCCACTGCTTCCTACTTTTCTTTTGTCATCAGACTCATTGTCACCCATGAACATATGGTGCACAAAGAAAATGTTGTTCATGTGATACTACCCATCTAAGGGATTTTTTTTTTTCCATAGGTCACCCTGTAGATTTTTTGTCACCTACAGTGATCAGTAGAAAAATTGTTGTTTAACAGCCACTTTACGTGAACGATAATAAATCACAGAAGAGAACTCAATTTTTTATGCTTTTTTCGGCAGAAGTAATTGATTCTTCCTAATCATCTCTTCTTCAAATCTATTTTGAAAATTATAAGCTGTATGACAATAAAATAATTAAAGTATCTTGCTTTAGTTCAGGCCCTTATTATTTGTTTTAATATGCTTACAGTTAGTTAAGAACTTAGCGTCTAAATGACAGCTAGTTATATAAAGATTTTCAGAAATGAGATAATATAGCACCTTCAATATACTTTACAAGTGATTTTTTTCCTCCCCTAGATTTAACATTCAGTCTCTTACAACAGGATTACAGTTGTAAACACTAAATCTTTTCACTCCTTCTTAATTTTGCATTTGCATTAATTGTTAGCCCAACTTTAGAATTCAGAGCATGGATCTCCTTCATATGAATAAAAAACATAGTCACAGAAAATGTAATGCCTCCTCTCTATGATTTCACATACTTTTATTATTGTCCTGGTTTGGGCTGGAATAAAGTTGGTTGTTTTTGTTGTTGTTGTTGTTGTTGTTTTTGTTTTTGTTTTTTTTTTTTTTTCCCTAGTAGCTGGTATAGTGCTATGTTTAGGATTTAGGATGAGAATAATGTTGATAATGCACTGATGTTTTAGTTGTTGCTAAGCAGTGTTTATACTAAGTCAAGGACTTTTCAGCTTCTCATACTACCCTGCCAGCAGAGGCTGGGAGTGCACAAGACGCTAGGAGGGAACACAGCAAGGACAGCTGACCCAAACAAGTCAAAGGGTATTCCATATGACATCATGCCCTGTATATAAATTAGGGGGAGTTGACCAGGGGATATCATGGTTTGGGGACTGGCTGGACATCAGTCAGCGGGTGGAGAGCAACTGTATTGTGCATCACTTTTTTTTGTAGATTTCTTAATTATTATTATTCCCGCACCCCCTTAATTTTCTGTCCTATTAAACTGTCTTTATCTCAACACATGAGTTTTATTTTCTTTTTTTTTTTTTTTTTTCTCCTTTTCTGATTCTCTCCCTTATTCCACTGCAGGGGGTATGTGAGCAAGCGGGTGTGTGATATTTAATTGCTGGCTCGGGTTAAACCATGGCAGTGCTTTTACGTTTTTACATCAACAATTATATATTAAGCCACCATGACGTGGGAATTAAAAATGAATCACTGCAAAGTACTGCAACTGTTAATTTTATATGTAATTCAATGAACCTATAGCATTAAGTGTTTCTTCTCTGCCATGGTATGTGAACTTAAAATAAGTATATAATAACCTATTCTAATTCTGAACTTCAAAGTTGTGCCAAAGTGATTAATACAAAGCCAAAAAGATATCAGTTTTTGCTGGTAATGTAAAAATATTAGAATGCTTCAAACAAAATGTGTTTGGTGTCAGAATAAGATTTTTATGATTAACTGGCTTTTCAGAAAAAATAATTAAGGTTTATAAATGTCTTAGAATTTGCTATGATTTGCAATTTTTCTGTCTACAAAAAATTACTCATAATAGTGTATGTAGTGTATATTTTATTGTCCCAAGTATTGCTGATCTTTTATTATGTAACATACAGGATATCAAAAGAAAAAAAAATCCTTTAATATAATGAATGCATAAAAGCTTTGTTGCTGGTGATTATATAGTTTATATGCAAATAAGAATAAAATGCATAGGGCAGTAAATGTAATTTTTGCAATTCATAGTAAAAAGCTGTGGGAAGTGTCCAGCAAACCCAGGGGTTCACTGGTCAGCAGGCAAAAGACCATGGTGGGGCTAAGCCTGTTGGTGACTGTGGGGTCATTCTCACACTCAGCCAGGAGCAGCCAGAAGGAAGCAGCCCAGGGTGAGGAAAAATATAAAAATAAAGGCAAGAAGATCCCAGTACTGAGGAGTAGGGGACCCCCACCATGAACATCGTATTTGTCTCAGGAAAGACCTCAGGATGCTGTTGACTCACCATAGCCCTCCTTCTTGAGGAAGATTCCCCTGTCACCTTCAGGATATCAAGAGATATTGGAAGGGTAATATCCAGGAAGGGCTTTCTAATGTAACAATTTGTACTACATTTTTTATGGAGGATATTCTGATTTGAATTATTAGATTATTAATGTATAAATTACACCAATATTAAATTCTTATCTGTGTATATATATGATGGTTTGTTTTGGGTTTTTTTTTTTCTCATTAAAAAAATATTTTGAGACTTACAATGTGTAAGTTAGCCACAGTTTTAAAAATTTGTACTCACTGGTGAAGTTAAACAAGTATTTAATTTTCAGATAAACCAAAACAGAGTGAATTAGTCAGTATGTATCCAATAAATGTCTAGTTTCCCTTGGTCATGAAATGTGCTTACCAAGACAATATGGGGCTCCCAGCTGAAGTGGGTCAGGGCAGTTACAGCCCTGGGGTTCTTGCCAACAGACTGATAACCTAACCCCAAAGTTAAGAATATTAAATAAAATAGTTAAATTTTAAAATCCATGCTGTTTCAGTCAGTCATATACAGTGTTACAGTGTTACACTGTGACAGTTAATGGTACTTCTACCTGATTAGGTTGATTTGAGGAATAAAAAGTTTCTTCATTTGAAAGAGAACATAAAAATTGCTCTTTCGGTACATGTTGCTCACTACAGTGAATTCATTTGTTTCTGGTTCTCACAATTGTTTATTTTCAGAAAAATAGACTTTGAATCCTTAGATTATTTTAATACCATTACATGGTTGAGTACAACTGATAAAGTCAGTGGAGCTACCACTATAATAAGCAATTGCTCCGTGAACATTCCGTTCTTCCTCATAAACATTTTTATATCTTTGTTATCAGGTTTAAACATTTCTGAGCCTGACATTCAGAACTTGACTCTTCATTTACATTTTTTTCAAAATATTCAGTCATTTTTATTTTTTCAAATTGTCTTCCCTATTGTTAAAACTAAACATAGATACAGACTCCCTTTGAAAGTCTGCTCTTGAGAGTATATTAAAACATTTCAGTTTATGCATGTGTTATACATATTTTGTCTTGATAAAGTTGGCAAATGAGAAAAAATATTAAATATAATTTAATAAAAACATATATGCATGTGAGTTCACTCTCTTAAAACCTCTTACCCACCTATGTCTTATAATATAGATCCACTCATTCAGTTGTCTGGAATATTTTAACTCTGGTAATCTATTTCATTATTGAAGTCCTCAGCATAAAAGACTTGTGAGTTATTTTTAAGTGCTAAGAAATGTCTTTCCAGAAAGATATGTGTCCAGTGTTTGTATACCCCTGTGGCAATCCGAACTCAAATTTCCTAATTCCCCAGAAAAGCTTAATATGTTGTAGTTCCGGACTAGGAGCTTCACTGATGATGCTGAAACTCATTTTTGGCATAATAATCTAGAGGATATAATACTTGTCTAAGATGTGGGGAACATGGATACTAGACATTCTTTCTGCAGTGCATTCTTCACTGTCTCAGTCATAGCACTGAGAAACCCAAGTGCAAAACCAGGAACAAGTATTTTCTAGAGGTTTACTGTGCTCTTAATGGAGAAGAAAAAAATGTTTGACTTAAGAAAAATATTTTCCTCTGCAGATATTGAAGATTTTTTCCTCTATGACTATATGAAATGTTTTAGGGGAATAAGCTTATCCTCCAGGGTTAGACACCTAAAATTTAGTGGGAAATGTGCAAAGATTAAAATTTGAGTATAATAGATGGGGTTCTATCACTTGTTATTTGCCAAAATATTGTCAAACTTGAAGTATTCCTCTATGATATTTCAGTTTCCATGGACCATTATTTTCTCACAGCAATTTATTCTAAGAGAAAATTGCTAGCCATGTTTAAAACACAAAGTGTAAATTTGTATTAATAACATAAAAATATTAATATATTAAGCAAGAATGACCACTGAAGAAGCAAGTTATTTATAAGCACTTATTTATTGCTATGAAAATACAAGAGAAATGAAATGGTATTGAAGTCAAACATCACACATGCTGTTAGTTATATGCACTATATACAAAACAAATATAACTTTAAGGGTTAAATATGAGTCATCTGAGCAATTTTGCTATAAAAGGAATCACTACTTTTGCAATTCTAGTGGATGAAAATTTTGGAGTTTTTTCCTTATTTTAGCTCTTCTGGGAGCCTTGCCAATATCAAACTTCATGCTACTTGATGCTAGCCAAGGCAACATTTGCTCAGTTTCAGCTGAAAGATGATTCTTCCGGTTAACAGCCTTGCAAAGTCATCCTGGAATTCAAGTGTTAATGAATGTGTGGTCATGTCTAATATAAAAAGTGAAAATGTGGCCAGAATTTGTTGTTGAAATTAAAACTTAATGAACGGTTCTGTCATCAATCTATAAGGCACAATAGAATTTAAGTTACTTTTTCTTTTTTTTTTTTTTTTTTTTTTTTTTTTTTTCCCCTGAAAGAATAAGAAGCTATGTGTTGGGAGATAATGGACATGTGAGCAATCCTACACATGTGCACACCTCGGCAAGGACGTAGAACAAAGAACTCAGCAACCAACTCCAGGAGATGAGTTGGGCGGAGAAAGACATTTGAGTGTGGCGCTTATTATCCAATCGTGAGAAGGCTTGAAGCACGTGGACAAAGCTAACTGTCCAATCATAAGGATTGTACCACGTACCGTTCACGTGCACAGGAGAAACCTATAAAAGGGCTTGCTTACCTTCAATAAACGGGCATTGTTTGATCATACTGGTCGTGTGCGTGTCCGTATCTCCCGCAGCTATGAATGCAAAATGCATATATGAAGCATATCCTTTCAGTGAGAAACCAACCCATACAAGTAACTGCTTTGTTAAACAACACTTCATATATTAAAACTGAGTGTCTCTACCCATCATTTGCAAATATTAAAATGAATTTCCTTAAATGTACTCAAAAAAACCCTAAATGCAGTCTTAAATAGGGTGTCTGCCTTAAAACAATTAATTAAATAAAGTGACTGGCTCCTTGAATAATATAAAACAATAACTCTAGTATTTGAACAACTGATTAATTGACATGATTTTGTTTTTACCTTGTCATTTCAATTCGGTGGATAATACTGTACACAACTTAATAAAAATTGCTTAAAAGCAATGAAGGAAGCAAATGTATTAATTTTATTTGCATAATGTTATCAGTGGGATAACTCAGTAGATACTGCAAAAAAGGGTTCATCACAATTGTGTAAATTGTTCCATCACACAAATGGCCCTTACTTGGACAGTTTGAGAAAGAAAATGAATAAATGAAAATGAAAAATGAAAATCAATTTTGAGCTCCTTGATCACAATTTGATAGTCACACTTAAATGTGTTGTAAGCAATTTATTTTAAAGGGTATGAAGGGCTTGAATTGCTGTTTTCTGGAAATGAGGGGTTTACACTGATTTAATTTTTATCAATGAAGTTACAATTATGTCTTGAAAGATGGATTTAAATTATAACAATTTCCCAAGATTCAAAGGTCTGAATCTCAATTCAATCTTTTGCATACATTATGAGAACCACACTTCGGCTGTGACTATTTAATTCACTTCACGAATGAATTAAATTGTGACCATACATATCTTAGAAAAAGAAACGTACCAGTCAACGTTTAAAAAAGTGAAAGCCTAAAGCCTTCAAAGTTTATATTTTAGCAACCAGCTATACGTGCAAAATGCCAACTATCTTTGTTTCAATGGCAGGTGTTAGAAGCAATTCAGGAAGATGCATGCTCAGAGCAATTCAGTGAACCATGAAAAAGATTATTCCTGGCTTTAATAGGCACTGGGTTCAGGTTCTCATAAAGGATTTCAGAGACTTATTTTGAACATGCATAATAAATTGAAGAACAGAACAGACAATATAATAATACTACTTCACTGATCTAATTCCTGTGCTTGTCATGATAGTCAATTTTCTGTTTTCTTTCCTTGTTCAACATAGTCTAAATATTTAAGTTTTCTAACTGTGCGATTATTGATCATACACTATCTTGAAACTCAACCTATTATAGAGGATGTCTGACAGCAACATTAGGCCTAAAGTTTCTCTGCTACTCTGACTTTTCCCTGCACTGGGACATGTTTCTCTCCTAGTCTCACTGCTAACACTGGGCAGACATAGAGATGCTGAAGCTGCGTAAACAGGGCATATTTAGTGGTGATGAGAAGTAGCTATAGAGTTTTCCTCCTTTATTCCTACTTTACAAATCCATTAGCTATTTATTCTTTACTAAGAATACAAGGGCGTTTGGACAATGCCCTTAATAAGATGCTTTAACTTTTGATCAGCCCTGAAGTGCTCAGGCAATTGGACTAAATATTCTATTCTATTCTATTCTATTCTATTCTATTCTATTCTATTCTATTCTATTCTATTCTATTCTATTCTATTCTATTCTATTCCCCTTCAGATACATCTCAGATAAGAGCAGAAAGGGAAGTTTTTCATTACATTGTTGAGGGAAGTACTGGTGTGCTTGAAGGAACACGGCTGATACCTCATAGTCTATTCATTTGTTGAGGATTTTTTGCTAGTATAGCAATCCATATAAGGCATAAGTCTCCATATCTCATGTAATTAATATTCTTCCTCAAGGTACCTCATCTATTTATACTGGGAATGCATGTTTATTCAGAGATCCTAGGCCGGCTTATGAGTTGACAGAGCCTTCATGTTCTTCCCAGGTTTATAACAGAACAGGATCATTGCTGGGTAATATCAGAGAGAGAGCTTGACTAGATATTCTTCACATTGGTTACATTAACTCTATATTAAGACTTGTGCCGCATTATTCACATGTGGTTCTTTCCAGCTTCAAAATTGTGTCTAAGTCAAATGGTACTAAGATAAGTCAAATCCTCTAATTTCCTCATTATACAGACTCTTATTACTCTTAAACTCAAAGGTTTTATGAAAATGTTATCACAAAATAGTTATAGATATTCCATCAAATGTGATATTAAAATATAATTAATTTTCAGCTTTTCCCTACTACCATTTTAAATTTTTATTTAGTCTAATTAATGTATTTAGCATTCTGCTGCAATACTGTACAATATTTCTAAATGTTTATAAAATTAAAACTTATAGCTATTAAAAAATTCTGAAGGTTTTACTCCAAAATGTTAAAATTTCGTAAACACGTGTCTCAAGAAGGAAGGAGAATGTTACCAAAGTCTAGAAGCTCTAATTTTAATCATTATTAAAAATGAAATGAGAAAGTGAAATTACTAATGGGAAAACTCCATAAAAAGCATCGTGCAGTAACTGTTCTTACACATGCTTTTAGTCAACTTCTAGGCAAAATTAAGCGAGCATATTCAGAAAGATACAGTTTCCACATGCTTATGTTTAGCAATAGAGTTACAAAGCAATCTGTACATTTCAGTGTATTTAACTATTAATTTTGTTAGCTATCCAGCCTTGGAAGTGTCTAGCACTTTTAAGTAGGTCAGTTCCTTCTTTTTTCCAGAGATACAATGGAAGGCCAAGAGGCATGCTTATGAAAGCATTTGCTACACTCTTAATCTTTCTTGTTAAAGCTGGAATGCCACAGGATTTTTCCATTTGTTAATGAACACAAAAAATCTGATATCACTACTTGACAACAGCAATTAAGATATGGCCATTATATTTGCATAGTCTCTTAAGAAAAAAAAGATTCAAGTATGGCTCTAAGGCACAAAATCTGCATAATGCATGTACCACACACACCAGCAGTAATTGGATAGATTGCTATAAACAGTATGTTAAACCCCTTGTATATTCCTTGTAAACTTTGATTGATTGTTTCTGTTTAACTCATGCCCTTGTGTATCTCTTTTGAGAACTATACTAGACCTACATAGAATTAAATACTCCTAGCTCACAATGGGCTCCTAATACATTACAATATCTTTAGAAGACAGACTTGATTTTTAATGAGCATGTATTATTCTTGAAGCACTACTTTTTGAAATCCGAGCTTAGATGATTAGAAAATCTGATTAGGAATCAGAAGAAAATTGGTCTCAAAAGACCGTGTTAAAATGGTTAAACAGGTTCCTTAGTGTTGTTTATAAAAAAACAATAGTGTTATTTATAAAAAATTCTCACACTAAAATGATTTAACATATTGTTATTCAAACAGTACAGGTTTGATAATGGAAATATTTAAAAGATATTTTAAATATATATGTTAATGTGGATGGTTTATATATAGTTATGAATTAAAAAGTAATGTTATAAAAAACACATTCCTATTAGAATTTTTGACATGAAATTCAACATCTACATACATAGAATGCAATGTTTTTTATATTAGTCTGTTTTAAAATCCTACTTCAGGACTTGCACATGATGGGTACATATGTGGTTGTCTTTACAGGCAGGAGCCCTAGCATACAGACCCAAACTGCTTCTCTGACAACCTATATCTCTTTCCTTCTAATAAATGTTATACATCCCTGGTATAATGATTTTTTTTTTTTCATTGTACTGGCCTAAGTGAAAAATCACTGTCCACCACCAATTTCAGTTACTGATGCCCCTTCATTAGAATAACTGTGGCATAGGATGTCTATGCATGAACTTCATACACAGAAGAACTGTAGGAGACTTTTGGGATCCAGCATGGACCTTCATATTAGCAATTACATGATGGTTATTTGCTAATAGACCCTCACATAGGCATGTATTACCATTAGAGACATCCTGGACATCCAGAACATCCACACTGGATTGGAGAGACATAAGGACTGATGAGAAAGGAAAGGAACAGGTGATGCATGCTCTGGAACAGCAGCTGAAGGCCAAGTAGTCAGAGTTATCTATGACCATTAGTATGCTAAATCACACTTTGGTATCTGTACAGATGCTTAACCGCAACCTTGTTCTACAAGCAGTAAATAAACAGGAAGCTTTGGAGAAAGGATGTGTTAGCAAAACAAGATTTTGCTCACTATCTTTACACAATTATTAAGTATAATTTCTTTTGTTGTTTAACTTTCCTCAGCATCAGTGTTGCACCTGTCTGTATTGTTTTATAAAAACCCATTAAGTAAATGGTAGATGTTTAACCTCAAGTGTAAAGATTAGATGTCTTTCTGGCAAATACTTTAAACTTCTCTAATTTGTATTTGTCAGACCTAAACAAAAGTGCCAGAAACTTTTATTGGTGAACAGTTCTTCATGATGATTTTATCCATGTTTTTTCCTAGTTGTTGATGTACAAGTTATACCTTGCTTTGGTAAAGGAATTTTAAGCATGAAAGTCTATATTTCACTAGTAGTCTTCTGTATGCTTTTCTTCCTTGTAATGAGGAAGTAACCCCAAAAATACATTTTTTTTTTTTAAATTACTACTTTGATGTGAAAATAATATTGACTCAATGAATGACCATATATCAAGACAACTTTTTTTTTTTTTCCCTCAACACTTTTGTTCACCAAAAACTAGTGTTCAGTGTTGCATTTTTCAGATATTCTGATAACGGGCGTTGTACTGGATTTGGTTGGGATGGAGTTAGCTTTCTTCATAGCAATCCATATGGTGTCATGGCTTGGATTTGTGACCAACACACTGGTGTTTTAGCTATTGCTGAAATCAAGGTTTTAGCTGTTTATCAACTCTTCCTGCACTGGCGACTAGACTGGGAGTACACAAGAAGTTGGGAGGAGACACAGTCAGGACAGCTGACCCCAACTAACTAAAGGGATATTTCATACCACATAACATCATGCTCAGCAATAAGAAAGGAGAGGAGGTGGGTTTTGAGTAGGTGCCCATTACTCAGAGACTGGCTGGGTGTTGGTCTACTTGTGGGAGGTGGTGAGTGACTGCTTTTGCATAACTTTTTTTGGTAGGGTTTTTTGTTGGTTTTCTCCCCCTTCATTCTCTCTTCTTCCTCTTCCTTTTATTTATTGAACTGTCTTTATCCCAACCCACAACTTTTATTTCTTTTGCCCTTTGTATTCTTTTCCCTGTTCCGCTACAGGGTGGGGACAGTGAAGGAGTGGCTGCCTGGTTCTTAGCTGCTGGCTGGGGTTAACCCACCACAAAGGATGAGTATTACAAATTAAAATATTTCAAAAAATGTGAAAATTATTCCTTATAAGTTCCTCAAAAGTGAGAAAAATTCAATCTTATAAAAACACATACATTTAATCTTTTAAGAATACATACAATTGGCCAGTACTTGAATATTAGAAAAAGATTATTTTATTTTATTTTTTCCAGTTGGAATGGCTAATTATTTGAAACTAGAGATGGGCTTCTAAATATGTGTGAAAGACTTTGAATATGTTCAGTATTGCTGATACTTAAGAGCAAAATAAAAAAGAAAAAACAACAGTGACAGTAATTGCATTTCCATCTTCATATTCTCATTAAGAACATATATTTCCCAACAGTAAAAGCCAAACAGCACATGAAGTAAGTTAGGCAGAAACTCTCAAGAAACAATGAGCATACTTTTTTTCAAATGCAAAACCAGCTCCACAGATTGAATGAAGACAGACGAACTTAAACAAATATTTTTTTTTTTTAAACTATAAAATGTAGTGTAGTGATAATATTAAAAACTTTGGTTGAAACATACGAGTCCATAAAACATAAAATCTTCAATATTAATGCATCAAACATCCCACAAGATTATTTTTATAGCTTTCTTCCCTTCCAGAGACATCATCAAATTATGCCAAATCTCAAAGATTCAGTTGTAAAGATTTCATTCACTTCTTTGACTTAGTCCCAATAGCTAGATTAAAAAGAAAGAAAGAAAAGAAATGCATAAGGGATGTACTATCTACTTTGTATTAATTTCTATCTACTAGAGTTATTAATCTTAGCACAAAAGTATTTGAACTAGAAATGTGTTCTTTGCATTTAAGTAGTCCGTTATGAATATTTTTTAAAGTCTAGCATTCCTGGGAATTATATTAATTGTTAACCTGTGATCAGGTTCATTTTTATATCTTATCTGTCTTTGTAAGAGGAAATATTACCTGGCTCCACTGTAGCTGAAACCACACTGACATTGTGTGCTACAAATTGAAGCTTAATATTGTCGGCTGCTGAAAAATGATGAGGGAGGTGTCAGAGCAATGTTTTAAAATCTTTTTTAGTTTCACAGGAACCATAAAGTGAAATGACAGAAAAGGAGGTGACGTACAATGCAGCTATATCCTGTTCTAGCTTTTAGGTTAAATTAGGCCATTTCGACAAAAGTTAAATCTCTGGCAGTATTTGGAGCAACATCTTGTTCAAGCCTCAGGCTGGTTTCCATCAGTTATCCTAGTGTAATCCTATGGCTTGTTTTCTATTCCACTTTATTTATCTGATGCTTTCTACACTCTTATTTAGAAACTCTCTTGAAGCACTGTACAATTCATTATTTTCATATAACTATCTTCTCCCATTTATCTTTATATTTTACTGACCATTCCCCCACTGATTCTTCAGAAAATCCTGCTGTTACCCTATCCTTGTGTAAAGGGCCAATGATAGGCCAAAAATTTGTGTATATAGAAAAGAACCCCACTTTTTCTTTTTTTCTTTTTTTCTTTTTTTTTCTTTTTTCCCCACAGTGGATTCAGTGTCTTAGACCAAGTACCATTAAGGTGAATATATTGCTAGAATGTTTTTATGATCTCTGTGCAACTGTGTACTAATGGCTGTTTCTGTCTTTTGTTTTCCTGAGTGCATGTAAATCACTTGATAAAAAAAGGGCCCATAAAGTTACCCATAAAATAGGTCTCCCAAAGACCTACTCTTTTAGGTTTGTTTGAGTATCTATAAGCATGAAAAAAACTTTAATCTCAGGAATCTCAGTGGGTGAATGCTGAGGCTTCTCAGAGAGCTGGATTTGAGTAAAAGTATTAGCTCTGAGCTCCTGATTGTGCTGTGAAGAATCTCAGTCCACAGTCACAATTCCAAACAATTAACTTGAACATCAAAGACTAAGTCTTAATTTTATCCTATTTATCTATAAATTGCAAGAAAATAGATTAAAACTATTGTTACTTAAAAGTCTAAATATGGGAAAATATGGATGTTCTAAAGATTTGGACATTAAACTGAGATGAAGGAAGCTCAGGTGAATGTAATCAGTGTTGTGACTGTAAATAATGGATTTAACCATTGTTTTATTCTGCTTTATTTCAACGAATTTTTAAACCTAGCTTAAAATAAAATTCTGCTATTAATACTTCTACATTTTGTATATCATTGTCATAAGCACTTATCAAAGGAGATCATATATCAGTTCAAGTAGATCAATAAATTATCCTTTTTATCTTTTTTTTCTTCTTTTTTTTTAACATGTCTTCAAGTAAAAAGATTTCTTAGGCTTCCTTTTCCCTTCTTGTGTTCAGCACTGGGGCCGCCAGTGTAAGAAACACATGGTCCTGCTCAAGTGGGTGCAGGGGAAGGCACAAAGATGATCAGAGGGCTGAAGTACCTTCCTTATGAGAACAGGCTGAGAAAGTTGAAGTTGTTCAGCCTAGAGAAGAGAAGGCTCTGGGAAGACCTTAGAGTAGTCTTCTAGTACTTAAAGGGGGTCTACAGGAAAGATGGGGAGGGACTCTATCAGAGAATGTATTTAGGAGTAACAGTTTTAAACTGAAAGAGGGTAGGTTCAGATTAGATATAAGGAATAAATTCCTTACTGTGAGGGTAGTGAGACGCTGGCACAGGTTGCCCAGAGAAGTTATGGATGGGTCCTCCGTGGCAGTGTTTAAGGCGAGGTTGGACAGGGCTGTGAGAAACCTGATGTAGTGGAAGACAGACAGATGGGAAAGAGGGAGGAGGGAGAGAGGAGGGAAGTGAGAAAGTAAAAAAAGCAAGAAAGCTGGCATGAAAGCAAGAGAGCAAGTGAGAGAAAAAGAGGAAAAGAAGGGAAAAAAGAAAAAAGGAAAAAGAAAAAAGAAAAAAGAAAAAAGAAAAAAGAAAAAAGAAAAAAGAAAAAAGAAAAAAGAAAAAGAAAAAAGAAAAAAGAAAAAAAAGAAAAAAGAAAAAAAAAAAGAAAAAAAGAAAAAAAGAAAAAAAAACCCACAAAAACAAAAACAAAAAACCAAGAGCCGAGTCCAGGGGTCAGATCCCTTCCCTGTCCCTGCTGGCCACGCTAGTGCTGACACAAGCCAGGATGCCATTGGCCTTCTTGGCCACCTGGGCACACTGCTGGCTCCTGTCCAGCCGGCTGTCAATCAACACCCTAGGTCCCTCTCTGACTGGCAGCTCTCCAGACACTCCTCCCCAGGCCTGTAGCGCTGCTGGGGGTTGTTGTGGCCCAAGGGCAGCCCCCGGCATTTGCCCTTATGGAAACTCCCCCAGTTGGGCTCAGCCCATGGCTCCAGCCTGTCCAGGTCTCTCTGCAGAGCCTCCCTACCCTCGAGCAGATCAACACTCCCACCCAACTGGGTGTCAGCTCCAAACTGACTGAGGGTGCACTCGATCCCCTCGTCTAGATCATCCATAAAGATGTTAAACAGGAGTGGCCCCAACACCGAGCCCTGGGGGACACCACTCGTGACCGGCCCCCAAGTGGATTTAACTCCGTTCACCCACAACTCTTTGGGCCCGGCCATCCAGACAGTTTTTACCCAGCAAAGCGTGTGCCCATCCAAGCCACGAGCAGCTAGTTTCACCAGGAGAATGCTGTGGGAAACGATGTCAAAGGCCTTACTGAAGTCAAGGTAAACAACATCCACAGCCTTTCCCTCATCCAATAAGCAGGTTGCCCTGTCGTAGGAGATCAGGTTTGTCAGGCAGGACCTGCCTTTCATAAACCCATGCTGACTGGGCCTGAGCATCTGGTTGTCCCTCATGTGTTGTGTGATGGTACTCAGGATGAGCTGCTCCATCAGCTTCCTGGGCACTGAAGTCAAACTGACAGGTCTGTAATTTCCCAGATGATCCTTCTGACCCTTCTTATATATGGGTGTCACACTGACCAATTCCCAATCTGTTGGGACCTCCCTGGTCAGCCAGGACTGCTGGTAAATGATGGAAAGCGGCTTGGTGAGCTGTTTTGCGGATCAGGGATACCAATTAGACTCAGACACCAGAGTGAAAAAGACCAGACGTATTTTACTCATAATAACTAAATAATGTAAAAGAACAATACAGAAAACATAAAATAAGAAAAGATAGAACAATGCACTTTAACAAATAGAAAAATACCATGTAATGCATCAAATCATTTCTGCCTGAGAAAGAGAATAGTCATTAAGAAAGATCCATCACCACTTGCATACATCACCATCACCCAGCCCCGCAGTGGCCGGGCAGCCCCGGTTACAGCGAGGGTTTGCAGAGCCTGTCCTGGCAAGGGGGAAATCCTACGCGGTGCGTCCCCCATAGGTGAGGCTGCCAAAGTCACTGCAAATGGGCCCAGCTTTATATCCCCCAAAATCAGGAAGCCAGAATAGCTGGCACCTTTGTTTTAAGCAGAAATACCTGGTTTCAATCTCACATTAGGTTCCCCCCAGAGCCTGGCCAGGGCTCAAGGGAGAAGCTAAAGGAGTTTCTGTTTATCTGATGGAATTCTGCATAAGGTCTCATATCAGGTCTGGGGGACAGACACCTGCCTCCATGACTCTGTTATTCTATTCACATGCAAAGGAAGGGAAATGTACATTCAAGGTAGCTCATCCTCCATGCATATATCATTGAGGATTACATTCCGGGTTAGCAGTTTCAGTTCAGGGCCTGTTGCTCAGGCTTCAACACTTCCACCTTTGACATCAGGATGGGTGGTTTATTATAACTTAGTCTAATACCTGTTGGCATAATGGTTACCAGTTATGAAATATACAGGATTCACCTATAGGTCAACTCTGTCTTGGGCCGGTTGTCCAAGCCTTAGCACTTCACAAGCACCCCAGCCAGCTCCTTCAGCACCCTCGGGTGTATCCCATCTGGTCCCATAGACTTGTGTGTGTCTGTGTGATGCAGTAGGTCACTGACTGTCTCCTCATGGATTGCAGGGGGGTCTGTCTCTCAGTCTCTGTCTTCTGGCTGAGGAGGCTGGATTCCCTCAGTACAACTGGTCTTGTTATTAAAGACTGAACCAAAGAAGGCATTAAGCACCTCAGCCTTCACCTTATCACTTGTTACCAGGTTTCCTCCCGAGTGTAGCAGGGGATGGAGGCTCTCCCTGGTCTGTCTTTTGCTGTTGACAAATTTGACATTCAGCTATATTTACTTGTGGGGTGCAGATTACATTTGATATCACTACTGAATATTGCACAGCTTTTCTGGGTTGATTATCCTCTGTAGTAATAAAGTAAAACTCAAATACGCAATTCTTTAAAATTAAACTTAACCATAATTTTTCTGTGTATTGTTTTTTCTACTCATAGACCACCAGAGGATTAATAGATGATTCATGGTGTGCTCCACAGACTATCCATTTCTTGTGTTCAAGATACTACTAGATTTCTAATTAAAATAAAATAATTTTTATTCAGTCCACTCAAAAGAATCAGTGATGTCTATTTAAGCAATGAATAGTTTTTCTTTGGCAGCAAAGCATAACTTTATCAGATTTTTTTTTTTTTTTTTTTTTTTTTTTTTTTTTTTCCCTCTCCTTGTGGAAATTTGAAATAACTGAGCAGTTAAAATTCATGATCTACACTTTTGTGTCATTATTATTGCATTAGCATGAAATTATGGTTCTAGTTAGTCATAATTATACTCATAATTATTCAATTTATCACTATAGATCCTCCTAGAAATTTTATTGGAAGAGTTATTAACATTAATAAATTGTTTTTCTTCATATCCATATTATTAATTCACCTCATGTGTGATATGAACTATCAGCCATAAAATTATTACAAACCCTGTTCTCTGTGTAGCTGATTTAATGATGGAGAGTCTGATAACCTTTACAGAGTTTTCTGGTACAGCTGCTTGTCTTCTTCACCAAAGGTAAACAGAGGGAGATAGGTCAACACTGAAACATTCAGTCTGAAATGCACTCAAGACACTTGACAGAATTATTTCTTTTTAGCATAGCAGTCCTTAAAAAAAAAAAAAAAAAAAAAAAAAAAAATTAGAATGATAAGAAAATCCTGATTAGTATATATCAATACCTCTATGAACTTATGAATAGCTGCATTAGTGTAATTCTTAAGAAAACATGGAGCTGGCTTACGGAACATAAATTGACACTCTGCATAGACCTACAATATTGGATCTACCTTCACATTTTCTGAGTCATATTCCATTATATATCCATGTATAAATGCTTACACATTTGTGTGTCTATATATACCTACCCTGGCTTCTTTCTTTCCCACCTACTGCCCTTCTGACAATCTTACCTACAAATGTGAGACTCATCATTGTCTAATAACCCTAATATGTGTTATAAATGAAACAAGAACACAACTCTATTTTCACACATCAAAATTAATGTCCACTTATTTGGTCATAGTTTCAAAACTATTTTTTTATCTTTGCAGCATATTGATTAATCCAAAAATTGAAAATTACTTAAAAAGAGAAATCTTTCTTGGTATGGAAAAAAACCTGCTGTAGCAAAACATTTTTAAATATATATGGCAGGGGGCAGAGGAACAGCCATTTATTACCTAGTCCTGTTGTTCTTTTAGAACAAATATCAATACTTGCATTACTGTACAAATTGATTTGCTAATTGTCAATTCCTAGTTTTTTCCAACACAAGAGTTCAAAGTACTGTAATTGACATATAATCTTTCATTTAATAAAACTGCTGGTTTATGTTAGATCTTGATATTAAAGCTCGGACTTTTGGGTTTGGAGTATTTTCTACTGTTCCCTTTTTCCACTTGTTTTCATTGAAAATATTTAATTATCATTTCTAGCACTTTCACACTTAAATAAGGAATGTAACTGATCCATAATTTTACAGTGCAAAGGTAAATAGGAGAAACTAATCAAATTAAAAACCTAAAGACTTAAGACTTTTCAAAGGTGGTCTCATAATAATGTGTCAAATATTTTTGGTGGATTTTCCTCAAGTCTGAATAATTTATTAACAGATAAATTAGATATATCATACTATTTTAATACTGCCTATGTAAAAGTCTCATTGTAGAGACTGGCATGGAACTATATACCAGATATTTCCTCCCATGTATGTATGTGGTGGTTTGACTTTGGCTAAATGCTGGGTACCCACCAAGTCGCTCTATCACTTCTCTCACCCCTTGGAAAGAAAATAAGATAGACCAAACCTTGTGGTAAAACAAAAGCAGTTTTACTATAAGCAAAGCAAAGGTCCATGCACGGAAAAAAAAACAAAACAAAACAAAAAAAAAGAAAAAAAAAACCACCACAAAACAAAAAACAACAACCAAACAGATTTATTCTCTACTTCCCATGAAGAGCAATGTCAGGCCTTCTCAGGACGCAGGGCTCCAATACCCGTAGTGGTTGCCTCGGAGGACCAAGGGTGACCCCACCCCCTTCCTCCTTTCTCCCAGCTTTATACTGAGCAGACGTCACATGGTCTGGAATATCCCTCTGGTCAGTTCGGGTCAGATGTCCTGGCTGTGTCCCCTCCCAAGATCTTGCCCACCCCATCCCACTGGGGAGAAAAATGTCAGAAAGAGCCTTGGTGCTGTGTAAGCACTGCTCAGCAGCAGCCACAGCACCAGGGTGCTGCCAACACCCTGCCAGCTCCCAGCATAAACCACAGCACCATGGGGGCTGCTACAGGGGAAAACCAACTCCAGCTCAGCCAGACCCAGTACAATATAGCATATTCAGAAACTTATATTTAAGTTAAAATTATTGCAGAACAAAGGCAAATCATTAAGACATAAAAGAAACTGTTTACTTCCTCTCTAGATGTTAACACCATCTATGCTTTACAAAATCATGGAAATATGAACACAGATGGAATGATTAGAATAACTAAAACTGAAAAGAAAAAACATCTCATTATTGCAAGTCCTCCATGAACATTTCCAGTTTGAGTTCAAAAGTTTTGTGGATCTGCTGTGGTTCTTATTATGCAGCTCTGAGGCAGTTACATCTTAGCCAGAGCATACATAGATACATTCCTACTACATTTGCATTGCAAGATGAAAATTTTTTACATATGTGTATCATTCTGACTTTCTTTTTTTCAGATTAGTGTAGTACTTTCCAAATAAAAATAATCTTAGAAATCATCCCAGTTAAGGAGCTCCCTAAAATATTTCATACATGAAATTTCATGCATGCTGGGGGATTGTCTGCCAGTGAACAATTTACATGTATTTATTGTATATATTTACTTTAAAGTATAATACCAAGCATTTGTTAAGCCCTTGTCTGAACTGGCTGGGCCTTGCAACTTTGGGACAGATAAAGAAGAAAAAATTAAAAATGATTCTGTAATTTATATTGCTGACAAGAATGTGTCACTAGAGTTATAGACGAATTCAGAGCTGACACCGAGAAAACGGTATTCAAATAGTTCATGACTAAGTGTTCACTAAGAGGCAAAGTATAGATCAGGGAATAGCAAAGGAAGTTGTTGGTGGTCAGTTTCAATCTAAGCTAGACAGGAAGAACAAGAGGAATTATAACCTGAAAAAAGGTTTTGCAGGTGAATAGACAGAGAAGTCAATAGACATCCAAGTACAATCAAGGAGAAAGCTGGCCTTCCTTGAAAAAAATAGGTGGGAAATACCAAATGAAGGTTAGTTTAGAGGACAAGAATACTGATAGAAATAATTCTCAGGACAGAGAACTGGACAATAAAGATTTAGAAACTGAGTGCATGAAGAGAAAACCCTTGATATACAGCCACATGTGGAACTGAAATTTGAAGGAAAGTCTAAGATAAATGTAGATGCATATTTATGTTGCAGAAAACAGAGAAAGGGCTAGCATAACAGATAAAATTACAGCCAATAAATATAAAAGCTGATACACTCCAAGACTGTATTTTTTATTTTTTTTAGCAAGCAATTTGATTGGCTAGAGGATAGTTTATAGAAAGCCTTGTAAGGAATTACTCTGGGTAATTAGGAAACCAGTTGAAATACATTTTTCCCAAAGGATGGTGCTAAAGAGGCTCTATGTATTCTGGATTAACTATCTGACCATTGTAACTATAATCACACACAATCACATCCCATAGTTTTGATGTTTGTAGAGTAGAGGATTCAAACACTTGAAAGACATCTTTTCACCAGTTCATAAGAATCAAAATCTTTTCATGGTGTTTTATTAGATGTTTCAATTACTTAGAAAAAAGTTTATATTTATCCGCAAAAAACCAGTCATGAAGAGCCTCACACTAGAAAAGGGACTGCATGTGGATCATGTGAACACAAGGACAGCCACATATGGAAACTACAAGCCATCTCCCAGGCTACATTTTGTCTTTTTTGTTTGAAATAACAACATACAGAAAACTGACAACCTCAATAGCCATATCTCAATATTTCTTAGTAAAAATATTTATTTCCTGCTGTAGATGGGGATTCCCAAATGGTTATTCTGGCACACCATATGTTACAAAATGTATTACAAATACACATTTAGTATTGAACAGCACTGCACACCCCTAGAAGCTTTTCAGATAACCTGGCAGGCTGTCTCTAAGGTTTGTCCAGTTGGTGATTGACAGTGGACCTCAGCTGGTGAACAACACTGTATGCCATCTTTTTTTTGTTGTTTTTAATATATGTTACTAGAATATATTCTAGTAAATAGAATAGGAAAAAACAAAACACAGTACAATAGGAAGGTCATTAGAAGAAGATCTCTCTTTAGAGCTAATTACAAATAGAAATTGTTTCAGTGTGAAGTGTTTTTTGTTTGTTTGTTTTTTGTTTGTTTGTTTGTTTTCCTGAACAGTTAAAAATATGATATTGTATTAGGGTATCTTTATAATAAAAACAAACCTCCAAAATGTCCAACCTGAACTGGGAAAAACTATTAGCTAATAAAGATGATTAAAAAATAACATGGTACATTAATATAATTTAAATATTAAAGGCCTCTCCTTTAGGAGATTAAATAACAGTCAGTTATAATGATGTGCTGTCCTCTGACTTTGATAAAGAACCGAAAGAATCACTGGCACCAAAAAAAGGGAATATATTAGAATAAAGAAATAGTCTTGTCCCTAAAGCAACTCTGTCTCAGAAAAGTTGCTGTCTATAATGTTCCACCTGACTGACTTTCTTCCAAAAAAGATCATTCACCTTCAAGGGATTCAGTGTTATAAAAGGGACAGATGAAATTTCAAGTCAGTGAGGTTTTTAATGACAAAATCCATATGAAGAGAAGCTATTTACACTTTATGAGGAAAAAAGAACAGCAAATAAAGCAAGATCCTTCTTTTGTCCTCATTTGCAGTCATTATGCTGTATGTCTGATGACTGGGGCTGCAAAACACCTCAAGGACAAGACTCGCAGGAAGCCTCTACAGAGAGGTGGGAAGGTTAACTCCAACAGTCTCCCACCCTGCCTGTCACAGCAATACAAGACTTCCTAACTTCTTTGCAGTGACTTTGTTGCTCTTAAAATGGCTAAGCATGACTTTGTGCATTATTTCAGGCTTTCCTCCTTCCCCCTGATAAAACTGATATCTAGGTGAATGAAATATCCTGTGCCTCACAAGGTATCTGCTAGACATCAGCTTGCCTTCTTGAACCTCGGGGTGTTGTCTCCACAGAGTGAGCAAAGTGCCTCAGGCTTTGCTGTTTTCCTTTTACAGCAGCATTTCTGCTTTCAGTTTCACAGACTGTAGCTGGCTGCTTTTGTATTTCCTTCATACTCCCACTGAGTTTGGTATTATTTTAAAGTATATTTACATGCATCTTCTGAAGAGTAGGATATTTCATTTAAGATTTCTTTATACTTCTTTTTTTTTTTTTTTTTTTCGCTGCTTTTCTAATATACTTGTGACAGGGTCTTCTCATTCTTGTTCCCAGTACAGTATCCCTTCCAGAAAAAAAAAGGATGCTATGTTAAACTAAAAGTACTTCTTCACTGAGACTACTGGACACAAAGCAATCTCTAAAGTTCTCTCTGGTGCTTTTAGCTGTGCAAACGCTTGGGTTTCTCAAAATGTTTTCATTAATACTGCTGCTGGAGTACATTACTGCATACACCATTTTATAGGACTGTAAAGTGTGCTTCTGGAAGTACATATGCTTGCTAAGGCAAAGCAAGGGGATTGCTTGGCATTGTATAAATTTTAAAACATGCGAGAAGCACTTCAGCTGTTAAGTCCAGCAGCAGCTTTTATGTATGTGTATACATTTTGTGGAGAAGCGGGTAAGTGATGTTGAGAGAAATCTCTTTTTTTAGGCAGAAATAGTATTTGAAGTTATTGATATTGCCTTCATTCCTCAGTGACTATTATTTATTTCCTCAGTTTTGATGGCCAAATTATGACTTCCCTAGGCAGATATGACGAGATAGAATGTTCCTTACTGTTCTCCTTATAACAAACACATTGCTTAGGGTTCCATATGGAAGAATATTTTTTTTCTGTGGATTAAATTTCAGTTATAATCTCATTTTCTGGCTCTTACAAACTCCCATCCATTCAGATCTCCAAAATAGATATTTGAAATTTTTTTGTTGTTGTTAACTGTAGCTTAGGACTGTGAATTCTATTGCTCTTCACATGGGTTGCTGTAGTCAGTCCCTTCCTGATAACTGTTCTTAAAATGAGACTGTGGAAGTGAGGCGTCCTATGAGATGGATGATCTTTTCCTTCTTACATTAGCAGCTGTTGCTTTGTAGTCCACTTCCTTTGTATCTCCTTGGGATTTATGTCCAACCCAGCTATAGGTGACAGTGCAGCACAGGCTTCTGATATTTGCCCTAGAGGTTTTTGACTTTTATAAAGCAGAACACAAATGCAAAACCATGCAGTCACTGGTATGACATAGAGGAGTTTGAAAAAAAAAAAAAAAGAAATCAGAAAGTCATTAAAATTGCAGCAAATAAATGTGTTGGTGGCATAAGGAAATGTCGGAAAATATAAATGAAACATACTGTTGTTATCAAAGGCATATTTCTTTTGTCCATCTCCATCTTTTTGTTTCAGAAAGAACTTGTTTAAAAACCTCATAGCATTTTGTGTAGTGTTGCAAAATTGTAATAAATAAGCCAGTAACTGCAACACAATGTAAAGAAAGAACAGAGTTTCCAGAGAGATGTTTGTAGATAACACAATATTTCTCAATATGACCTCAGACATCTGTGACTTCTTTATTAAAACGTGAATCTCTGTGATTAGAGATGGTTTCTTGACTTCAGAAGCTGATTCTAAGGCCTCTGTGAAGCCACTCTGTTTTATATCCTCATTATTTTGCACATTTATGATTTTTGTAGCTTGTTATATCAGGTGTATCCAATACACAGCAAGTAACATAATCCTGTGAGTTTTCCATTTAGTGTGAATTACAGAACATCTTTGGACCAAAGGATAAGTCCATATTTGCTATTCTCTTCTTAACCTTTCTCATACTTCCATGTGGTTTGAAACATCTAACTCTTTAGAAGTAATACACACATAGAGACCATGAACATTAAGATCAGTCTCTCAGATACTAGGAAAAGCAAATCAGTATTGAATTATTTGGGCATTTTTTTCCTTTAAAGACTGAAAAATTTTTACTTTTTTTTATTGATGTCTAAAACATTTCTTTAACTGTAATATGTAATTATAATAAAAATCAGCGATATATCTACACCCTTAGGGTTTTTGACAGATCTGTGGTTGTTTTGCCAATTATCAGGCCTAGCATAAAGGACACAGCCAGCATAAGGATGAACCACTAACCAAATTGTATTTGGTACAAAAGGGTCACTACATGGGTGAGCAATGGGGGTACAAACAAGTCAGATCATACATAATCAACATCAATCCCACTGACCCCAACAACAACACCACATGACCAACAATGGGTGAAATAAATGGTGAAATACAGTTTCCTATAGAAGGGATGGGAGACAACTGAGTCAACAAACCAAACATGTCAGACCAAGGAAGTCACATACTGAATCTCTACACAGCTCACATTTACAAAAGCCAGACCTGACTGGAGCCCAGTCCCAGGGAGGCAGGAGATCCTTCCCCAACAGGGAACTCTGCACAAGGCATCCACCCCACAGACAGACACTGCCCCTCCTCCCAGTGGTCCCAGCTTTTATCCCCAAGTGGGACACCTGACCCTTGTTTACTTAATGCCCACACCTGGGGCTCATTTACCCAATGGCTCTCCCTGCCAGGCCAGCCGCTCCCTGGAGGGAAGCCTAAAGGCAAACTCACCCCCCCTTTGGGAAGGGCTGTGGGAATCACCCATATGTCAACCTTAATCTGGGGTTTGGGGTTGAAACCCCAGCATTTCAGTGGTGTTCCCTAAAGCCTAGGTTTTCTGAAAATACCAAACCCAAACACATTTTGCAAGAATGGCTGAAGGACATTCTCTGGAGATGGATGCTCATATTGCTGATTTACTATAGTGATATTATGGCACTAGTAGGATAGTAAATGGCACACCTTTCAGGATGTTTGTACGAAAAGCAAGCACGTCACAAAACATAATACATACATGTATAACTAGAGCTAGACCATTAGCATCAAGGGTTGCAGCCACTGGAGTTGTGCAAGCAATACAAAACAAATATTTTGAAATAAAAATTGTATAATTAAAAAGGTGTTCTGATTAGTTTAAACCTATTTATATTTTTCTTATTATTTTCTTGTCTTTGTCCATTAGCATGTCTTTCTGAGTTTTTTCATGTGAAAATAAAATAGTAATATTATTTCTTAGTGAGTTCTATTGTTTTATTTTTCCTGTTTCTGAAATTTGTTTTGTCATTTCAAATTTTGCTATGTCTTGCAGAAATACATTTAATATATCAAAAACCTGTGTAATTTTTATTTCAGATGAGTCTTGAAAATGGTTAATAGTATCTTACCACATTATACTTTAGAAAGTCCTTTTAATGTACAAAATAGTGTAGTTATAACATGAAAAACATATTTAATTTTATACAAGTATTATTTGAATAAATTTATTTTTATGATCAGTATTTCTAAATAATATAAAATGTAGACTTTAGTATATACAGTAAAAAAAAAAAACACTTTTTTTTTTTTTTTTTTTTTTTTTTTTTGCGAATATGGGTTTGATGCTTGATCTAGTTAGTTTTGAAATCATAGCATTGAACTGATAATGGCCATAGCTTGAAAGGACAATAATACTTTAAGCATCTTTTTAAGCATATTTGGGTCACAGCTGCCTCAAAAGTATTTATGAAATTATATAGCTTGAAGAAGAGTTTTTATGGTATCCATTCACTTGGTTTCATACTTTCCCAGAAGACAGAATCATGTACAAATTCAAGGAAGTGCAAATGCAAACATTAAAACTGAAGCTCTGGATTGCTTACATCTATTTTAAGACATGTAAGTAGAGAATTAAATATCAGACTATTTTATTCCACAGAGTTAATCTCCACTTCCATTAAAATCTTTGTCACAAGATGAATTAATTTTATACAATTTTCTTTTCTCATTACACTCCTTGACATGAATATAGTCATATGTCCTTTTCCAAATGAGCAGATACTTTCAGAATTTAGAATAATTCTGCTTCTGATGCTCATACACAGTAACTCCAGAACACTTTAAAAGAATTACAGTTGCATCCGAATCACCATGCAGCTGAGAAGATATTTCTATATGTCCACAGAATACGTCAGATATTTCCTTTTAATTTTGGTGATTAGCACTGCTCCAATTCTGATACTAAGGTGAATATTACCATCTGATGACCACATGCGCCTTCAGACATTTTCATTATGTTTCAGTGCCTGCTTCTGGAAACAGATCTATCCTCAAGAACCAATGTCATGACTTGACAATCTCAAGTAAACAGAATGGATTTATACATTTTTAGTGTTCCAACAAGAGAACATTATGTGCTCACTTTGTTACCATTACCATTTTGTTACTGTTTCATGTTTTCCAGCATTGCAATGTCACTGTTCTAGTACTGTAATAAGTAGCTGGCCAAAAGTCAAGCCACATAAATTGGATTCAGTTATCAGAGAAAATGGTGCTCAAGCCCATTGTTTTGTTTTGTTTTCTTTTGTCATTGCTGTTGATGTTGTAATCCTGTTTATTTAAAAGTCATGTACAAAGTCATGGTACTCAGAACACAGCATGAATCAAAGAGGAGGTAACTGTTGTCAGTACTAGAGGAGAAAGAGAAGTGCCATTTTTCAATAAAATTAGTTTTAAAACACTCTCTCGGAACTACATTTTTTTTTTGTCTGGGTGTTTTTCTGTATCTTCTATCCCTCGTGCAGCCTTTTTTTTACAATCAGTGCATGACCAGCGAGACCGCAGAATCACAAATGGACCTATGTTTCTTACTCCAACTTCCTGCTCAAAACCCTGGGATATCTTCAAGGCTAGAACATGCTGCTCAGGGCCTTTTCCAGACAAGCGCTGAAACTCTCTGAAGACAGTGCTTCCCCAGCCTCTCTAGACAACTTCTTATGAGGCTTAACCCCTCTTCTGGTGAAACATCCTTCCCTATCCTGTAACTGCAATTTCCTTTACTGCAGCACTGTGACCTTTAACTCTTCATCTTTTACTGTGCACTTCTGGTAAGGGTCTAGCCCCATCTTCTCTGTAATTCCCTTCTAGGCAGTAGAAGCTTATTGCCTCAACAGGCTAGGCATACCCAGTTCACTTTGTTTCTTCTTTTATGTGATGTGTTACAATTCCCTAACCATTTTGTTCCTCCATTAGGTTCTCTCTATTTGCAATCTCTCTCTTCTACTAGAAGAGCTGGAAGAGCAGAACAACGTAATCCAAAAGTGTCCAATTCAGGGGGAATAATAACCTCTCTGTACCCACTGCTGTGTTTTTGTTCATACAGCCTTCATCACCTCAAGGGCATGCTGCAGACTCATAATTCACTGCCTACTAGGATCACCAGGTCCTTTCCTGCAGATCTGCTCCCAAGCCAGTCATTCCACATTTATCTATTTGTGCCTCACCTGAGGCATCTTGATCAGTGGCAAATGCCCGTGTTTTAGGAAGTAGCCCCTGAAGCTGAGACAATCTGACTTGACAGACAGGTATAATTTTTGCCTACTGGTTTTATCCTAAAAACATTTCACTCCAAGTCAATAAAATCAACTTTTAAATCATAGCCTGTTCCCAAACTACCTGTTAAAATCTGACATTAATAATCTTTACTCTCCAAGGTTGTTGCCCTTTCCTCAGGAAGCTTAACCTTTTTCTTCCTATTCACTCAAACTCAGTTGTGGAAATTCCCACTTTCCAAAATGGATAGATCTGACTGCCACCAGTTTCACCTCTGACGCAAATTCCTGCTCCTTGGACCAGCCCTCAGAGACAAATTATATATTTTTGGCCACAAAAAAATCTCTTTCACTTCAGGTAGAAGGTGAAGAATGGGAATTTCTGTCACTTGTTTCAGTATGTTTAATAGATGTCACTCTTCTGATGAGGGACTCTAGATTCTTAGCATGGGAATACCCTGAATAGACTTTAATTATTCACCCAAGACAATAAGAAAATAAATAAGTAAACAAATTACAGATAACACAACCTTTATTATTGACATCTTTTTGTAGTGTCAACCCAAAACAGTGTCTTTTTTTAAGTTGTTCTGTCACATCCCGCTCAGATGAGGGAGACAAATGACTCAGATTCATAAATCCCCAACAGAGTGGACGACGGTGAGACAAGCCTCAAAGGCCAAACATTTATTAACTACCCACAATGTACTAAATGGGTACACGATAATTAGCTACGTATATAATGAGTTGTGGCAATCAATACAGTATGCCTTGAATTTCTTAAAGGTAGTGAGGGAAAAGGAGAAAAAGGACATAGGTACAGAGAATAGATGAATAGAGATAACCAGTCTGGGTTTCTGTGTCAATCCCACCAGCCAGGGTTCCAGAAAGCATCCATTAATTCCACTTCACTGTCCACCCCAACCCCCTGTCTCTT
>NW_020799092.1:63885745-63909267 GCF_003259725.1 Athene cunicularia
CCCCCCTCGATTTATACATGCCTTATCAGCTTTGACCTCCACACTATGCACCCCATGACTATAGTTTCATTACTTGTGAGTATTTAAGACATTCCTCAGCTTGGAGGGCCTCCACTCCTCCTGCTAACCTTCTTCTCTTTCTCAGGCTGTTTTTCTCACTCCTTGTTTCTTGCAGGCTTGTTTCTTTCAGGGCCTGTTTTTACAAATCATCTCTCACACCTTACTATACCCAGTGTTGAAGGTGAGTTTTTCCCTGCCCAGTTTTTTTTTTCAGCTGTCAAGATGAAACTTCTTATATTGTGATACTGAAGAAAGATTATCTCTTTTTTCTCTGTGAACATCTAAGAAAATACTGTCTTGAAAAAATTAGCAGTTCTTTTTACAACTTTTTAAAATCTCATTTTCAATTCTTATGTTGAGTGTTCAGGGACATGTCAGGTCTTACAAGAAAATAGGGAAAGATATAGTTGATGCCCAATGAGGAGCTTTCTCCAATAGGATGATTTTTTTAATCTTATTTTTTCTCAATATGAGCACCACATTTCCTTAATCAGCTTTCTATGGTTTGCCTGCATTTTGCCTGGGTAAAATATAAACTATTCTTCTGTTGGTTAATGTATTTGTGAACTTCAAATGGAGAATGGTTTTACAGACATAACAGCTCCAGAATTTTTTGCACTGTAGCTCGTTTATCACTATGCTTATTATACTTTAATTTACCCTATCACTTTAACAGTATTTCTCATATTGACTTCAAGATTTACCACTGTGACTAAATAAGCATTTGCTGTAACTAAAGAAGGTTTCACAGTTTCACTGATGTATTCAAGTTCAGTCATGTCTGAGAGAGCTCTGCCTTACATAACTGCATGCACTTGTTGAATTCCTAGTTTCTTGGAAGCTCAAACATGACATTCACAAGAGTACAAAATAGGAAATTATATCTCATAGAAGTATTTCATGGATTGAGACCAGGAGATAATCTGAACCTGAAGCTGATAGTTTTCATTATTTCTACACTACATGCTCCTGTTGTGATTAAAAAAAAAAAAAAAAAAAAAAAAAAAAACCTGAAGATTTACACAGCAGTGAAAATTAACATTGTTTTTATATAGTCTTATGTCAGATTCTGCCTCCGTACTGAATCCATAGTAATTAAAAGAAAAAATGTCTTAGAAGCAAATCACATTTACTGGCTCTTCAGATTCAGATGTATGCTTCCAATTCCATGTTCTACATTTGTTTCCAAAATCTCAGCCTTCCATATATTCAATATTTTCCTACTCTTTACATGTATGCCTTTTCAGTATCCGTTTATTCTTTAGCTAGAAGATGGTCACTGCAATGATGAACTCTGGATTATACTTTCTAATATGTGTTGCACTGTAACCAAACTGTTGAAAATAAAACTCAGCCAATTGAATACAAATTTTGACTAAGCAATGCCACAGTCAGTCTTTGGTAACCTGTAGGGTTTTTTATGTGAGTGGGCTGTAATATCAGTTCTTAGCTATAAAAATAAGGAACTCATCATAAGCCTTTAAATAAATTAATACTTTGAAAATATTGACTTCTGAAATTGTTAAGGATTTGAGGAACATTTCTGTAGGAGATAATTATAATGAGAGGCCAGAAACATTTGAATATGTTTCAGAGAGCAGTTGTTCCTTCACACACTTGTTACTTCCCTCATTCTGATTATTTATGGAAGAAAAATTTGTTTCTTTAAACTATTCATGACTAATAGAAATTCCACACAATTCTCAGTTACTTGAAGGGAAACAATGCCTTTTGATCTTTTCCCCCTCTATACAGTCAATGCATGCAATTTAAAATAATGAAGCAAAAAGGCATGTCTGTCAAAGAACACACTATGACAGCCATATGAATACCAATGTCTTAATTCTATTTAATATTACAAAGTATTCTAGCAGGTATTTACAGCAGAAACAGTAAAAAAAAAAAAGAAATCTAATTTAAATTGAATTAATTATAGCAGGATGACATTGTAAGACATGGAAGTGACAATCTGAGAAAAAAAAAATAGAGAAAAGTTTGTAGAAATTAATCCAAAAATTAAATCCTCTATTTCTTTGTGCTCTTTAAAAATAAAGAACATGTGTAAATATTATTGTTATCTGTTTAAGCAAAATACTTAATTAAATAAAATGAAATTTGAACCAAAGGACCAGAGAACAGAAAATCTATTAAATCACAGGTCTTTTTATTCTTTTAAATCAGTATTATCATGCAAAAACCCCAAACACTGTAGTGTGGTAAATCGCACAGTGAAATCTGCAAGTAAAGTACTGCCTAATACTATTTTTGACTACACTATTTCCATGATATTTCAGCTTACGAATGAGGTCTGTAATGCTAATGTACCAATAAAAGTGTCTTCTCAACATGTCTAACAGAAAGTGAACTCAAAATACTTTCCCCTCCATCACCACAAGTAATATAATTAATTGCTTGAGAGTGACTTTGGTCATCTTTTTACGAGCATTTAGTTACTGGGTAGAAATGGACCTTCTTGTCATGAAATTTTGACATCCATTTAACTAATACTGTTCCACTTCTGCTTTCTCAGCTACTTAACGTTTTGGTTTTGTTTGTTTGTTTTTTGTTTGTTTGGGGTTTTTTTGTGTGTGTTTTTTTGTTGTTGTGGGTTTGGTGTGTTTTTTTTTTGTTTTTTTTTTTTTCATACAAATTGAGGTTTAGAGAAAATACTAAAATCCAAGCCACAGTGACAGAGTGAAAAAATCCCAAAAATCTCATAAAAGAACACTCCCTTTAACTGATATGACAATACTTTTTTTTTCTTATTTTGTACAATAAGATCTCTAAGAATGCTCTCAGCTTGTAGCCTAGTATTTTTCTATGCAAGCATGTATCTGGGAGCAGCAGCAAGGTTCCTGCTCTTTTAGCAGTTTCTGTGATGCAGCAAATAGACAAGACAGTAATTTGCTGCAATACGATGCAACACACTGCATCAGCAGGGAGCATCCCTATGATCTGCAATGTACATGCACAGCTCAGTCTGAGGCCTGTCACAGATTTCTGTCACATTGCAGCTTTGCTGAGACATGCATAATTGTCTGCAGTTGTTATCTTTGTTCATTAATGTCTGCTCGTTACTATAGTCACAATGTTAATAAAGAATGATCAAATGGAATCCAGGGCTGCTCTTGCTTTTGCAAATTTAATCTGATTTCTCCAGAACCACCGAATGCAGATAAGACAGTGAAAGAGTCAGTTCTGTCCAATGTTGCATTACCATTTACTTTTTCAAAATTTAAAAAATAACCAGAAGTTACACATGAAAGAATACTTAAATAATTGGTTTAACATTTTTGAAGAATTTTATTCTTATTGGAAGTCATAAGTCAAGACAGACAAAATATGGTTCTTTATTATAGTACTTGGTTGGAAGAACTAGATCAGTCCTTGAAGGGGAATAATAGAGCTGTATGGACTTCAGTGTTGTTGAAATAAAGATCTAACCTAGCCAGATGTGAGACAGGTGTTGCCCACATGTTCATGAACAAACAAAGCATTTCTGACACAATTCAAAGCAGATGCTCACCTCTGCCATCACAACCAGACATAGTACACGGAAAGTGCAGAATTAATTAAGGTGCACCTAGTAAGTATATGAACACTTATGACAGGGAGAGATCAACGCTCAAAGTTCCTGAAGGTAGGTGAAAACTTGTTTTCACAGATACATATTACTATTACAGCTTAGTAGGCTGAATCAGAGCTCAGGTGATAATGCATCCAGTAGCCTATTGCAGACACAAACAGTCCCTTTGTTCTGACAGGAAAAATTCTTGTCCTAGACTTACATGGTCATAAGATGCTACTCTTCAGCTTCCTACGATCCCTGAATGTATTTATCTCCAATAATACATAGACCTAAAAAAAAAATAAAAAATAAAAATCATCCGCTTTCTTTAGCAATCATAATGAACAGCAACTCTAAATAAACATGATCATGAATATTTACCTTTGGATTATTTCCTTAATTTATATAACCAGCCTAAAAGACAGAGTGACTCTTCTGTTTCTTTGAGCATCTAGAGAGATTAGTAATTATCATACTACTAACTTTGGGCTCATCTATTTTAACCATCTTCTACTATACAGTTATAGATATTTCCATTATGTTAATAATACAATGTATGATTATAAGTCTACCATTGTGACTCTAGGCTTAGACACATATTAGTGGATGACTCCTTAAAAAGATATTTATTTTTACTGCCGTCTCAAAAAATTATCTTCCCAGTGTAGTTAAAAAGCTACACATATACCACTTAAGTTCTATCGCAAATAAACTGGAGGAGTGGATATTGAAAAGACTTTTTCAGAATTTTAATATGCATAGAATAAATGAATTTTTTGCTTGCTGAAGAATGGCCATTACTGGAAAATAGGGTTACTGGTGTGTGTCACGGAAAGATACTTGATAGAACTGGAAGTCTGTTCATGTGCCATACCAAACTTAGGACCTGAATGTGAAAAGCTTTAATGCAGTAACACATGGCTTAATCTTCATATACATTCTGCTCATGACTTCCCTGCAAAGACTAGCAATAAGAGTGCTAACTAATGCCAAATGCAGTTGGTATTTAGAGTTTTGAAAGGCTGTTTTGTAGCAGTCACCAAACACCCAGCAGATGGTAATAGCTTTTAATCACTTGCTAAGGAAACAGTGAAAGTAGAGAGGTAAAAGTCTGGATGGGACTTTAGATCCTACCAATGAAATCATAAGTTTTAAACAGGCAGCCATTTGCACCTTAATATATGTTTATAATCTGCTGAATATGAGCATAATGTAAACAAAGAGATAAATAAACTAGTAAATATACAATCAATTTTAAATTAAAATATCAATAAAAATTCCAGTATTCTATTATGGAAAACAAACCCCAAACAAACCAAAAACAAACATACCAAAGACCAACAACAGTTATTTTAGTAGAGTGATTTATTTTAACAATCCATGTGTAAGCTTTGTTATCTATTTGACTTCACTGAGTAGGAATATTCATTGGTTATATTTTAGGTATTCCCAAGTAAAGGTTCCATCCTTTTAAAAGACATTCAAAGCATAATATAATAGTTCTAAGGATATATTCATCTACTACTATTGTCTGTTCAGTGTCATATTAATGTCACTGGATCGTGATAATTCAATGACATAAATTTAGTAAAAAATTGTTTCAATGAAATCTTATTTATATTTATTTCTAATTCTAACACATAGATTATTGCTATGTCAAGACTAGGAATTGAAACACCCACAAACAAGAATGAGAACTGGCAAAAAATTAAGGCCCCTTTTAAACAAAAGAATTTGGCTTTTAACTAAAGCTGCCGAATTCTTATAATTTCATTCTCCTCCAAATATTTAGCTGAAATCAATGAGTGTAAATCATTTAGAGGCAGTTGTAGAACCTGTACAACACACTTAATTCATTCAAACATTAATTAATTAATTAATGTTCAGATTAATAATCCCTTTTCGTTATGAAAAGAACAGAGTACTTTTATCTTTCACAGACATAATATGAGAAAAAAAAAGGTGTGGAAATCTCACATACATTGCCGTGAGGACAATAAAAGTATCTCACAGAAACACAGTGAATGAGAAGACATCATTAGGATAAAACCTATTTTATTTTAGAAATTTACTAATTTGATGCTAGATAAAAGGCCACAAACTCTGCTTTATCATTGCCAGTAAAGTCAATGAAATGTTATACATGTCGGCCCATTTTAATGCAGTTATGACAAATATAAGTATGCATCTAATGCTATCAATGCACAAAACCCCTCTTTATCCTTCCATGACTATGAAATTCATTCAGCAACTATGAGATTCTTTAAATATATTAGAAGATGCAGCACAATGTCTTAATTCATATGATCATACACTGGTTGAACGAAATCAAGTTCTTTAAACTTCAGAGAGACTGTGATATTATTAAGGAGGCAGCTTACAATCATATAATCATGAAATGATTTGGGTTGGAAGAGACCTTAAAGATCATCTAATTCCAACCTCCCTGCCATGGACAGTGACACCTTCCACTAGATCCCATCCAACCTGGCCTTGAACACTACCAGGGAGGGGGCAGCCACAGCTTCTCTGGGCAACCTGTGACAGTGTCTCACCACCCTCACAGTAAAAATATTCTTTCTTTTTTTCAGTTGAAAACTTCTACGCCTCATCTGATCACTACACTCCTGAGTCTATCCCCATCTTTCCTGTAGCCCCCTTTAAGTACTGGAAGGCCACTATAAGGTCTCCCCGGAGCCTTCTCTTCTCCAGGCTGAACAACCCCAACTCTCTCAGCCTGTCCTCACAGGGGAGGTTCTCCAGCCCCTTATCATCTTCATGGTCATCCTCTAGACCTGTTCAAGCAGGTCCATGTTCTTCTTATACTAGGGGCCCCAGAGCTGAACGCAGTACTTACTGTAATTTTGTTGAACTGATTAGGTCTCTTCTGATGAAGAATTAAGCTGCTCAACATTGGTGATGTAAAACAGCATTGACAGTACAAGACTAGTGTTTTAACCTAGAATACTATCTAATATATGCGGTAGGGATTTTTTTTGTTTCTGGTCTCAGCTGAAGCTCTATTGGACCACAAAAATTCGTCTGCCATTAACCTTATGCATACTGTCTATCATAAACATTTCTGAGGCACAGATATGCATAAAATATTCAAATACTTAGAAAATTAAGTCCTGCAATTGTATGGAATGATAGATATTTCAAATTTAGTAATATAACCTTTTGATTTCATATGTATTTCATAAGACATATTCAACCTTCCTGGTGTCCTATTTACTTTTAAAAACAATCTGGGTCACTGATGCCAGTTGTGCTGGTTTTGGCCATGATAGGGCTGAAAGGGAGCACAGCTAGAGGGCCATGTCCCAACTGACCATTGGAGTATTTCATATCATGTGATGTCATGTTCAGTGTATACAGGTGAACACAGGCTCTCTCTCACACACACACACACACCATTTTTGGTTTTACGTGTCGGCGTGGTGGGATTCTCTGCTGTGTTTGTACCACTACTGTATGGAGTGGGCTGCATACCTGTCACTGCAGTCAGTAAGACACTGCTGCATTTTACCCATTTTGGTTTTACATTTGTGTTTGGCTGATTAAGGGTACCAATTAAACTCAGACACCAGAGAGAAAAGAGCAGGCATATTTTACTGGTGATAACCACTGTAACAGTGCAATACAGAAAACATGCAGTAAGAAAAAGCAGAATATTGCACTTAAAGCAACAAACAGGAAAATGCATTAGATAATTACTACATGAGAAAGAGAATAGTGATTAAGAAAAATACATCACCACTTATATGTTACCACCATCCAGCCCCGCAGTGGCTGGGCAGCCCCGGTTACAGCGAGGGTTTGCAGAGCCTGTCCCGGCAAGGGGGAAATCCTACGCGGTGCGTCCCCCATAGGTGAGGCTGCCAAAGTCGCTGTGAGCGGGTCCAGCCTTATATACCAGAGATCGACAGGCCAGAATAGCTGGCACCTTGGTTTTGAGCGGAGAATTTCTGGTTTCATTCTCCTGTTGGATTCCACCCAAAGCCTGGCCAGGGCTCGGGGGGGAAACCAAGGGAGTTTCTAACAAGGCCAAACACTTGGGTTCTCAGCCTTGAACAAGGCTAAACAAGGGAAGTTGGATACATTCTCTCCTCACTGCTGATTATATTTTGTCTAAGCTGCATCTTTCACTAGTGAGCTTACATACTTTGTTAATGATTACACACTAAGTTAGCAGCTTCGGCTTGGGGCCTGTTGTTCAGGCTTCAGTATTTCAGTGCTTTAGCACTTTTTACATCAGCAAAAGTGGGTTGTTATAACTTCGTACAATACCTACTAGCACAATGGTTTCAGTTATAAAATATACAGGATTCATCTATAGGTCAACTCTGGCTTGGGCCAATTGTTCAAGCCTTAGCACTTAAATTTGTCACTGTTGTGTCTTGTTACTATTAACAAATTCTTTTTTTTTTCTTTTTTTTTTTTTTTTTTTTTTTTTTTTTGTAATTCAACCTACGAATTTTCTACTTTTTGTCCCTCCTACATTTCATCGAGGAGGGGTGAAGGGGGAGGTGAACAGCTGGACATGCGGTGACGGGCTGCCAGCTGAGTTCAAATCACACCACCAGTCCAAATCTCTGCTATTACTGATGTTGTAACTGTTCTGTGTAACACACACGATATTACTAGTTCTGGAAAGGGCAACAATTAAGGTCCTAAAGCAATTAGAAAATTTGGCTAATCAAAAAGTGATCACAACAGGAGGAGTGAAGTATAGGTTTCAGTCTTGACACTAAATTCTATCTTCAGTAGTTTCAGTCAAGTACTTAGCATCATTGTTGTGTTAATTCTTGTATGTGTATTTGTGTTAAAGTTCAATTAAAAACATATATTTATATATGCAGTGCCTAGTGCAGCTGATACCAAAAGCTTTTATCTGAAAGTCAGTAGCTTTGATTTAGTACAACAACCAACACGAATTTCATGTTTCTATCTTTCTGTTCTCTGGAGTACTTCCTGGCTTTGTTTTGTTTTGTTTTGTTTTGTTTTGTTTTGTTTTACCTATAACAATGAATTTTTATACCAAAATATGTCTATTGTAGATTTTTAAGTCATATTACTCTGGTTGTTAATTTTTTTTCTGTAAAGAAGTGAAAAATATAGTACACTTATTAACAAAGTAAAGCATTAAGCTTTTAATCAATATTAAAATGCACAGTTATACATTGTGTTAAGGTTCATATTTGTATGCTAATAGTAACAAACTAAGTTTCATCTGAAAAACCTAGTTAATATATTGCAGTAACCTTCAGGGTAAGGAAGATGAATACGTAGACATGAAAATAAATCTGGAAAATCCCCAAACAATGTGCAAAAGTAAAGAAATTTGAGTCTCAGAATTTTAACTGAGACTGAAGAAAAGGAAAAGGTGAACAGGTCCTTAATATTTGCAATGTCACATGAGTTTTCCAGTATGAAATGTCCATAGAAAGCATGACCATAAGTATTTATTTATTTTGTTTCTATCTAAATTAATTGGAAAAATTGCAGTGTTTATACTTTCAGTTATAAAAGTATTTTCTGATCATCTGCATGGGACTTTAAACAATTCTATAGTAAGAAATAGAGGGGAAAATGGAAATTAAAAATAAAATGTTGCATTTTAAAATCTGATGACAATTTGACTCATGTTGCATGCTTCAGGCACAGTCATTTTCAATATCTAATATTAAGATACCTTCTGAATTTTAATAAACCACATGCATCACATTTCCTTCAGATTTTGATACTCATTTAAATCGAAGCCTGGTACAAAGCTGAAATAATACTTAGTACAAATGATACTCGAGTTTGACTATGAATAACCTAGGTGCAAAATGATATAATGTATTCCTAATGTATAAACCCCAGATTATTTAGCTTGTTTGTTAGCCTCAGCTTAAACTCAGAAAAATCATCAATGTACATTTCACTAATGTACATGTGATGTTAAATGTCTTTGCTTTCTGTCATGGCTTAACCCTAGACAGCAATTAAGCAGCTCATAACCCTCGTCCATTCCCCCCCAATGGGATATGGAAGAGAATTGGAAGAGGAAAATTGGGAAAATTCTGGGTTGAGGTAAAACAAAAGCTGTGCATGTAAGAAAAGCAAAACAAGGAATTCATTCAACACTTCTCATCAGCAGGTGGGTGTGCAGCCATCTCCAGGGAAGCAGGGCTCCATCACACACAGTGGTTATGTGGGAAGACAAAATTCATAACTCTGAACAACCCCCCTCTTCCTCCTTATTCCCTCAGGTTTATATTCTGAGCATGATGTCATAGGTACGGAATATCCCTTTGGTCAGTTGGGGTCAGCTGTCGCAGATGTGTCCCCTCCCAAATTCTTGTGCAGCCCCAGCCTACCCGCAGGTGAGGTGTGTGAGGAGCAGAAAAGACCGTGACTCTGTATAAGCACTGCTCATCAATAATGAAAACACCCCTTTATTATCAATATAATTTTCAGTACAAATCCAAAACATAGCCTCAAACTAGCTACTATGAAGAAAATTAACTCTATCCCAGCCAAAACCAGCACACTTTCATTATGGAATCATAATATTAATATTAATATTATTTTTTAAAAATTTTAAAAACCCATAAATGTACCCTAAACCTTTGATTACTTGTACTGTGATTATTAGAAAAACACATTAGATTACACTGTTTAAGGGTGTAAGTAAATTTAAAAAAAAAAAAAAAAAAAAAAAAAAAAAAAAAGTAATTGCCCTTATAAAATGCTCCTTATTTTAACTATATACTGGTATTACTGGCTAAGTAAAATGAGTCTTAAGTCATGCTACCTTACACACCATGAAACTATGCAGAAGTTAAAATTGAAAACTCAAATATTACTCTTAGACTAATTCTTGGAAGACATTTGAGGTTTCTCTATTGAAAGAGTCAAAACAGTGCCATATTGTAAGCAGACCCAAATATTTATGAAAGCCTAATGATTTATTTATTATAGTGCCTTATGGGATAACTGAGGATATAACAGGTCTTGATCTCTAAACCTCCATTTGCATCAAAATCAAAGTCATATTCCTGCTTACTAAATTCAATATTAATTTCAGTCAGATGTGCTGAGTGAAATTCCTTCATTAGAATGGCTTGGAAACCATTCTTCTTCTTGCCCACTGCATCTTTTCCTCCAGTGTTCCCTTCCAGTCTGGCAACTGTAATTGGTTGTCAGGTCACCAAGCAAATATTCTTTGTTCATCAATTCTAAGGCTTACATTTTGGATTTTCAGCAAGAAAACCCAGCTATTCTTGGGAGTTTTCCAGTCTCAGACTCCATCACAGACATGCCAATGCCTGTGACTCCCCTCCTATCAACCTTATTCTGTAGAACTGCACCCAATGTGCACAACCTTGCCCTCCCAATGGGCCACCATCCTGGGTACCAGAGCAACCTCTTTTCCAGAATATAAGTATACTGTGATGCTCAGAACACTGTGAGGGAACAATTCTACAATTTACACAAGTAAGAATCAGTTAATAACAACATATTTTAAGATAAAGAGAATTTTTCTTGAATAGAAACATAAGAATTGGGTTTTTTTCAAATTGGTCATATTTGCATGTATGCATTTGATCATGATCTAGACCTCAACTAGCATCCAATTTACATAGTTACATACCAGACACAAAGAACAACAAAAAAACCCAACCCCAAACCAAACGTTAATTTGACATCACTTGCAACTGCTACCTAGAAATACACTGCTCATAGTGCAAGATGCAAACATCAGTGTTCAAAATTATACACATTTGGGGGCATTCAACTTCTCCTTCCAAGACATACAAGCAGAATATAACTGTTCCATCTGGCTAATCTGCCAAAAGAAGGCACTTCAGTTAAGTTGGTTGCCTGAAAAATATGCTATATCAGTGCCAGCTTGGTCACATTTGTCCTATTTGTTTTTCTCTCTTTCTCAGACGAGCAATGAAAGACCATGGGGAAGAAGAAAAAAAAAAAAGAGGTTTCAGATGCCTTTCAATTCCCTCTTGAAGTAAACATGACATTTTTTGTAGCTCAGTGTAGTCTGGCTGCTTGTCATGTTCCAATTAGTGAAGCAGATGTGAAAGTCTTATTATCATCACCTGAGTCTTCCATTTAGCTTGAAATGGAACACTCCTAAGTATGCAGGAGTTTACTAGTTCTGGTTTGGGTTTGTTTTTTTTGTTTGTTTTCCCTAGACATATATTACTTTTTATTATATTTTATGTCATTCTAACGTTACAAATATTCTTCTGCTCCTACTTTTACTGCTCCTGGACAAATTTGTGTTATTGGTAAGTTAATGGCAGTTATGTCATAATCTTGAGTGGGAATAGAAGTAGTTCCTATAGTGTGATAATTATTTCAAACAGAATCTGAATATGTAACAGACAGTTCTCTATTGCTATATTATCACTTAATTCATTTTCCATAAGATATATTGATTAAAATGTATTCAATTCATTTTATGTGTCAGTTTCAAATAATTTAATTATCAGAGTTCTTCCCCATAATCTGCAAAGCCTTACACATACCCAAGATATTGTTAATTTTTTAATGCTTTTTAACACCCTACATTGATGATTTCAGAGGCTGTTTGAGTACAGAATAAGTCTTTAACTAAAGTACTGTATATGGGGGACTATGACCTCCTGTGACAGTGTGCTCCCCACCCCCAAACTGACCTGTATTTGCTGTAACCCTGCTCAAGTGATAACCACCAGTGGTGGCTGTAATGGATGTATCTGGTCATGTGTATTTAGGGGAGACAGATAACAACACAATAGCCAAGGGCTAATTTGAGCAATGCACCCACCTAACTACAGCACTGGTCAATGTTCTAGCCAAATTTGGAAGCAGTTCTCTTACTCTATAAATAGTGGATGGCCCAAGGCCTGCTGAGGTCTCCTGCATGGCAGTGGGCTTCATGCCAGGATCTCCCCTTGAGTAGGGACACCTCTCAAGGTTGCTTCTCAAGGTTGAGAGATTTCTTGCTGCAACAGATATAAGTAATTCATAGCACACTAAACTTTGAAATCCCAACTAAGTGTTATAAAGGATTGATTGCACATGTATAATGTTTTAGACATAGACCATTGACCAAATCTGGGATTAGGACTGGGTCCAGATGCACTTAAACTCTTCTCTGAGGAGTTTAGAAGCAAGGGGGTTCTTTTTGAACCTCATGACTCAGAGGGTGGATCTCCTTCACAGTTTTGTCTGACCCTGTCCTCTGCTCAGTAAATAATCAAGTGTACTTTGCCATTGAATGTCATTAAACCACTGTGGCATTTTCTATCAAACTTTGTTAAATAGCTGGTTATATCAATAAACATGTTGTTTCTCTTACAAATTAAGTTCATCACTCCAGCTGTGACACTTCCATCCCCACCAGGGCTTTACTAAGTCTAGAAAGATTCCTGTTATTTAAAAAGCAGTACAACAGCCACAGGAATGCAATATTGTCTCTGTTCATAGTCTAATTTCCAATGAGTGTTTTGGCATATTAAAAAACTCTAGCAAATAGATTATTCAACTTTATACTGCAGGCAACAATAGGCCAGTAACAAGATTCAAAGAAGAGACAGGTCTAACCATCAATTCAAGGTTAGTTGTCATGTTGATGAAAGGACTGTAAGAGGTCAAGATAGAAACTGAGGAGAACTGCATTAGTTTTATCACAGTCTAACCTAACACTTAACAGAAATAACCACAAAGCTTTGCACAGAAAAGAAATGAAAGAGAGAAAGAAAGAGTGAGAGACAGAGAGAGAAAAAAGAAAAAGAAAAAAAAAAAGAAAAAGAAAAAGAAAAAGAAAAAGAAGAAAAAGAAAAAGAAAAAGAAAAAGAAAAAGAAAAAGAAAAAGAAAAAGAAAAAGAAAAAGAAAAAGAAAAAGAAAAAGAAAAAGAAAAAGAAAAAGAAAAAGAAAAAGAAAAATTGAGAAAAAAAAATTTCCTTCAGCTAGTTCAGTCAAGGTATCTGCATCTCTCTATTGTCTGTGGAGAAAAGCTGTGGAACTAATTTAGATGCCTTGTGTTTTAGGCAGCTACAGTGAAAGGAATCTTAGTTAATGCTGAAGAAATATACTCAGTGTTAAAGGGAAAAGAGAATAAAAAAGTCATCAAAGATTGCTGTAATACCTCACAATAATATCTGCTGGAATAAAAAAAAAGAAAAAAAAAAAAAAAAGAATGAGAAGAATAAAGAGGGAATAACAAAGGATGAAGAAGTCAAGAGAAATTAGACTTATAAAGAATAACTACTCAGACTGTGTAGACATTCTGGCAAATTTATCACCTTTAATAACATTAATCAATGTAATAATAGTTTCAAATAAGGTAATATGAAATAACACAAGAACAAACATGCTATACTTACACCAGTGGATAAATTCAATAGTCTATATAATCTGAACTTTTTTTTTCCAACAATAAACAATGCCTAAGCTAGAAAAAAGTGAGCCAAAGAAGCATATTTTTTTCCAAGTACTGTCCAGAAATTTGTGGCTTCCTGAATCAAAATGATTTCTAAGAATTTAGAAAGCTTCAATAAATTTATCCACTGGTCTTGTCCAGTCTTTCCTTAAAGCTAAATATGTTTTCAGTGTTCTCAGCATCCTGAAAGAAAGTGTTCCATAGCCTGTTGCTTTGAGTAAATATCTCATAGAATCCTACAAAATTAAAGTTGAAAACTTAGTTCAACCTCCTGCTCAAGGCAGGGCTAAACTCAAGATACAGTCTCCTTTTGTGTTACCTATTAGTTTCATCTGATGTCCCATAGCTTTTCCATAGGAAGAGACAGGGAAAAAGTGGTCCATTCTCACCATCTCTAGACTGCTCATAAAAGCCCTCTGTTATCTCTTCTAGATTTTTTTTTTTTTTTGACTGAAGACTTTCTAACCTACTTATAACTCACCTGTTTGTTTTCATACTTTTGAATAATTTTCTTGCCATTCTCGGAAACTTTTATAATAGCTTTGGATTTTTGTGTTTTTTTGTGTTTGTTTTTGGTTTGTTTTTTTTTTGTGTGTGTGTGTGTGTGTGTGTGTGTTTTTGTTGTTGGGTTGTTTGTTTTTGTTTTTTTTTTTCCCTAATACTTTATTTTCTGTATTCTTTTTGAGACTGAAGGTCAAAATCCTCCCTTAGTATTCAATAAGTACCTTGGATTTATACAGGGGAATAATCATGTTCTAACATTTACGAAAATCAGACCAAGTTTCCTCATTGCTACTAACGAACTTATAGCATGAATGCGTGATATTATACTGTTTTCATAAAGATACATAATATTTGACAAATTTCAGGCATATTTGTATGATCTAAACTTTTCTAGTTCCACTCCTTGTTGGGAAAATCTTCTGGAAAATGCCTCTGAGTCACTGAAAGAAAGAGATTAAGACTTTTAATATAATAACAGCTACCAATATTGTTTTAAGCCTCATGATATAGTATCAGACCAAAATACAGTGTGGTTGTGAACTCAGTTTCTATTTTAGATTTACTTTCCCATGTGCTTCCTCAAAGTTATAAAACACTGTTATCATCACGAATAAATGTGAACAGTGCTGAAAGTGATTTAGAAATCACTGAGGCAGTTTTGTCAGCTGTTTTGGCACGATTTTGTGATTTTACTGCTCTTGTCCTTAAGCCTCATGCTCTGCTTGGTTTTTTTGTACTATGCTGAATAAATGAATATCATGGTATAAAGGTGCAAGCCACATGAAGTCATAAACAGTGATTTCCTCATTGTTCTTTTCCCCAGACAAATATTTAATACTGTATTATGCTGTTATTTTCACCAAAACAGTAAATCTTCATTAATTGTTCAATCTGAAACTATTACATCATTTGAAAGAAAAATTTTAAGAGGGCATTTATGAAATTAAGATATTAAACTGCTAGGTTATACTCACAGTAAACATTGTCACTAAATGCAATAGAAACAATGACTTGCATGAATTTTCAATTTATTACATTTTCAAATCAAAACATGCAGTTAAAAAAATCATGCTACTTTTCCTTTGAAAAAATTACTAAATTGTATTATTCCAGTTCAGTACTGTGTCATCAGTTTATTAAGTTACCATTGCATATATCACTAGGGCCTCTACTGGATGTGACAGTTACATTTCCCTATTCTAGTCGAATGCTTTCTCCACAGCCCATGAAAACACTGTAGCAATTGCTGATCAGCAAGTAAATATTCAGCAAGTAAACACTCTCAGATAGCGCCTAACTGAGAATGAGTGAACAATGTCAGCTGAAACTGACTCTAAGGAAAGCATGTTCATAGGGGCTTGATCAGATGTGCTTGTTAATTCTAATCCTGACTAGATTGTTTATTTCTGAAAGAGTTAGTAATAGCAGATAGTAATTTTTCCACAGTTAAGGAAAGTGCAAGGGGTCAGTTTCTCATTAAAAAAAGAAAATTAAACACAGCAGATTTAAAACAGTTTTTCACATTTTTTAGCATTTTGGAGAAATTACTTCCAAGTTAAATAATTTATGTTGAAAATATATTATTTTTATCCTGTATAGACAAAGAATGCCTTCATATGATACATTCCCAATAACAAATGAAAACATATTAAGACTCTTTTAGGCTACACCATGAACAAACATGCTGTAATATTAGGTCTATTTAGGAAAGAAACAGATCTTTTCATTATAGTTGCTTCTAGACCACAGAGTAGATTCCATACCACAAAAATATTAAAGTAAAAATATATTTTATTGAGGTGAAGTTGTCCAATTAAAGTATTGATCATCTTGCTATTATGGGTCAAAAGAGTGAAAAAATAATGAGAAAACTTCTTTAATGCAGTTTTATTTTACATAGATTTTTAAAAACAATTTTCATAATCCAGAACTCAGATTTACTAATGATTAAACCATGTTTCATATAAAACCATCTGAATGTTAGAAGTTGAACTGCATGTAGAGATTAGGTTAAAGCTTCATTCTGAGGTAGATAGTAGATATGTGACTTGTGTATTTTTAGAGATGTGAACCAGTCCTTTATTTATTTTTGTGAACTAGGGTAGGATCTAAGGATCTTTGCTACCAGAGATACAGTTTAACATGTAAATCCATAGTAATCACCTTTAAATCCCATTATGCTTCATGCAGAAAAACAGTATTCAGAGACTATCTGAACTGTCTTACAGGCCTATGTGGGGTTGTTTATACTCCTAGAATAATAGAATCAAAGAATGGTTTGGACTGGAAGATTGTGTAGCCCATCTACCTCCTCCCCAAAACCCCAGAGGCTGAACCTGATGTCTATGGCCACAGACTTCTTTCACTAAATCAGGTTGCTCAAAGCCCAGTTCAACCTAACCTTGAACACTTCCACTGATGGCACATCTACAACTTTTCCGGGCAGCCTGTTCCAGCACCTCACAATTCTCACAGTAAAGAATTTATTTCTTACATCTGCTCTCACAATAAAGAACTTATTTCTTATATTCAATCAAAAGCTACCTTCTTTCAGTTTAAAACTGTTGCCCCCTGTCACTACAGGTCCTAGTCAAATTTCCTTCTCCACTTTTCTTACAAGACCCCTTTTATATTGATAGCCCACAATAAGGTCTCCAATCTCTTCTTTAGGCTAAATGACCGCTGCTGTCTCAATCTTTCTTCATATGGTATAAAAACTTCTCATGATGATTATCTCTAGACATAAGACCAATTAAATCAGATTAAAACCATCATAATTTCTAGATAAAAACACAAAAAGCAGTAAGTCTGTTGGAGTCCAGTTATGCACAATGACAGACCTGTGCACACTCAAAAGAATTCACTCACACAAAAGTAACAAGCAACTATCAATTCTGACTACTGAAATTTGGCATCTGTGAAAAATTTCATGCTTTGAATATCTCTGAATCCGTAAAATGGAAAGAAAAATAATTTTTGTTAGAGTTTTGAGAATTATTTGTAAAACAATTCCTATTAAGTGAACTCATAAAAGTACAACAAAAACATCAGAATTAAAAATAAGTTTAAAAATATAGAAACTTTTAAACAGGTATGATTTCATAAGAAGTACTAAAGTGTTCATGAAATTTGATATAACCATGTAAAATTTCCTACCGTATAAATGTTCAGTAAATATTTTAATTACATTGACAAACTAGGTCAAAACTGCAAAATTTGAACTCCCAGTGAGATCCACTGAACTGAGTGATCCTCAGCAATACTGTAATCAAAAACTTGTCTCCAGAAGGAAAGTAAGTGTTTGGTCAGTCTGTCTGAGATACAGAAATAATAATGCCCACTTCTTATATTTATAAAAACATAATGACATATGGGCAGAAGTGCTCTATATTTTGTAACAGTTAGTTGTTAACTGTTCACTACTAATTAAAATGCAGACAAACTCTCACTTAGTTACAAGACTATGAATAACTGTGACACTTACCCAATTGCACCTTGACAGTTCACCATTTAATTTGAGCTGTGAATACCATTTTGTGAATTGATTGTTTTTCTTCTAGCTGCAAATAAATGCATAATGAGTGCTTTTATAGCTATTTATTACTTTAAATTTTAGTATTCAGTGTTTTGTCATTTAAAGTTCAGTGACACATGACCTAACATATTAAACAAAGCAGCTACGATATATGATTAAATGCTTTCCCCAAGTGTCTTTCTACACGGATATATAGATATTTTAATTTATGGAATTATGTTAATGGTGAGTCAGACCTTTGAGTTTCTCTCTAGATCTTATGTCCATTTTTTTTTTTTTTCCACTGGGCCATTTGTTTTATTATGTGTGACCTGAGTAAGTGGTCACACTTTCTGCAGAGAAAATTACTGGAAATAAACATGATAAAATCCTGTTTTTTTCTACACTTCAAATACCAAATAGCTAAAAGAGAGAGTGAAATAAATTCTTTCTATTCCTATGCAGTACCCAAGGGCAACAGGAATTACTTTTTTTTTAAATATCCAGCCTTATGTCCTTGTCTCATTTCTGACAAATATTAGAGAATCTTTTCAGTAAAGAATTCTCAGAATGCTCTCACATCACCATAAATTATTTCTAAACTCTACTTCAGTAAGAGTAGAAAGAGGTACATCTTATAATTCATATCCTCAAATACTACTTCTCCCCTTTTCAGACATAAGGTAAATATAGTTAAGCACTTAAAAGACAAATAGATTATCAATAAGTGCATATATACCTAGGACTTTGAGAAATAATGCTGATCTACTGAAAGGCTATTGTTGACTTTATGTTGCACATAAAATATCTCATAGCTTAAACTTTCTTTAGCTATCAGCCTTCTACAACATGATTTTGTTGTAATTCCACAGAGAATGACGCAGCTCTGAACAAAGCAATGTAATTCAGCCTAGATGAAGGCACCTAAAATCATGTTAAAACATGATGCAGCTACTCATACAGAGGCATTTAGTGTCGGTCAAAACCACACTGGCATCTAAGAGTTGACAGGGAACTGGCAGTTATGATTTTGCAGCAAAGAAACAGTTAGAAGTCTGTGCTCTGGTAGGCGCCTTAAGCATGTAAAATGGCACTACACCTGTGCTCAGACAAATGAAAGCCTAGATGGTACTTTAAGGTGACCCACATCTCTCTGAGCTACATTAACTGTATTGATGCGCTTTTTGAACATCACCATGACAAGAGTGAAGACAACTTGTGGTCAGGCATCTCATGCACATACAGAAACCTTCATGCAGGAGGCCTACTCGTACATGAACTGGAGGCAGTCTGATTCCCAGGCACATTAACTCCAGGTAGAGTTGACCCTCAACAAGCATTACCAGCAGAGAAAAGTTTTTCGTCCCTCCCTCCCATCTCCGCTTTCAAATCAGATGTATGGTGCAGCTAAGGAAGGACTGTACAATAGGTACTGATATTTGGAATTAATTCAATTTTTAACTCTGCTTTAACTTTCTTTCTTTCTTTCTTTCTTTCTTTCTTTCTTTCTTTCTTTCTTTCTTTCTTTCTTTCTTTCTTTCTTTCTTTCTTTCTTTCTTTCTTTCTTTCTTTCTTTCTTTCTTTCTTTCTTTCTTTTTCTTTTTCTTTTTCTTTTTCTTTTTCTTTTTCTTTTTCTTTTTCTTTTTCTTTTTTTCTTTTTCCCCTGTTATGGGATACAGAGCTGCAGATAGCTCATTTGTCAGGTAAAAATCAAAAAGTTCTGGGCTGGGGTTTCAAAGAGAGTAAAAGAGTTTCATAACCACTAGTTCTTCTAAAGATTTGGTCAGCATAGTGAAAATCAACAAAAGTAGTAACAAAAATTTACAGTCTATTGAAAACATTGTAATAGATTTTTGGGAATTAAAACCCAAAGTAAATTAAACAACAAAAAGCTTTTTACATGCTGAGTAGGTTGATTTTACCATGGGAAGAAAAGTGAAAAATAGAACAGTGGTTGAGTTCTCCTCCATTAAACAATGAATTCCAAAGTGGATATAGTCAAAGGTATTTGAAGGTTACCAGAGCACTACAGATGTTATGTTGAATTTTTAACTCTGATCATATATTCTTCAATATTGTATAAACATAATTGTATTCCTAGAAGAGAATTGCATCTAAACACATGCACTCAGAACAAAGGTAAGATAATATAAAATGTTCAAAGGCTGCTTTAAAGTGGATAATTATAATTGTTTCTAATTTCCACTGGAATCAGTGGAACTTACTGGTCAGATCATATACATAGAATTTCCATCGTAATGCAAGAGTTAAAAAGATTAACACCCCCCCTCCCTCCTTATTTTCACAATGACCCTGTATAGTAAAGTTAATTCAAAGTAATATTCAAGAGATATGCATATTACTATGGCCAACAACACACCATCTTATTTTTCTATTCCCTAGTTGTTCAGCAATAGTGAAATGCATATTAGTATGGAGATTTTTTGCAATGGGGCACACAATTTTTGCTAATGAAGCAAGTTTGTCAGAGAAACAGACATGGAAAAAAGGGTAATTGGATCTTGCTTGAAAACCTTCAGTTTAAATTGTGGTCAAGAACTGACACGTTCTGTCAATATTTACAGAAAGATTTATTGCTATGCCTTATATGCTCAGAATGACACATATTTTTGTGCCATAATAAAATAAATTGCATGATATTATTATCTTATTTTGTGTGTTTAAAGTACAAGAGGGTGGTGGTTTTTGTTTTTTTTTTTTTAATTATATAAAATTTACAATTATTTACAGGTTTTGATCTGGTTTCATTGAAAAGAAACAGATCATTATAAAAACTGTGAAAGCTCATTATTATTTGCATAAGTGAAAATTAGGTAGTGAAGCTAAGAAAGGTATGTTACTGCCTATGTAGACCACGTATTTTGCTTATTTTTATAATATTATAACATAAATTATAAAAAAAAATATAAAAAAACCCGATTACAAATATTCATTTTTAGTATCTATGTCCTGCTAAATACCCACATTATATTTCACTCACAAAGACATCGTCAGAAATAAATCACAACAAAAATCTTTGAAATTAGGGGAGGTTAATTTAGTTAACACTTATAGTGAGCCTCATGAGGGCTTTATGTTTCAACATTTTTAGTGTCAATATTGAAATGTTTTCATATGATAGGCAGGTGAATTTTTTTCTAAATTATTAAGAGCTGTCAGGAACCTTGTCTCACCTCGATTCCTGTGTTCAGTTTTGGGTCCCTCACTACAAAAAGGACATTGAATGACTCGAGCGTGTCCAGAGAAGGGAATGGAGCTGGTGCAGGGTCTGGAGCACAGGTCGTACGGGGAGCAGCTGAGGGAACTGGGGGTGTTTAGTCTGGAGAAGAGGAGGCTGAGGGGAGACCTCATCACCCTCTACAGCTACCTGAAAGGAGGGTGCAGAGAGCTGTGCATGAGCCTCTTTAGCCTAGTAGAAAGCAACAGGACAAGAGGGAATGGTCTCAAGTTGCACCGGGGAAAGTTCAGACTAGATATTAGGAAGCATTTCTTTCCAGAACAGGTTGTTAGGTGTTGGAATGGGCTGCCCAGGGAGGTGGTGGATTCCCCATCTCTGGAGGTGTTCAAGAGTCGGGTCGATTTAGAGCTTAAGGATATGCTGTAGGTGGGAACTGTGCTAGGCGAACGGTTGGACTAGATGATCTCCAGGGTCCTTTTCAACCTAGATGATTCTGTGATTCTGTGAACCTTCCTTCTAGAAGTACTCAGTGTTTAAAGCCTACCTCCAGCATTTATCATGTTTTAAATATAATGTTGAATCTTGACCTGTACACACACAGTGTATGTGCTTTATTTCCATTTCTTTTTGATTTTTTGCCTTGAAATAATAAACAGAAAGGATACCTAATTCTGAATATAATCTGAGATCTGCTATATATGCTTAGAAGGGAAATTAGATAATTTCAGCAAATCCTCGGAATTTGCATTTCTGAAATCTGTAACATCAATCAACCACATGGCAAATATTTGCATTCCCTCCTCTGCTTCTGTTTCTATTTCTTTTTTACTGAAGTTTCATTCTCACTGAAAAAAAATCATATGAAAACTTGGAGCAAAATTATATTAAGGGACATCAATCAAATAAAGTGTGATGTTTCCTGAATGAAGCTCTCTGCTTCTAAAAAAAATGTCGGTAACATCTGCTGAGCATCTGCAGATTCTCAGATTTAAAATTTGATGAGACCTTTTTCTTTCCCAATTATTTTATGAAAATAACGAAAGCTTGTTTGGGACTGCCAGTCTATATTAACTGTGGTAATCTATAGCGAAGTTATCTGAAAATCTCTTTTTCCCTGTCCAATGTTATTAGCTGAAAAAGCCTGAAATGACCTTTTTTAGAGAAGAAATTTAAGATATGCACATGTGTAAAAATCTGTCTGTGATTTTAAGATGTTTTTCCACATTTCCCGAAGGAGATTTTGGGCACTATGTTCTCAAAAGTACCCAATTAGAGTATTAAATGTAATATTTACATCCAGGAGAGTATTTGAGTCAAACTTCTCTTTACTAGATCTTCGTGACTGGCCTCTTTTGTACAAGTTACTGTTGGGAATTGCAGGAAGTTTTGAGTGGCTGAATCCCTACTTATTATTTTGATCCAATCTTAAATATCTATATAGTGTTTAGATAAGCTCTGCATACTTTGATTTCCAAATAATTACAGGGGGAAAAAAAAAAAAAGGGGAAAAAAAAAAAAAAAAAAAAAAAAAGCTCATTAGGTGGTATCCTCCATACTTTTTTACAGTACATTTTATTAACAGCACTGTCATTTTGTCTTCATTTCTCCCTAGATCTGCTTCAATAAAGAAATAAACAACTTTTGCATATTTTTATTTTCAACTCAGATATTTACATATTTATACTATTGCTCTCAAGTCATAAGAAAATATATTACATAGTATGTAAATCTGATTAGATTCTGATCTCTGTTACATCTGAAAAATAAATAACATAAGACTGCCTTACAATGCAAGCAACACTACAAGCACAAGATGTAAAAATGATTGAGAACTGGAGTTTATGAGAACACACAACTAAGGGGAATAGTGGTAAGCAAAAATTAATCAGATATGTTTGTGAGGAAACACAGAATAAATCTATGTAGCTTTCTCTTCTCCATCAGGCATATATAATTGTATTGTTTCAAAACTTGCTTGCTGGCTCAGTTCACAAATATGTTGAGGTCTTTGTAAGCTTGCTTTTTTACATTTGTGAGCCATATATATGAACTTACACAGTGCAGTCATTTGGAGTGTTGCTTAAAAATATTCTCTAAATCTAGCTTCATATAGGGGATGTCTATTGTTTGTAACACACAGTGTAAAGTGGATAATATCTAAATGTCAGCTGATTATATGAGGAGAGGAGAGGAGAGGAGAGGAGAGGAGAGGAGAGGAAAAAGACTGTCTCTTATACACAT
>NW_020799092.1:63909317-63931205 GCF_003259725.1 Athene cunicularia
AAGAAAAGAAAAGAAAAGAAAAGAAAAGAAAAGAAAAGAAAAGAAAAGAAAAGAAAAGAAAAGAAAAGAAAAGAAAAGAAAAGAAAAGAAAAGAAAAGAAAAGAAAAGAAAAGAAAAGAAAAGAAAAGAAAAGAAAAGAAAAGAAAAGAAAAGAAAAGAAAAGAAAAGAAAAGAAAAGAAAAGAAAAGAAAAGAAAAGAAAAGAAAAGAAAAGAAAAGAAAAGAAAAGAAAAGAAAAGAAAAGAAAAGAAAAGAAAAGAAAAGAAAAGAAAAGAAAAGAAAAGAAAAGAAAAGAAAAGAAAAGAAAAGAAAAGAAAAGAAAAGAAAAGAAAAGAAAAGAAAAGAAAAGAAAAGAAAAGAAAAGAAAAGAAAAGAAAAGAAAAGAAAAGAAAAGAAAAGAAAAGAAAAGAAAAGAAAAGAAAAGAAAAGAAAAGAAAAGAAAAGAAAAGAAAAGAAAAGAAAAGAAAAGAAAAGAAAAGAAAAGAAAAGAAAAGAAAAGAAAAGAAAAGAAAAGAAAAGAAAAGAAAAGAAAAGAAAAGAAAAGAAAAGAAAAGAAAAGAAAAGAAAAGAAAAGAAAAGAAAAGAAAAGAAAAGAAAAGAAAAGAAAAGAAAAGAAAAGAAAAGAAAAGAAAAGAAAAGAAAAGAAAAGAAAAGAAAAGAAAAGAAAAGAAAAGAAAAGAAAAGAAAAGAAAAGAAAAGAAAAGAAAAGAAAAGAAAAGAAAAGAAAAGAAAAGAAAAGAAAAGAAAAGAAAAGAAAAGAAAAGAAAAGAAAAGAAAAGAAAAGAAAAGAAAAGAAAAGAAAAGAAAAGAAAAGAAAAGAAAAGAAAAGAAAAGAAAAGAAAAGAAAAGAAAAGAAAAGAAAAGAAAAGAAAAGAAAAGAAAAGAAAAGAAAAGAAAAGAAAAGAAAAGAAAAGAAAAGAAAAGAAAAGAAAAGAAAAGAAAAGAAAAGAAAAGAAAAGAAAAGAAAAGAAAAGAAAAGAAAAGAAAAGAAAAGAAAAGAAAAGAAAAGAAAAGAAAAGAAAAGAAAAGAAAAGAAAAGAAAAGAAAAGAAAAGAAAAGAAAAGGATGTTTTTCAAAATTTCTGACTGTTAGATGTCCTCCCCTACAGAGTATGAAAACTATTCCTTCTTCATGAAATTTTTTGAAACTGCTCTCTAAAATAAGTCAAGTGAACAGGCTGCATTATAGGAAGACATAGTAGTTGTCTTGACGAGCTTTAAGAGTGTAACTGTTGTATAACACTTGCTGCCCAGTTTACCCCTGGCTACTCTTTTGAAGAGAAAATGCTGAGTATGCTGAGGAAGAACACGTTGTAAATTCATGTCTTACCTCTATCAGCTGTTTTTGCTTATCATGGACAGTCAGTTAAGCGTCTGTAAACACTGTTCAGTAACAGAGCTGGAAAGTGGATCTGAAGAATGAAAAAATATGCTGGCAATGAGAGAGATCTCCCTGCTGGCTAGCCCATCAAAACTGGTGCTGGGTTTATCTGAAGAAGGCAGATGATGAATCAGTGAGTCAGGATAAAAGAAGGATGTGAAGAAATTGACAGTTCTGTCAGCTAGCTGTTGGTGGAAAACAATTATGTTATGATGAATAAGAAAAATAAATAATGCAGAAACTGTGGACACCTAATTAGAGGAAACCTCCCCCAAAAATACAAAAATGCCACAATCTTCCAAAGAGGAAATACACATTGCAATGTTTCGACTGCAAAAGTTAAATGAAAAGACAGAAGGAAATACCACAGATGTCCACTGAAAATGCTCATAATTAATTTCCTTCCTCCTCCCTTACTTACTCTCTATGCTACCCCTTTCCTCTCTTTCCCTTCCTCCATCTCCATCTTAATTTGAATTTTGTTACAGAACTGCCATCATAATCCCCCTTTAGAATGGAGTGCAGAGAAACCTCCCTCTAAGAGCAGGAGTTCAGGAAGCTGAAGGCCTCTACAGCCGAGGTAGCAAAGAGAAAGAAGAATAATGAAAATGTGCTAGAAGGTCAGTGTTGGTCCAGAGAGACAGAATAGCACCTGGGAAAGCAGGACTTGCCACTCCTGTTGCCTCTGAGAAAGCCTGAAGAGTAGGACACAATAATTTCAGCATTCCCCCATAACACCAGATTCCGGCTCTTTCAGAAGGAGCATGGATAGTTATAGTGGTCTACACTGGTCAGAGATAAAGACACGTTGTGGGTTTTTTTGTCTTTTTTTTTTTTTTAATCTTTTATTCATTGATGAACCAGAAACATTACTTCTACTTCGCATCCTCTAAAACACAGCAAAGAGGGTTAGCTAAAGTAGCCTAAAAGTGAAACTGTGTGTAGCTTTATATTTTCAGTAATAAAATTAAAATGGACTGAAACTGAGCCCAATACTGATAATTTTCTACTATGCAAACCTGCTTTATTTTTAACTTCATTTAGTTAACAGAAACAAGCTTTACTTGTCAGCTGAATGGTAAAATATAAGGGAGACATCTCTGTGACCGTCAAGAAAGAAGTGTTGTCATAGGGAGACTGAATTTCAAATGCCCCATTCTTTCTTAATAAAAACTCATAGTGCTTTTACTTCCTCCTTCTCCAAAGTCCTATATAGGTTATGTCAGCATACGTAAAGTGTGCTAGCTCATTAATAAATAATCTGAAAACAATTTCTTTCTTGAAAGATTTTTTTCCCACAATTTCATGAGTTATTTTCAGATTACATTACATTTTCTTAACACCAAAGACACTCTATCACTCCCCTCCTCAGCTGGACAGGTGAAAAAACCCCCAATGGGGGTTCCTTATACCATCATTGAAACTGGTTTGGGTGTCCGTTCTCCTCTCCCTTGTTTGCGGGGAATGCTCTGGCTCTCTAAATGTTAACCAAGAATGGGAGTAAAAAGAATTTGTGGTTTTAGGTCATTCTGTTGGAATCAGGGGAAGGTCCCTTTTCTAATGGGGCCTGGACTTTAAAAGGTCATTACTGGACCCATGAAGGTGAGATAGAAGTACCAAGGCCTAAACTATACATTGCACTCTGAGCTGGGGCGTGGAAATACATTTTCCTGGTGTGTAGGCAGACCCCCAACTCAAGCGAGTTAGACCACCATCTGCAGCTCCACAATCTGCAACAACCACCAGAATGCATACCCTTTTGATATTTAATTTTGTGGCAGTTGCTCTGTTAGCTCTTGCTGTATTTTCCCTTGTGGTATGTATGTTTTCATCTTATAAGTGTCCATGTAAAGTGTCTTGTAATTGCACTTATTCTTGTAGACAACCACCTTTCCCCACCCCATTCCCGAAGACTAGGAGCACATCCCTAGGGCGACCCCGGGACACATTTTGGTTAAATATGTTTGTTGAGATATTATTAATTGGAATTGTTATTGTTACTGTTACCTTTATTATATGTTTGGTTAGAATATCGTTAACCATTGTTATGCATAGTGTTATTGCCTGTTTACCTGTGTTTAAATCTGGGATAGAAGTTTCTAGGCCCAGATGACACATGCACTTTAGGATAAAGGGGCATGGATAGTGATTTTCCCACTGCACGTGCTGACTCCAACTTTGGCAGACCGTGGCAGCAGACTGCGTGGACTGCCAGGGCTGCAACAACTTTGTGATACGTTACTGGAAAATAATGGATCATATGTTAGTATTGATTCCAATTCACTATATAGCCTTAACTTTGTTAGCTATTATCTTAATTGCTATTTTAATACTTGTTTTTTTCCTTGTAAATATCCACCATGTAAACTGCCATCGTGTTCTTCTACTGATTCATTGTAACCTTAAAATTGGTTTATAGAAAGTTTTGGTTTTATAAAGTTAGTTAATTTTGAGGATGACATATTTGTTAGAGATGGTTTTGGTTATATGCTTCTTAGCTAAGGATATTGTTGAGAATATGTTTTTTGACTGAAAATTTGCTGGAAATATTGTTATTGTGTTGCACACTATTTATGTCCTTTCTTTCTCTCTCTTTGTGTCTATCTTTCGTGCCACCATGAAGACAACATTGTGGAGCCAGAGGGTGATGTCAAAGACTGTGTTGGACTGTGTTTGTCTCAACATTGCTGCTGCACCACTACCACTTCCTGGCCTCAATATCCTGTTGCAGTGCAGGAATACGCTGTAAAGGAGACAAATTGTCCCCAAAGAAACCACTATATCTGACCAAAGCTAGAGCAACAACATCCTTGGCAGTGCCTACCAAGCTGCACTTACACGTGAGCCAGTTGGAGAGGAAGTCAGGGTGAGGGAAGACGTGTAGAGGCTGAAGATGCCACAGGTCAACCCCCTCCCAGCATGACCACCATGAACACCAGAGCATGCACGCATGGAGGAAAACAGGACAGCGTGTATGACAATGAGTTCCATGGAAATGGGTGGACTTTTCGGAGACATAATGTGAACTGGAACAATAAAAGGACTGCATACTCCTCTCTCGGATCATGCTTCTTTGAAATCATCTCTTGGAGCTGGGATTTTGGTGGAGCTTGGAGCTTGGAGCAAAGACCCCAAAGGTTGTACTGCATCTGACCTCGTTTGTGTCTTAATCTTGCTCTTGGGATCGTTTAAGAACCCTCCTTGATATTGGATTGGGACAACAGGGGAGAGAAAATACAACAAAAGGCTTGTGAGTGAAGATAAGGGCAGAGAGATCAGTAATTACCAACATGGGCAAAACAGAATTGACTCAGGGAAATTAGTATAATTTATTACCAATCAAATCTGAGAAGGGCAATGACAAATAAAAACAAATCTTAAAACATCTTCCCCCCAACCCTCTCTTCTGCCTGGGCTCAACTTCACTCATGATTTCTTTATGACCTGACTTAGCAGCAGCACAGGGTGGCGGGGAATGGAGGTTGCAGTCAGTTTATCGCATGTTGTCTCTGCCGCTCCTTCCTCCCCACAGTCTTCTTCTACTCCAGTGTGGGGTCCCTCCCATGGGAGACAGCCCTCCATGAGCTTCTCAAATATGACTGCTTCCCACAGACTGCAGCTCTTCACAAACTGCTCCAGCATGGGTCCTTTCCACTGGGTGCAGCCCTTCAGGAGCAGACTGCTCCAGCGTGGGTCCCCCACAGGGTCACAAGTCCTGCCAGCAAACCTGCTCCAGCATGGTTCCATGGTTCCACAGCTCCTGCCAGGAGCCTGCTCCAGTGTGGGCTCTGCACAGTGTCACAACCTCCTTCGGGCATCCTCCTGCTCTGGTGTGGGGCCCTCCCTGGGCTGCAGGTGGAGATCTGCTTCCCCGTTCCCCTCCCTGGGTGCAGGACACAGCTGCCTCACCACGGGCTGCCCCAGGGGCTGCAGGGGAATCTCTGTTCTTGTCCCTGGAGCTCCTCCTCCTCTTCCTTCTTCACGGACCTGGGTGCCTGCAGAGTCGTTTGTTTAAGATAGTCTCACTCCTCTCTCCAGCTGCAATTTCTATTGCACAGGGTTTTTTTTTCTAGCTCCTTCTTAAATATGTTATCCCAGAGTCCTACCACCATTGCTGATGGGCTCAGCCTTGGTCAGCAGCAGGTTCACCTTGGAGCCGGCTGGCATTGGCTTTATCAGACATGGGGGAAGCTTCTGGCATTTTCTCACAGAAGCCACCCTGTAGCCCCAACCACTATCAAAACCTTGCCATGCAAACCCAATACAATCTGTCATACACCTATCAGTTAAAAAAAAAAAAAAAAAAAAAAAAAAAGAAACTCTTCATACTATACACAGAATAAAATCTATTGTTGTGTCATACAAACCTAAACAAAAGTAAAACAAAGTAGACACAGCCCCTTGGTCTTTAGAAAAAAATGCAGTTACAGCTAAACAAACTTTTAAAAAAAAGAGAAAAGAAACAAAACCAAAACTAAACCTCCAGGCCAATCAAAACTGTTCCGGACAAAAGTCTGATAAGTCTCAGTAACGAGGCCTTAAAAATCATTACAAAACTTTTGACCATTTGCTAGCAATGTTGAATGACTATGAGCTGCTTTCAGGTTTGTTCAATTTGCATGTTTTATGATTGGATTTTTTTTTTTTTTTTTTCTGTGATCGAAGACCCTTGTAATCTTTGGGAAATAGGTATAAAAATGAAGAAAACCTGAAACTTTTACATCTGGAAGAGTAAATAATACGTACATTCTCTTTAAATCTTTAACCAAATAGTGAATAAAACAGCTTATAAGGACAGGAGACATTAGTTTTATATCTCCTTATTTTTTAATTGGTGACCCTGGGCAGGTCCTTCCCTTTCCTAGTGGTTATATTTCTTGTCTGTAGTTTTAATGTGACTTACCTGCCTTACTACACACCCCTTCTCCCTTACTAACCACAGTGTAACCTAGAAATAATAACCTTACAGTTCTTTATTTTTAAATAGGATTATTATTTTCTTCAGGGGGAAAAAAAAAATCAAAGAATCTGTGGATTATTGTTTAATCAGAGTATTAACAAGCTCCTACAAAGCTGTGTCATAAACAGGATTTCTCTGATGCCTTTAAACCAAATATTTCCTGCCTTGGGCAAGGCCCAAGAACTAGTAATTGGGTTTTCTTTGACTCTAATTTTATTTTTGAACTTTCTCTTAAGCCTTCCTCAGAAATTTCTGGAAACAATACTGTCTAGACTATTATCTGAGAAAAATGACACAAAATGGCAAGGAATAAATATATTTATTATACAGCTAAATAAAAGCGTATAATATATATATATATATATATATGTATTTTAATTCGTTGAAGATAGGAAAATGTAACAAGATGTCTTCTCAGTCTGCACATAAGTATACAGCTGTCGATATATAAGTACAGAATCTACACAATGTGGATTACAGACTATGTGTACAAGGAAGGAGAAGTGGTATAATGGATACAGTAAATAATGAAAGTGATTGAAAAAATAGAAAATAGTAGACCATATAAAATACTTTATGTTTGAGTACAAATTCAGTATTATAAAATACATACTTATCTATCAATGTTGTTAATAAAAAAACCCAAGAGATCGAATTAACTGATTTCCTCCATTTAAAACTAAATCCTCACATGATTTTTCTCTCAGTAAATGATGTGTGTGAATTCTGTGATGGGATCTTCTACTTCGCTCCAGTAAAATATCTAGAAAAGTCAATCCACTCTCCTGTTTTCCAAGTGGAACCGTGCTGGGTAATAAGAATTAGGTACCACTGACATCTGCACCAACTGATAAAGACTGTGGTTATGCACAAATATATACCTCCCTATCCACACCTGCCATTAGAGTCTGTCTTCTCTTGGCAGTTCATTGGGCTTTTCTCTAGTGAACAATGCATTTACTGTCCGTAACTATGGTGGCAATGGTTTATTTTTCTGTTATGCAAACCTCCACCTAGGGAAATGGAGTGACAGTGTACCACACTGAACAAGCATTTATCAACTTAACTTCAAACAGCATTTTGCTACTTATGATATAATCCAAATGCAATAGCTATTATACTATATGCAATTTGCACAGGACACTGGTGATGATTCAACTTCATCTGGAAACTGGCAAAACTCTGGGTATCTAACAATGAAGATCAGTCACATTCATTCTTGTAACCATATTGTTTTCTAAGTTAATATATGTAAATTTCCATAGGTTGATTAGATTAATATTTACTAGCAGAGAGCTTCCAACAAGTGGAAATTGTGGCACAGGGGGGAAGAATATATATACAAAGTGAGTTTGAAGGACCTGAGCTTAGAGAATTGAATGTTTCTCAGACATTTCATGCTTTTATTATCTTGCTTCTGCTGTAGGATCCTTGAAGATTTTATTTTTATTCTAGTTTGAAGTGTTCATTCAATAATTTCTACACAGTTAACTGGTCTTGAGTGTAATTTAAGTGAGGCATAATGTATGGATGTACATTTAATCTACAGTAAATTAGATTTCAAGAGCATTAATCACCTGTATTTCTCATCAACACCTGAGTAGGTTGTATTCAATACTGTACCTTTTGTTCAGGGAAGATAGCAGTAGCAGAAGCAACTGTCAGAAACTGATAATGATTTGAACTGTTTTATCATGAAATTAAAAAAAGTCCTGCAAAAGCTAAGGGGATCAAAGACTGATTAAAGTAATGTTCCTAGTGGATCTGCAAAGATTTAACCAGCTTAATAAGTCTGTCATACTGTAACTTATTATAAATTAAAGAAATATTTTTGATTTCTCATAGCGTATTAGCATTCTTCCCTATCTAAAATTAGCATAGCTGATATATATCAATAGCTACAGCTCTTGGGAATATACATCTACTTTTCCCACTGGATGCCACTGTTTGATCAAATTCAGGCAAACAAAATCTTGGAAAAATCTTGAAAATTTGTATCTGAAAGAAACCATTAATCCAAATTAAAACACAGGTTCTTTAGGAAGCGTATGAAGCATGTTAAATTAAAATGTCTGGAGAACAATTACTGTGGTTTTAGTCTGGATTACACAAAATTAAAAATTTTAGGAAATAAAAAATAATTTTGACTATCAGAAGATTTACAAAAATAAGGGCATGATAGGATAATAGAACAAATTACTGATGTATAAAAGGAGAACATACTTGTTGAATAACTAATAGATGTCTCCAACAGCTTACTCATTTGAGTATGAGTTTGTAATAAGATATTCACCGATGAAGAGTCTTGGCAGTAACATTAAATTATTTCACAGCTGGTATATCAAGCATTTTTTCTTCTTCTTCTTCTTTAGAATAAATTTAGGTTCAGTTATTTCTAAAAGCATATAGTCTAATTGTATTGTCATTGGAATCAGTGGCACTTTCACCACTCTCAGAGGATGTCATCAGACCAACATGAGTATTACGAACACACTGATTTAGCAGTCTAACTCGAAGCAGCATGGTTCAAGTGCCAACAACAGTATTTAAACAGTGATATATGTTCTGGTATTAAATAGGAAATGGTCTCTTAAAATCTAAATACTCAAAATGCAATAGCATCAGACAAGAAAGTATGATGCGAATGAGAACATACCAATAAAAACAGGAGATAGGATACTGTGAAAAAAAACCAAACTGTAAGTAAAATTAATACAGCTTTAAGAGATTATGTCAAAAGACAAGGTATCATCAGAAACATAAAAAGAAACAAAGGAGCAAAATGTGGTGATAATATTGTAAATCTTCCATTTTATCTACATTACTATACACTAGTCACATATAGCATTTGAAACTCTGCTTTTGCCTTTTTTTTTTTTTTTTAACACGAAGTTTCACATGAATTCTGACAACATGACATTGGTTTATTTAAATATTTTATATTAATTGTTGACATTTGTAAGTACCAAAAATTTTACACAGTTAGGCAATTAATTACAGTTATAATAGTCATAGGATATATTTTTGTGATAACATTAAGTAATATTTCCCATTACTCTTCAGCATTTTATACACTGTGTAACATTTTTTGACTTTTTAGCATAATTTTTCTAGAACTCTGAAAATGTATCGTACCTCACTCTGAAATACATTCCTAAAGCTTGCTTTACCCTGAAGAGGAGCAGCGACTTTCCTAGATTTGATAAATTGCCTGAAGGCAAAAATAACAAATGTGTATATATGTGTATATACCAAGTCTAGGATTTATGCAACACTGCACTATTTCAAGATTCATTTTTTCAGATTGCTTTAAACTAAGATTGCACAGTAAAGTTTGAAATAATTCTAAAGTTTGGTTAGAAATGTGTAATATACCTTGCATAGTACTTTTTGGCAGTGTCTTCTAGTATTCTAGACCAGAAAATTTTTGGTGTCTTACTTGGAAACAGCTTGGAAACTGCTGCCTCAAGTCTTTCTTCAGCAGAGCCAGTACCGTCACAGGACAGTCGATTTAGCAGGCAGAATAATAGAATCTGAGAATCAGTAACAAGAAGGAAACTGAGAGTGGGGTGAAAAATGTGAAAGATAGACTCAAGATCAAGAAAAAGGGAAAGGTTTGAAAGAAAGTGATAAAAATAGGAGTAAAAAAAAAAAAATCAGAAACAAAATTATGTTTTATAGAAGAGTATCTCTAAAAATATATTTTAATAATAATTCTTGTCTGCATTTATTCTGTGTGTGGATTTGTTGAGGTTATACCCTGTCTCACACAGAACTACTGAATTTTCTCTGCATTTTTATCTACATATACATATATGTGTGACTATCTGTGTCTGTATGAGTGTGTGTGTATGTATACGTAACTACACCACTCTGTATATGGATCACAGTCCCACTTTCCCTATGAAGCTGTCCCTAGCTCCTATTTATTTCTTTTATTTAATTAAAAAAAAAAAAAAAAACAAAAACAAAACCAAAAACAGAAACAGGAAACGTTGGGCATTTTATCATATAGAGGGGGGGAAAATAAAAGGAGAAAAGAGTCATGCATCTCATAACATCTCCTACATGTGATTTTGAGGTTAAAGTAAAAGTGTTCCAGTCATTCATTCAAAGTACACAAAAATGAGAAGGAATTCTATTCTTAACTAAAATTCAAGGAGTTTTGTGGATAAGACAAATGCAAATTTTCACATAATCATGTTCATCTGAAGTTGTCTCTAGTCTTAAATGTCAACTTTTCATTAATGTAAATAAAAGCATAATTTACTGGATCACAAACACTAAGGAGAAAAAACATAAATCTTATTACATAATTTGTAACTACTTTGAATGCACATCATAGCATATTTTCCTGATTTAATTTCTCTTTTCAGATAAAAAAGCCTTATTTGACCATTATTTTGATAGCGAACATAACATAAAAGCGAACATAAACTGATTTTACAGAAAAGAAAAAGTACCATGGCGTGGTCCCAGCCTGTTGTATTTGTTAAGTTTTGAGCACATTGCTTTTAAGATTAAATTATACAGAAACAATCAAAAGGGTTTCAGAAAGAATAGCAAAGGTGATTTATCTTTTTCTCTCTGGTGTTTTCTATTGTGCTCTCAGTTCTGGACATATTAAGGCTTATTAGTTGAGTAATTTATGAGTGACAATTAATTCACAATACAAAATGGATACATTAAAAGACTGAACAACTATCTTTTTTTTTTTATTATTATTATACTGTTACTAAAGTTAGTAGAAGTTGTACTGTAGGATATAAAAAAAAATGCAATTATTTGGTATGCATTTTATACTACTTGTTTTGTTCTTGTGTATATCTGTAAAACCTTTACTGTCTGATATGTTAGTATTTAGATATATTAATCTGGGTAAAAAGGTAAAAATCATAGTCATACTACATTCAGTTAATACAGAGACATTATAAATTCTGTTTCTGAATTCAAATTATTAAAAGATAGAATGTAAGCCAAAATGGTTCTAACAGAAAGGATAAAGCATAATTGGCACCAGTAACTTAAGGGTGGTATAAACAGCTCATCAGTTAGAATCTTATAATGTGGAATGTAGAAGAAATAAATCTACATAGTCTTTCAGGAATGGAGAAGTACCTTCTGGCCACACTATGAACCAGTCAGATAAGATCCAGCCCTGAGTGTGATGGTGGCAAAGCTAAAATACCCTGCAAGGAAAAGGCACAAATCACAGGTGAGAGCTGATTTGTGTCAGAGGAGCTTCAAGCAGGCAAATCAAGCTCCTGTGCTCTTGGAACTGGAGGTGCAACATGTCTATACCCTGTGTCATGGGCTTTCCAGCACTGCATGACAAGTGAGCTGTTCAAGGGTTACAGGAGGTGTGTGGTGAAGAGGACAGTCCAGGTGAATAAACCAAAGCAGGGCCTGAGCTTTATGCTAAGGGCAATCACAGCTGACTCGTGTTGCCAAAGCAAGCAATAAAGAGACACCGGTAGGGGTACAGGAATGGTGAAAGAAAAGGAAGAAAATTTGGGCTTCAGTGACCGGTAAGAGTGGGGTTGAGTCTTCACAGGAAGATCATTTGATAATAAATCTTTCTTTTGGTCTTAAAAAAATCAAATAAATTACAGAAAAAAAAAAAATTCTGATTCTGAAAATATGCTTGTGAGCAATATCAATTACATAATTACATGACTACATTAATACACTTTCTGTAGGGTGCAAATGGCCAAAGTTAGTGTGCTAACCATCCAAGCAGTGGTTGAAAAGCACTTCTGCATGTCTGAAATGTTTAAGAAAATCCCTTTCATATTACCCTATTTTAATAGTTCCTAAAATGACCTGCCTAAAATTAAGCCAGCCGTGAAATAGAGCTATGAAATCTGACTTGGTTCATTCTGTTTATGCACAAAATAATAATAGCTTCTGTACTGTCATTATTTGATGTCAAAATTTTCTCTTTGTGTTTTTGCTTTTATTTTTTCCTCTTATCAGAAATACTTAAAGCAAAGTCCTCACTGACTCACTTGCCATTTAAACATATTCTAGACCTGCCATTTCTCATCTTACCCTGCAGTCTTTTTTACCTTCTCTTTTTTGTCGTTTGTTGTGGGGTTTTTTTCATGTCTTACTTCAAAGATTCACTAAGACTCTTCACCTGTAAGCAGGGAAATTGCAAACAAATTGCTCTCTGGGTGATAAACGAAGTCCAATATTTCAGATTTATTTGTTCTTTAATGTTTAAAGTAATTGTTAGCGAGAGTGTGGTTACCATGCTGTATATGAGGACAGGGCAAAACAAATCTTAAGCAAAGCTATCCTTCCATGGGTTTCACTAACCAATTAGAAAGAAATCTTTCTTTGACATTGGTATATGTTTTTGTTAACAAATGTTGATTCATAATTTGTGATGAATGAAAAAAAAAGTAGATATATCATTCTTTCTTTGGAAAGAATATATTTTTTTGAAAAGTCTACCTATTGACTTAAATACAAATAAAAATAAATTTATCTTTAGGATGGTTTTGTGACCTTACTGCTGATGCATTCTATCTGAGCCACAGCTTATTTTGAGGATTCTCAAATATCAGAATTTGTCATAATCACATTGATGTCAGTGAACTCACTTTGATTTTTGGAAGATAAGAAAATGATCCACACTGTTGTTTTTTTTGTTTTGTTTTGTTTTGTTTTTCTAAATGCATAGTAATTATTACAAGATATAAACTATAATTTTTAGGGACGATTATAAACAAGTTATATTTTTCTTAGTATTTTTTTTAAGATATGAAGAACAAATCTTAGGGCCTAGTGAAGTTCAGGTCATTATACTAAGATATTAAAAAGTCCTTTTTAATGTGAAGTCTCAGGAAAAAAAAATCCTTCTATGGATTCAATTCATGGTTAAAATTAAAATTAAAATCCATTGAAGGCCTTCAATATGGAAAAGTGGATTTTTATAAAAGGGGTTAAGGAGAACTCATCTCAAGAACTTTAAACTCTAAAATAAATTCTACTCTGTGACCTTCATATATTAAAGTTAGTAGATCTATCATTACATTTTTGTGATAAAATAACAGCAGTTCTCTTTCTGAGCAAACACTCTATAAAAGCAGCAATATTTTTCAAAAAATTGTTCTCCTATCTTAAGCTACCTTGTCTACCCTAGATGTTGTTTAATCTGCCAGTGCTCTAAGACATTATACAAGCCGATAAATTAGCTATAATCCCTGCCCCAAAAGAGATTCCTTACACATAACTACAGTAGTATGAGAGAAGGAAAAGCAAAAGAAAGAATTAGCAGGGGGTAAGGGATGAGAAGAAAGGAAATCAACTATTAAATCCTCAGTTGTAATGGTGTTTTGCATAGCTTTTTATTCAGTTAGATTTTTATCTTTCATAGAGGAATAATACAATAAAAAACAGATGGGAGCTATGGAACAAATGAAAAAGCTATGAACCTGAGGAGTAAAAGCGTGTAGTCAACAGGAAGGATAACTGAGAGAAGGACATGTGAAATGAAATGTGTGCCTTCAGGAACTTTGCAAGAAAACCAGTTGCAGTCAGTGGTGAGGGAGATGTGCATGATATACAAAGTTGATCCATAAGAATGCAAGAGTCCACAGTTTTGAGAGGTTTCTGATCACAAAAGACACTGGGCAGAGGGGAAAAAGTCTGAGGAGATTAATCATATAGCTGTGAAGATACAGAGACCAAAAAAAAAAAAAAAAAGTTAAAAAAAAAAAAAAATATATATATATAAAATTACCTTGGGGGTTGGGGGGGTATTTGTTGCAAGAAAGAGAATAGCACTGTCAGAAGGGCTAACTTCTAAGAATATGAACAGATTCAGAAAAACAGTGTGTGCAAGTTAGTCTGATTTCTTCTCATTGCTGGTTTTCTTTCTCTGCTCTGTTTTTTCAAACTGCCTTTCACAATAGAAATGAAGGTCTGGTCTGAAGGGGGGGTGTTTCAATTGTGAAAGCATCTGTGGAATCATCTGAGGGGGCGTTTCAAGAGGTATTTACAGCACTACAGAATTAGCTAGCAAAGCATCTATGTATTAATGCATCTTCTGTTCACAAGCTTTCTTTGCATAATACCTGCTATGTCTTAAATCATTTTGCAATTGCCCTTTAAGGAAAGCAATGGAAAATGTAATCTCTCTTTTTCCTTTTTCTTCTCTCAAATCACCAAGTACATTAAACTGTTTTCTGTCTTGACTATATACAGTAGAAACACAATATAAATCAAACAGCATTATACAAAATCCAGCTATGGAAATGAACTAAATATTTCTATCTCATAGAATCACAGATTTGCTGAGGTTGGAAGGAACCCTGAAGATAATCTTGTCCAGACCCCTGCTCAAAGCAGGGTCAACAAAAGCAGGTTGTGGAGGATCATGTCTATCTGGGTTTGCCTTTCCCCCAAGGACAGATAGTCCACAACCTCTCCGGAAAACTTGTTCCAATATTTGATCACTCTTACAGTAAAAAAAACACAAAACTTTCTTTCATGTATTAAAGTGGAATTTCTTTTTTTGGTTTCTTGGTTCTTGTCTTATTGTTGGATATCACTGAGAATAGTCCAGCTCCTTCTTTTTTATTCCTCACCCATCAGGTATATACACTTGAGTAAGATCCCTCCTGAGCTTTCTTGTCTCCAGGCTAAACAGATCCAGGAGTCTCAGCCTCTCCTCATACTACATGTGCTCCAGTGTCTTGATAATATCATAAAAGATTATTATCTTTGTGGTCCTTCACTGGTCTCTCTCCAGTATGTTCATGTCTGCCTTGTACTGGCAAGACCAGGACTGGGCACAGTACTCTATACATATTTCACAATTCCTGAACACAAAGGAAGGATCACCTCCCCCAGCCTGCTAGTAACACGCCTCTTTATGCAGCCCAGGAAGGTGTTGACCTCCTTCATCACAAGGTTGAACAGTTAACTTGGTGTCTAGCAGGTCTTTTTCTGCAAAGCTTCTTTCCGACTGGTCAGCTCTCCAGAGGTACTGGTGCCTGGGGTTATACTTCACATTTCCTTTTGTAGAAGTTCATGAGGTTCACCTCTGTCTGTTGAGGTCCCTCTGAATGACAGCACAACTATCTGATCTAACCAGCACTCTTAGTTTTGCATCTTCTGCAAACCTGCCGTGGGTACAGTGTATCACATCCATATCATCCGTATCATTAAGTGAAAAAGTATTAGTCCCAGTCTTGACTCCTGGGGCACACCATTAGTGACTGCCCTCTAGCTGAACTTTGTACCACTACTGATAACCCTTTGATCCTGGCAGTTTATCTAGCTTTCGATTCATTTCATTGTACAATTAAGTAGTGTGTAATTCATCAGTTTGCCAATAAATTTTATGACATTGTGGAAAGCTTTGCTAAAGTCAAGTTATACAACATCTACCACTATCCCCTCATCCAACCTGCTTGTTATTTCGTCTTAGAAGGTGATTGTCAGGTTGATTAGGTATGATTTCCCCTTCATAAATCCATGTTGACAACTCTCAAGAGCTGCCTTCTCCAGTGGAAAAGACTGAGGGTTATTTGCTCCACCACCTTCCTGAGAATTGAGGTGAGGCTCAGAGGCTCACTAGAGGATCACCAAATCCTCCTTCTGGTCCTTCTTGAAGATTACAATGATCATTACTTTCTTCCAAGCCTCAAGAACCTCCTCCACTTGCCATGACCATTACAAAAATAATTGAGAGTGACCTTACAATGCCAGCTCCTTCAGCACTCATGGATGAATCCCATTGGGTCCCATAGACCTGTGCCTGTCCGGTTTGTTTAAACATTGTTTAACATTTGGCAGGGAGCCATGATTTTTGACAATGACCCCACATGTTTTCATACTGTCCTGTGCTTGTGCAATATGACTGTGACCAGTCACCATTTCAACTTTAGCAATAAGTACGGCAGAAAAGGAATGCATACGCAGCAGCTGCCATTTTTGGCAATGTCATATCCCACATGTTTTATATGTCTCTGATTGCCACATTTTTTTGAAACTGTCATAGCCGTTTGGTCTCTGAGCAGCCTCTGACCATCTTTTTTCTTTCAAACCAGGAAGTGCTCATATCTGAAATACACAGAATTATATATATATACAAACATCTATACAAAGGAGTGTAAAAATACATATAAAAATGTTAATAATTACACATATACTTTCGATACATATTTATATATATTTGCATAAATATTTACATAGATATAACATTACTAGAAGCATCCATAAAGGTGTGGGTGTAAAATCTAGAAAGCATTCTGTAGTGAGGTAATGAGATGAATAATTAAAGCTTAAAGGTGAATAGAAAATAATTGAACAATGGCAAAAGACTTGTTTTGGGACACTCCATGTTACAAGGCTGCTGAGCTCTTCAAAGCTGTTCCTCTTGGATCATGTTCCTCACTGAATTCAGTTCCTCGATGAATTGTTCCCAGCAACAATGCTTGAGGCCAGATGGATTGATGTTCCACAAAGTCTACTTAATTTTGCATGTAAATGTGTACCATATATCCGTATGCATACTATGGCAGCCAAACTTCTGAGAGTCTCAAAGGAGGAATTCTCTCATATGAAAAATGTCACAGGGTCAAAAACATATTCAGAAGTGAATGTTGCCATGTAGCTAGGGGCTGTTTGTTGAATGGAGTGCGAGCTGACCTTGCTGCAAAACCCAATCTCAGTCCTGATGAAGAGGAACAGACACGTCCTCCTACTGCAGGCTTTATATCATCTCTTCTGATGGTGTAGGATGAAAAGCAGACTGTCTCTGATTAAAATGGCCTGGGAGACCAAAGATTCTCAGTGAATGATGATTAGTTAGTTTTATCCAAATAAACATTTTATTTAATCTTAAAAAAAACCCAAAAATTTTAAACTGTTATTTCCACTTAAAAAACCACATCACCAACACCAGAAACAACCTACCAAAACAGAAATAAAAAAAAAAAAAAAAAAACAAAAAACCACAAAAACAAAACAACCCACTTTGGAAACAACAATGAGTCTTCCATAGAGAAATAAATTTCAACTAAATAATCTCTGACACAGAGAGATCATCAGTTGTCCAAAACACAATTCTCAAGGGAGTTGCAAGAATACTATCAGTTTGACAGTGGTCATAATTTTAAAATTATTTATAAGCACATTACTGCATATTTTTAAAAAAAAACCCACAACAGTGTTTGTGGTTCCCAAAGGATTTCTTCACTGTATTTCAAAAAAGGCTGACATCCAGAAAGATTTTTTGGTAAAGTTTACTCTGTAACAAAACACATACTGTGATTTCAGTCATGTTTTTGCATTAGATAGATTTATCATTGCAGTTATTTAGTGTTTTTTTCTGTAAATCAGACTCACAAAATGTTACAAGACCTAAACTGTACTCTTTACACTTCTACGGTAGCAATGCTGTGCAAGAAGCCCATGCTGTATCAACGAGCGATAATACCCCTACTCGCTGCACATAAAAGTGATTCCCCTGAAGTCTGAACTATTGTGACAGCAAGTATGTTGTTGTGGAATATTAACAAGAAAAAATGGCAACAGGACATTTGATTCCCCAAAAGTGGGGAACTAAAACAGAAGCAGTAAGGAATGAGCTTCAAGAGAAACAGGGAACATGCTCTTTGCTTCCCATATGGCAGACAACAGATCTCATACTCCAGAGTAATACATGAGTTGCAAAATAATTTTATTTACAATCTTCCTTTTGTCCAGTGCTAGAACTTCTAGCCATTTGTTGAGTTAAAATCATTGATGATTTAAAAAAATATTAAAATGTTATCAAGTTGTTGGTGAACACATTTATGATATAAAACCAACATTTAAATATATCAGCACAATAGATTCCAAATACAGCAAATTAAATGTATAAGAATTGCTATTGTCAGATAAATTCAATTCTTAATTATACTTTGTACATTACTCCATTTATTTAATTTTCTTAATTTATCTAAATGATATAATCTAACCGTAGCTGAATAAAGACATTTATATGTCATTACATAAAGACATGTGATTATTCTGTTAGTTCACACTGAAACAAAAAGATATATGCTGAAGAAAAAATTATTCTTAAATTAGAAATTAAAAATTGGTAAGGTACCAAAATTATTCTTCAAGATAAATAACCTATGAATTTAAATGTTTTAAAACTACATGAATATGCAACATAATAAGCAACTATCAAATAAGGAAAATTAAATCTGGTGTCTCATGTTTTTTCCGCCACGCCCTCTTACCAAAACCTGTTTTAAGTATTTCGCCTACAAGTACAAAAATGCAGCATCAGTGAATCCTCATTTCCTAACATAAGAAAAAGAAAGTCAATTTTCAGGTAAAGCAGATCTGTTTCTTCTTTTTTTTATATATAAAACAAGAAAGCCATCATCAGTGACAGACATGCTAACATTTCTGAATAAGGAAACAGTTGTCCATAAGCTGCATATTGGTTTCAGTATATTTAGAAATTATTTCTCGTAGAAGTACACTGCTGGGATAATCTAAGCATGCTAAAAAAGAAGTACTTCCAGAGAAGTTTTTCTTGCCCTGTAAGTGGTGAGATACACACATACTGATCTGTTTTAGAATACAATTTAATATTTTTCACTTGTCTTGCAGAAAGTTTTGGCTTTGCATCCCATATTAGGTTTGCTGTATTTTTTTCACTGACATATTTATTTGACTGCAGCAACAATTGTAGATGGGATGAAATGAAGTCACCAAGATACTCCTACATTATTTTTCCTGGTGTTATGGATACACTGGGCATGGGCCAATGGAGTAAAAGTAAAATGAATGTCCAATAGTCTTCACTCCAGGAAATGAGCCGTTAACATTGCTCATAGTGCAGGTCTGCTCTCTGCCAGGTCTGACAGGGAAACTATAGAGCTGTGTAGTCACAAATACCTGCACATCAATGCAAGATGCATATTGTGTAAGCTAATGGAAGGATGAAGTGTCCTTCATCAATATATGCATCCATGCTGTAACAGAAGTATGCCCATGTTAATAAATTGTTGCTTTTCATGTTTCTCTTTTTCTAAATATTAATAACTCAAACACAATAAACTAAAGCCAAACTGCAGGACTGTACAGAAATATATTACATTCAGACTTCCCCAAAAAGCTATTGAATCATTTGAAAAACATCTGGTGATGCCACTTATTTCACCATGGTTTGGGTGTAGGCTTGATTTATCATATGATTGTATTAAAACTGTAAATTTATAAACAGCTTAAAACAAAAATAATATTATAAAATACAGAAGAAATTTCCTTAGTTTAGTCAAGTTGCAGTCATATGTTTCATCCATTTAAATACTAGAACTTTAAAGGAAAGTATCACTAGTTATTTTCCAGAATAACTTCAGAAAACATTTACAACAAATGTAAACAAGTTCCTAAAGCTACAAAGAACTTTTAAGGACAAGAAAAGACAAAGTGTCAACATTGTCTTTGAGCATCCTTGAAAGAGGATGTCACCCTGAAAGAAGAAATTCCTACTGATAGAGTCCTTCTTCCTCCTCTACAATCAACACCCTAGCAATTAGTTGGACTCATGACAACCCAGAAAAACAATTCAAACAATATCTTTGCATAGACAATGAAAGCTCATTACTTGTTCTAAGAGGTTTACATGTAGAAAGAAAGGATATGAATGTCATTTTTTTTGGAAAATAATTCAACAACTTCCAAGACAGAGAAATATCTACTCATTCAAACCCCACTCTTGTTGGCCTCACTGTAATAGCAATTTATAATTTGTCTAGAGGAGAAATATAAGCCAAACATACATCTACTTTTCTGTCATGAAGATGTAGGGACTACTCTCCTTACCTGCCTTTACAGCCTGTTATTGATATGCTTGATAACCATATGCTTGGTAAACTGGATTTCTGAAGAGCTATAGTATTTAAAGCTCTGACCCAAGGGAAGAAATTTCTTTTTAAACTGCTATAGTGAATAATAGTTATCAAATTAGCCAAAAGCCCAAACCAGGAAAACAACAGAGGAAAAATAATTTATGAGTATTTGCTATTAAAATTTATTATGGCTCCCATGATAGTTTGCAATAAGAAGATGCTCTCTTTTTTTCAGGTCAGTGAAGGAGTAACTAAAAATACCACAAAACCTTAAGCTGATGAGAGTGGATGGTTTTGAAAAATGTTATTTTTAAAGATTTGCAAATCAATATATATATATTAATAACTGCTTACATGCATAATATTACAGCTTTCTTGTTTATTTTTAACTGACAAAGTTAAGCATGACAAAGTTTTTATTTTACTTCTGGTATATGGGTGATACATTAACACTGTTAATCTCTTGGAAACATTTTTTTACTGAAAATCTCAACATAAAAATGATTGTGATAGTCTGGACTCAAGCCTTATTTTTTAATGTTGTACAATGAATTCTTCATTCAATATGTGGATGTTTATTAAAAGCTGAAGTACAGTTAACCTGAATTTAATAGCTACTTGTTTATTGGGAGTGAATATTTTACTTCGATTACATTTTGGATATGAATTGATTAACTTTGTATTTATGGATAAGTAATTTAGATCTCAGTCTAACCTACAAAATGTTTTCTAAAAACCTTATTTATACAGGAAGGGGAGGGTGGGAACGAAGAATTAATCTCAGAATCACTGAATCATTTAGGTTGGAAAAGACACTGAAGATTACCCAGTTCAAACATTAACCTAACATTGACAGTTCCTAACTACACCACATCCCTAAGCACTATGTCGATGTGACTCTTAAACACCTCCAGGGATGGGGACTCCACCACCTCCCTGGGCAGCACATTCCAACACCTAACAACCTGTTCTGGAAAGAAATGCTTCCTGATATCCAGTCTAAACCTTCCCTGGCACAATTTAAGACCATTACCTCTTGTCTTATCACTTGTTACTTGGTTAAAGAGACTCATCCCCAGCTCTCTGCACCCTCCTTTCAGGGAGCTGTAGAGGGCGATGAGGTCTCCCCTCAGCCTCCTCCAGACTAAACACCCCCAGTTCCCTCAGCCGCTCCTCATAAGACCTGTTGTGAGAGCTGAGAAACCAGGCCTGTGAAAAACTAAGACAAACAGCCTGGGAAAGCAAAAGTTGAGGCTGATTGAAGAAATACCTCAAACACTCACAAGACAAAACCATGAGTCACAGGGTGCTTTCTGTGGAGGCCGAAGCTGATAAGGCTGCCCGATGTATCTGAGGGAGAGAGCCCTGTGGAGATGGGACGGCTCTTCTCTGGGGCACCTGGGCAAATTTCAAGGGCCATGGGTCCGGTGAATGAACTTTGCTTCATTATCCATGAAATGCATATTAAAGTTGACACCCCTCAATATGCTAACGAGGGCTGTCATGATCATGCTAGTGACATCATCCCATGAAACACCTTACCCCTCCCTGTACATGGGATATGTAGGTCTGTGGGTCGACATAGGGGACGGACCCAAGGAAAGTGGGTATAAATCAAAGGGGAGAAGAAAGGGCTCTCTCTCTCTCTCTCTCTGACCCTCTCTCTGCCCCCCCCCCC
>NW_020799092.1:63931255-64016486 GCF_003259725.1 Athene cunicularia
CCCCTCCCCCGGCCATCTGGAGAGAGCAGTGAAGCAAAGAAGACAGATGACAGCGAAGAAGATGGCCGCCTCCTGGAACCCTCGCCGGCAGAATCAGCACAGGAACCCAAACCGGTGATCTGTAGTCCCCCATTCCCTCTATCTCCCTCTTTTCCTTTTTCTATTAAGAAATGCAAACCATATTACATTTCTCGCCACAGCTTGCTCTGTACTTAGCCAATTATCATGTGTTCAATTAGTACATTGTAGGTAGTTAATAAATGCTTGAACTTGGAGACTTGTTGTCTGCTCCAATTGGGGATTTGTGAATCTGAATCACTTGTCCCCCTCGTTGGAGCGGGATGTGACAGCTGTCCTCCAGACCCTTCACTTAACTACAGTCATGCAATTGAATCATATAAAGTATAAACCTAATCTTTCTAGAGATTATCTAGAATGGTAGAAGACTAAACTCTGCATCAGCCTTAGGAAGCATCTGTAGTTCTTCACAGATTATACACAAAGCCCAGAATGAAAATTGTCATAAGTATCTTGGTTAGATGCTTAAATTGAAATAATACATTTTATTCACATTATAGAAACTATTGTCTGAGTGAATACTAAACTTTAATGCTGTCACTCAAGTCTTACACCTGGGTATTTATTGGATGTTTATAAGTACAGATACTCAACTCTGGACCTGTCACTTCATTCTCTATATGGGTTAACATGTAGTTCAAGCTCTGAAATAAAGACTGTTCATTTTAGAAATAATTCACGCAAAGAAAATTGAATTGAGTATTAAAGCAATTTTTAGATAATGTAAAAAGAGCTCTGACATTGGGAATAGGAAAAAAAAAAAAAAAAAAAAAAAAAGAAAGTGTTACTAATGGAAGAGACTTGTTCTGTCATTTAGATACTCTTTTCTCAGTTAAATAATGTTCTCGGTGGTTAGAACTGTATGTAGTTTTAGATATCCTATGTATACATAGGAACAATTAATAATCCAAACATTAGAATGTTATTAGCATTTTGGGAAGATCTTCTCTGCTAATACCATACACCAGAAATCATTATCCTAAATAGAATTTAAAGAACTGGAGCCAGCAAATACAAGTCTTCATTTTTATCAAGTGTTTTTGTCACTGAAGACTAGAAATATGCTGTATTTCCTCTGAATGTCATTAAATTACATGCACATAGACCTTGGAATGACCTAGGGAATGCACTTTGTCTACATTCTGTAGTCATGTAAAATTTTAATTACTTTGCTCCTCTTAATATATTTTTTTATTGCATTCATAAGGATCAAAGAGCATCATCTGTTGGTTAATAAGGTACCTGATTCTGTTGTGATACTAGCTTAATGTAGCCTTGTGAATAGGGTAACTGATGCTATTATGAAAGGGTATGAGTTCAATTCCTGTAGAGGATTTGCTTTCATTAAAATTTATTAACATCTACTTTGTTCTTACTGAGACGTGACTAAATTAATTTTAATTTAAAATTATTTTTCTCATATTTCTAATTGGTACATCCAGAAGTCTAGGAGCATGAAAACAATAAGGAAGACCTTAAAATAACAATTCTCTAGACAAACTTTTCTATTTTTATGCAAAAAGATAGTCTTAATATTTTGAAAAAGACACCTTTAAATTCTATCTTAAACTTCTAAGGGAAGATTATAACTTGGTCTGCAGTTATATGCAGTTTGAGCTGGACAAGATTTTGGTCTTATCATGATTAAGAATGGTATTAAGAGTGGGAAATACAGCAGCTGTAAAGGAAAAACTTTCTTATTTTAAGACAGAGCATGCCTTGTACTGGATAAACAGAGAACAGCATTTTTCTGTGAGTTCAAGACAAAATGTAGGAAAGGATTACCTTAAGTTGTTGTAAATTACTTCTGGATAATCAAGGTCAGTCATAATTATCTGGTGGGTTTGATTATGATCATTCTTTTCTGCATAGGCCTAGATATTATCTTATTACAATGCTCCTTCTTCCAGGCCAAGAGATAAAGACTCAAAAATGCCTCTCAGTTGCATAAGCAGAAGCATTTACCTACTATCACATACGTAAATCTGTAGTATCATCATCTCAAAACCAAGGTGTAGTTCAAATTGCTTCACCTCAAAAAACATATTGTAGAATCAAAAACGATTCAGAAAAAGAAAAGAAAAAAAAAGAAGAAAAAAAAAGACAGCACTTAATGGAATTTCTTTTATTTACTTAAAATACAGTCAAACTGCAGAACTTACCAAAGGATACCTTAGATACTAAAAAAAATATATAAACTGAAAGAGAAATTGAACACATTACTAGAAGACAAAGCCACAAAGATTTACTAACTTGTAGGAACTTATAGGAACTATGCTGGCTCAGAAAATCCCAGACCTGGTGGACCTCAGATTGTTACGTTAACCATTGGACTTGATGATCTTAAAGGTCTTTTCCAAACTAAATGATTCTATGACTCTATGATTCTAACACATTTGAAAGTATTAGATCAAAGTGTCATTACATACATTTCTACAGTTATTCTTCTTCCTAGGCATCTACTTTTAAATGTCATAGGAGACAAGCTGTGGTCTGTACCAGTACAGCTGGTGCCTTAAACAGGCCTTAGGTACACCATCTTTCTCAGACAGGAACGCTGGCTCATGTTCTAGTAGAAGTTAGACAGCTATCTACCAAATATGATTCACTTAATCATAAGTGAAACACACAGCTTGCTCCACATTTGGCCACAAAGTACTTGCACAAGCGTGCCTATGACAATACTGAAGACTATTTAATTCAACAAGTAAGGAAATACTTTGTTGTTCAGGCTCTGTCTCTATCATCTACACCTGATAACTGTTCTAGAGATTCAGCTGTATGTGATTCAAGGTTTTTGATATTTTGATATATCTTTGATATGGTCCAGCTACATAACCAGACTTCCATGAAAATTGCCAAGTTGTGAAGAAGGACTGTGAGAAAGGACATAGCTCTCTCATCTTGCCTAGCTCTATTCTAAGATTACTGATACAGAGATAGTTAGCAGTTCAAGGATAGAGGATGGAAAACACTGACCTGAAAATAAAACAATGTATCTGAAGATAGCAGCTTCAGCAGTGTTGACTATCAGCCCATTCAAAGGAGCAATGGAGGCCAACCTGTCTAACCTGATTGATAACTGACAAGCCTGCAAAGGCCCTTCAACTACTTCATTGAAGGTGGTGAACATATTGATGGTTAGTTAAGTAACTCCTTTGTCCTAAGTATCTATCTTGTCATAGATATCTTACTCATAATTCCAACTTGTATCTAAAGAAACTTGTCAGATCTCTTGGCATGAAGTGAAAGGTGCCCAGAAAAAATGACTCTGAGAGGGAGGACTACATATCTTTTGAAAGCATTTCACACTCTACAGGGAAATACACCTTGTCTGGTCCTTCAGATGTTGACTTTCTTCATGTGCTCATTAATTCATAGCCACTAATTTCTTAGTATAAAAAAGGAAAACAAATAAAACAAACACTTCCATTAATTTTAAACTTCACTTATCAAGACCATTATAGGACTTGTTTCTTGTTCTTCTCGTTGTAATAAAAATTTTTGCATGATTTGTAATTCACATAGTCTTCTTTCAATCCTGATAAATGCTGTGAGTTCAAAGCCCAACTTGCTCCAACGCATACAATGTTAATTTTCCACCCATTGCCTATAATACAATGCAATTATTTTGCAAATGCAAATGCAGTTTGCAAAACCAATGGCCACTAAATTTAAGAATGATTTGAACACTCACCTGTGTTTAGTTCATAGGCTGTCTTTCTTCTGATGACAGAAACTGTTTTCATAAGTAAAATAGCAATCTTTATGGCTTTTCTTATTTCAAGGTACTCTCATTGCTTCCACCTTTTAATTGCAGTTGTTGAGGAGAGGGGTTCCATAGCAGAGGACAGCAGAAAGAGACCTTTCCAAAAGCATCAAAAAATGGCAAAACCGCAAGCTGAGAAGGCAGAAGCTCAGGGAAGACGAAGTCCCTCAAGCTGCCTCCCCTCTAAGCAGGAAGAGTGAGCTGCTAAGGTGGGCCAAGGTGACACAGAGTGAGCAGAGACTAGAGTGACAAAACCCAATGCCCCTCAGGTACAAGAGCATCCCTCATGGAGCACAAGTGTCCAGGAGCGCAGCAAAAAGGGCATGGTGTGTCAGAAAGGTGTGGCACATCAGTTTGCGTGGCAGTTTGCAGAGTTAGGGTGTGCAGGTAAGGCGTGAAGAGAAGGCATAGTCCCTCTTCTGTCTCTAGAGCTTATCTAAACTCATTGTCCTCCATGAATAGACTGAACTATAGTCTCCACGCGGTACAACCACCATGAACACCTGGGCATAGGCACATGGAGGAACATGGGGAAGTGAATATGATAATGAGTTCCGTGGAAATGGACAGATTAATTGTGGGGAGTGGGATGATAAAAGGACTGTGCACTCTTCTCTTGGGGGACTCCCCATCACGCAGACTGAACCAATGGGATGCTGCTGGATGCATGGTGGTGGTAACTGAGCTTGCTGCATCACTTCGGTTTGCTTCCTTAGATGGTCTGTCCTTTTCTGCTTTGCTCTGTCCTATTGCTATTACCTCTTTTTATGGGAATAGAGTCTGAAAGGCATTTGACTTTGTCTTAATCTCTCTCCTGGGATCATATCTAAACCTGCCCTGATAGGGACAAACGGTCATTGTAGTGGGTGACTCCATTCTGAGGGGTGTCGAAGGCCCAATGCGCAGACCAGACCTGCTTCATAGGGAAGGACTGGTGGATGATGTGGTGGTTGGAAGCCAGCCATGGCACAATGATCATGAAATAATAGAGTTCTCTCTTCTTAGAGGGGCCAGGATAGGGGGCAGCAGAACTGACATCCTGGACTTCCAAAGGGCTGACTTTGACTTGTTTAGGCACCTGCTTGACAGAAACCCTTGGGAGATGGTCCTGAAGAGTATAGGGGTCCAGGAAGGCTGGGCACTCCTTGAGAAGGAAGTTTTAATGGCACAGGAGCTGGCTATCCCCAGGTGCTGTAAGAGAAACGGGTGGCAGAGAATGACATCCTGGAGGAACAGGGAGATTTGTCTGAAACTCAGGGAGAAAAGGAGAGTTTACGGCCTTTGGAAGAAGGGGCTAGCCACACACAGTGATTACAAAATTCTGTGAGGTGATGCAGGGTAGAAATCAAGGAGGTCTAAAGCCCAGCTAGAAATTAATCTGGCTTCAGCAAACGTAACAAGAAATGTTTCTATGTCAGTAGCAAAAGACCAGAGATATCCTCCATCCACTGCTAAACGCAGGAGTGAACATGGTAACAAGTGATGAGGAGAAGGCTGAGGTGATTAATGTCTTCTTTGCCTCAGTCTTTACTAATAAGACCCATTGTACTGAGGAAATCCAGCCTCCTCAGCCAGAAGACAGATACTGGGAGAACGACCCCCCCGCAATCCAGGAGGAGACAGTCAGTGACCTACTGCATCACACAGACACACACAAGTCTATGGGACAAGATGGGATACACCAGAGGGTGCTGAAGAAGCTGGCGGGGGTGTTCGGCAAGGTGCTTTCCATCATTTACCAGCAGTCCTGGCTGACTGGGGAGGTCCTGACAGGTTGGAAATTGGCCAATGTGACGCCGATATATAAGAAGGGTTGGAAGGATGATCTGGGAAATTACAGCCCTGTCAGCTTGACTTCAGTGCCCAGAAAGCTGATGGAGCAGCTCATCCTGAGTACCATCACACAACACATGCAGGACAACCGGATGCTCAGGCCCAGTCAGCATGGGTTTATGAAAGGCAGCTCCTGCCTGACAGACCTGATCTCCTTCTACGACAGGGCGACCTGCTTATTGGATGAGGGAAAGGCTGTGGATGTTGTTTACCTTGACTTCAGTAAGGCCTTTGACACTGTTTCCCACATCATTCTCCTGGCAAAACTGGCTGCTCATGGCTTGGATGGACACACGCTTTGCTGGGTAAAAAACAGGCTAGACGACCAGGCACAAAGAGTTGTGGTGAATGGAGTTAAATCCAGCTGGCGGTCGGTCATGACTGGTGTCCCCCAGGGCTCGGTTTTGGGACCACTCCTGTTTAACATCTTTATTGATGATCTAGACGAGGGGATCGAGTGCACCCTCAGTCAGTTTGGAGCTGACACGCAGTTAGGTGGGAGTGTTGATCTGCTCGAGGGTAGGGAGGCTCTGCAGAGAGACCTGGACAGGCTGGAGCCATGGGCTGAGCCCAACTGGGGGAGTTTCCATAAGGCCAAATGCTGGGGGCTGCCCTTGGGCCACAACAACCCCCAGCAGCGCTACAGGCTGGGGGAGGAGTGGCTGGAGAGCTGCCAGTCAGAGAGGGACCTAGGGTGTTGATTGACAGCCGGCTGGACAGGAGCCAGCAGTGTGCCCAGGTGGCCAAGAAGGCCAATGGCATGCTGGCTTGTGTCAGCAATAGCGTGGCCAGCAGGGACAGGGAAGGGATCTTACCCCTGGACTCAGCACTGGTGAGGCCGCCCCTCGATTCCTGTGTTCAGTTTTGGGCCCCTCACTCCAAAAAGGACATTGAATGACTCGAGCGTGTCCAGAGAAGGGCAACGGAGCTGTTGAAGGGTCTGGAGCACAGGTCGTATGGGAAGCGGCTGAGGGAACTGGGGGTGTTTAGTCTGGAGAAGAGGAGGCTGAGGGGAGACCTCATCGCCCTCTACAGCTACCTGCAAGGAGGGTGCAGAGATCTGGGGATGAGTCTCTTTAACTAAGTAACAAGCGATAGGACAAAAGGTAATGGCCTCAAGTTGTGCCAGGGAAGGTTTAGAATGGATATTAGGAAGCATTTCTTTCCAGAAGGGGTTGTTAGGCATTGGAATGGGCTGTCCAGAGAGGTGGTGGAGTCCCCACCCTGGAGGTGTTTAAGAGTCGGGTTGGCATAGCGCTGAGGGATATGGTGTAGTTGAGAACAGTCAGTGTTAGGTTAATGGTTGGACTGGATGATCTTCAAGGTCTTTTCCAACCTAGATGGTTCTGTGATTCTATGATTTTTTATTTTTTCATATTTTTTTTCTGTTTTGGATCTAGCAGCTGGTTTTGATCATCACACGCAGTATTACAGAATCCTTCTAGAAACATAGCAAATGGCTCATTTCAGAGAAGTCCCATTTTTCTTTTAGTTCAATATTCATTAGATGATGTTCTCTTTTTCTGTTTACATATTGCAGCTGGGAGATATTCTAAAAAGAAGCAGTTTCTCCTGTCACATGTGTATGTATTTTAAATATATCTCAGCAGTTTGGATGATACATAGAGCAGTATTTGAGCATTAGATATTGACGAGTCTATGTATATTAACTTTTTCATCACATGTATAGATCTATACCAGCACAGTTATCAGAATGTCTTCATTAATAGATGTCAGCTAATTCTGAGTGTTGGAGGGTGGTTGTTAATCTATTATCTATTACCTCTTTAAACAGAAGTACATAAAGTAATTATATGAGCAAGTATAGGCTGCTCAGCTGTGTTATGTTCCATACTTAGAGTTGGTTTTAGAGTTCTGAACAGTTAGATGAGCTTCTGTATGTATGTTTCAACCTTGTGATTTGTCTCCTCCTCACTCAATATTTCTAAACATTTTCAATTTTCACGACAATATGATTATTAATTGTATGAAATCACTGTTAGCAATAATAGAAAACTGCACAGCATATTCACTAGTTCACTTACACTTTACTCACACATTCATTTATAGCTACACAGTTGGAACAACAAATGGGAGGCCAACCCCAGCTCAGTACTCATATGTGGAGGATTGTGCTGACATACCTACCGGTGGCTTTTAGATTCACAAGACCCTTTCTTTCTTCAGGGTCATACATAAACTTTTCATTTTTTTCAGTATATCAGACACCTCTGGATGTGATCACCATTACACATTCCATTGCTGATGTTCATTTATGCTAGTGGTGTTGTGAAGATATGGCAGACTCTTACATGTATTGAGTTTAGAAGTTCTTGAAGAGTCAAAAAGTGTACTTATCCCCAGAGCTCATAAGTACCTGGGAAACTCGCATAGCAGCTTCTCAGCAGGTGCATTTCCTCTCTTTGGCCTGTTGCTTTCTGGCAAATAGTTCTCTATCCACAGCTGCAGACACTCGTAGAATCCATTCTATATACATAAAATCACGCAGGGGTTTTTATGACTTTTGCGGAGTATGGTTCTGAGAAAAAAATAACAAGCAGAGGAGAGCTTTTCCTATTCCCTGATTTTTAGGAAAATTCTGGCCTCTGTAATGAGGCTGTCATCCAATGAATACCAATATTTTTAAATCTATATATCTGTGGGAAAGAGTTTATCTATTCATGCAAAAGCACTCAAGGCTTCAGAAAATATCTTAGTCCTCCTTGTTGGGAGGCTGCCTTGAAGGATATGGAGTCCAGGAAGGCTGGACATACTTTAAGAGCAAAGTCTTAAAGGCACAGGAGCAGGCTGTGCCTGTGTGCCAGAAAACAAGCAGGCAGGGAAGGAGACCGGCCTGGCTAAACAGGGACCTTTGGCTGGATCTCAAGGACAAAATGAGAATCTATTGCCTTTGGAAGAGGGGCTGAGTCTCTCATGGAGACTATAAAGATGTAGTGAAGTTATGCAGGGAGAACATTAGAGAGCCAAACACAGCTAGAGCTCAACTTGGCTACAGCTGTTAAGGATAATAAAAATGTTTCCATAAATTTGTTATCAGCAAAAGGAGGATTAGGGAAAATCTCCCTCCTTTACTGAATGCAGAGGGAAACGTGGTAACTAAGGATGAGGAAAAGGCTGAGGTGCTCAACGCCTACTTTGCCTCAGTCTTTAGCAGTGGAACTGGCTGTTCCCTGCACACCCAGCCTCATGAGCTGGGAGATGGGGAGGGGAAGCAAACTGAGGTCACACAATTAAAGAGGAAGTGGTCAGAGACCTGCTACACCACTTGGATGCACACAAGTCTGTGGGACCAGATGGGTCACACCCAAGGGTGCTGAAAGAGTTGGCAGATGTGCTCACCAAGCCGCTGTCCATGAGTTACCTGAAGTCCTGCCTGACTGGGGAGGTCCCATTGGACTGGAGAGTGGCAAATGTGACACCCATCTGCAGGAGAGGCAGAAAGGAGGATCCAGGAAGCTATAGACCTGTCAGTCTGATCTCGGTGCCAGGGAAGGTCATGGAGCAGGTCATCTTGAGTGCCATTAAAATTCATATAATGGACAACCAGATGCTCAGGCCCAGTCAGCATGGGTTTATGAAAGGCAGGTCCTGCCTGACAAATCTGATCTCCTTCTATGACAAAATGACCCTATTGTTAGATGAGGGAAAAACTGTGGATATTGTCTACCTGGATTTTTGAAAAGTGTTCTACACAGTTCCCCATAGAATTCTCATGGAAAAACTGGCTGCCCATGGCCTGAATGAACAAACGGTCTGCTGTGTCAAGCGCTGGCTGGCTAGCTGGTCCCAGAGAGTGGTGGTCAATGGAGCTAAATCCAGCTGGTGGCCAGTCACAAGTGGTGTTCCTCAGGGCTCAGTGTTGGGACCATTTCTGTTCAACATCTTTATTGATGATCTTGATAAGGACATAGAGTGCATCATCAGTAAATTCACAGATATGACACCAGGTTAAGTGAGAGTGTTGATCTGCATGAAGATAGGGAGGCTCTACAGAGACACCTGTATAGATTGGATCGGTGGGCCAACGTTAATGGGATGAGCTTCAACAAGGCCAAGTGCCAGGTCCTGCACTTGGGCCACAACAACCCCATGCATGGCTACAGGCTTGGGGAGGTGTGGCTGGAGCTGTCTGGGAGAGAAGGATCAGGGGGTTCTCATTGACAAGCAGCTGAACAGGAGCTGGCAGTGTGCCCAGGTGGCCAAGAAAGCCAACGGCATCCTGGCTTGTGTCAGAAATAGTGTGACCAGCAGAAGTAGGGAGGTGACAGTCCCCCTGTGCTCTGCACTGGTGAGGCCACACCTGGAGTATTGTGTCCAGTTTTGGGCACCTCAATACGAGAGAGATATCGAGGTGCTGGAGCGAGGGCAGAGGAGGGCAATGAAGCTGGTGAAGGGCCTGGAGAACAAATCCTGTGAGGAGCGATTGAAGGAGCTGGGACTGTTCGGTTTGAGGAAGAGAAGGCTGAGGGGAGACCTCACCACTCTCTACAGCTACCTGAAAGGACATTGTAGAGAGGTTGGTGCTGATCTCTTCTCACAGGTGATTAGTGACAGAACAAGGCTGACCGGCTTTAAACTCCAACAGAGGAGATTTAGACTGGATATTAGGGAAAATTTTTCACATAAAGAGTGGTCAGAGAGTGGAATAGGCTGCCCAGGGAGGTGGTGGACTCACCATACCAGGATGTGTTTAAGGATCGTTTAAATGAGATGTTGGGGGATGTGGTGTAGGGGAGAACTTTGTAGAGTAGGGCTGATGGTTGGACTCGGTGATCCCAAGGGTCTTTTCCAACCTGAATTATTCTATGATTCTGTGATTCTGTAAAATAAGAAATTTTTAAAGGCACTATTTTTCTTTTCAGTTATCACCTACTGAGGTCCAGAATAGTTCTGTAACCAGGGCTCTCACCTGGGGTATGGATTATCCAAGTGTGATTCTCTTCTACATAATCCAGTTCAGAGATTTCAATATAAAAATCTAGGATTCCAGGCATGTATCATCTGTCAATTATTAACATCTATCCTGTAGAAACAGTTGAATTCTCTCCAAATAAGTGTTTGATGAGTCAGAAAAATTAATCAATTTATTTGAACAATCAACTCGGAAGGGTCATTTTAAAACCCACACCAATGTTGTAACAAGTGGGCTGCTGACAACATAAGCATCATCATGAAACCATCCCTCTCTATGTCATACATTGTATCTTTTCGTATTGTGCCTATTTTATGAGCACAAAGATTATTATTAACATTGTTATAGTTAATAACATTATTATTAATAGTATAGACATTGATCATAATATTCTGAATTCCCTGAAAGAATCCTGAGATGAAATATGTTGTAAAATTAACTGTATCTATTTTGTAGATGTAAAATAAAAAGAAGGATCAAGGCCTTAGAAAGCAGGAAAATAAAATTGTAGAGTTGCTGATAATTGACCTCTGATGAAGGCCTGAGTTTCATAGGTGAGTTACAACACAAAGTAAAAGGATATTGAGCTGAGAAATGATGGCAAGGTACCTCACATATGTATTCAGCAAAGATTCTGAGGTCTCACAAATAACAAAATTATATAGCACTGAGATTTACATTTGATGATTATGGTATGTGAAATTAAGGACTACCTGAAAAGTAATTCTAGCTGCTGATGTAGCTTTAACCACAGAAAAATATCTGAGCTAATTATGTTTGAGGTGATTTCACTATATAAATATTTTATGTATCTAAGATAACTTTTAATTTTAAGTCAAACATTGCAACAGCAGAGCTGAGAAATCTCTCCTTGAAGGACATAATACTACAGTTCTCTATGGTGTTCAGTGGAAACAGTCTATCATGTCTGAAAAATTCAATAAAAGTTGAACTTATTTTTCTTTACTAGTATATGATTATTTTCATAATGTTGTAATGTCTGGCCACAATGCTAACTGATTGTTCTCAGAAAGAATGCTTAATTATAAATTAATAATCTGAAATAAATAAAACAGTCACTCAGAGTGAAATTGTAGAAAGTATGATTTGAAATAAAATATTCTCTTTTATAACAAATTATATTTTAAATTAAATTTGCATGCTGAACATTTCAGTACAGTGTATTTCATATTTTTTGTTTTCAGTGATTAGAGTTACTTTCAGTTGCCATTTGCAACAAATAGTGAAATGCTATGCAGATGCTTGAGCATTTAGGAATTGCCGGAGAGTCAGTTTAGCAATCTCATGGCAGGAGTAACCTACCAAAATGAAAATATCAAAATGAACATTCAAAATGTCATGCTGCTAAATAGCAAACCCCATCTTGTTCCAGCTGTAAAATAGCATTTTGGACACAGTCCACTTGCAGATGAGTGAGTATGCAGCTGCTGTCCAACATGTTTTCTACTGGGACAATTTTATATCAGGCCACGCAAGTAACTGTTAAAGAAACTGGGACAGGTTTACCTCTGATGTAACACCACACATTTCAATTTGGCTATGTAAAAGTTGTTTTCATTTTGTTTTGTATATACTTTTATTTTATATAATTGTCTTGTTCATACTATTCAATATGGTAAAAAGGAGCTACAAATAATTATGGCAAGACACCTAACTGCCGTTAAGCCACAGAAAACTTTTTAGCTAGATTATAAGAAGTGTTTGATCTGAAACCTTCTAGTTACATTCTACCTCAGAGAAAAAGAAAGCAAGCACTTGTCCTTGTTCATGAATTCACTAAATGACAAATACAAAACAAAAATTGACAAAACATCTGCTCATGTCAGTCCAATCAGGAGAACATGATTAATGTAATGTAAAACATTCCCTTTCAGCTATATGTATTAGAGCTGTTATATTTTATCAGAGCAATTATTGCCATATAGTGTCATAGAATCATAGAGCATCTCAAGTTGGAAGGGATCCAAAAGGATCATCAAGTCCAACACCCTGTTCCTCGCAGGACTACCTAACACTAAATCAGGTGACCAAGAACATTGTCCAGACACTCCTTGAACTCTGACAGGTTTAGCGCCGTGACCACTTCCCCGGGGAGCCTGTTTCAGTGGCCAGACACTCTGTCAGGGTCTTTTCCTAATGTCCCATCTGAACTTCCCCCGATGAAACCTCATTCCATCTCCTCGTGTCCTATTGCTGGTCACCAGAGAGAGAAGATCAGCACCTATCCCTCTGCTGCCCTCCTTGAGGAAATTTTAGATTTTGATGAGATCACACTTCAGCCTTCTCTTCTCCAAGCTGAACAAGCCAAATTACCTCAGCTGCTCTCATGAGTCTTGTCCTCAAGACCTTTCACCATCTTGGTTGCCCTCCTCTGGACACACTAATAGTTTGATGTCTTTCTTATATTAAGGCACACAAAACAGCACACAGTACTCCAGGTGGGACTGCACCAGTGCAGTGTAGACACTGCAGGGGACAATAACCTCCCTTAACTGGCTAGCTACGCTGTGCTTCATGCGCTCCAGAAACACAGTTGGCCCTTTTGGTTAGCAGGTCACACTATTGACTGATATTCAACATGTCATCAACCCAAACCTACAGATCTCTTTTTGTGGGTCTTCTTATCCCCCAATTTGTACATATAACCAGGATTACTCCATCCCAGGTGGAGAAACTTTCACTTGCTCTTGTTAAATTCCATAGAGTAGGTGATTCCTCATCTCTCCAGGCTATCAAGATCTCTCTGTAAGACCTCTCTACCCTCAAGAGAGTCTACAGCTCCTCCTTTCTTTTAGTTTGGAGAAAAGGAGACTGAGGCATGTCTTCATTGCTCTCTACAGCTTCCTGAGGAGTGGAAGTAGAGAGGGAGGTGCTCTTCTCCTTGACACCCAGTAACAGGACATGTGGGAATGGTTCAAAGCTGCACCAGAGAAGGTTTACACTGGATATATAGGAAGCATTTATTTGCTGAGAGGGTGGTCAAACACTGGAACAAGCTTTTTAGAGAGATGGCCAATGCCCCAAGCCTGTCCGTGCTTAAAAGGCACTTGGATAATGCCCTTAATAATATGTTTTAACTTTTGGTTAGCCCTCAACTGGTCAGACGGTTAGACTAGATGATCATTGTAGGTCCCCTCCAACTGAAAATATTCTATTCTTCCTATTGTATTGTATTGTATTGTATTGTATTGTATTGTATTGTATTCTAGTCTAGTCTAGTCTAGTCTAGTCTAGTCTAGTCTAGTCTATTCTAAAATTAGCGTCACTGGCAAACTTACTAATGTACATTTAATTCCTGCTTCCAGTTCATTTATAAAAACATTAAAGAACACTGGCCATAAAACTGAGCCCTGGAGAACACCAATGGTGACTGCCTGACAGCCTGATATAACCTCAGTTACTATAACTCCTTGAGCTCCACCTGTCACCCAATGTATTATGGACTTGTCTAGCTGTATGATGGACATTTTGTCCAGAAGGATATTGTGAGAGACCGTATAAAAAACTTTGCTAAAATCAAAAAACTTCACATCTACTGGCTCTCCTTGGTCAACTAGGTGGGTCACCTTGTCACGAAACGAAATTAAGTTAGTTAAATGGGATTTTTCCCTTACAAACCTTGTTGTCTATGACCAAGGACAGCATTGTCTCAAGTCTTTTCCAGTAACTCCCAGAATAACCTTCTCCATAATTTTACCAGGCACTAAATGTGCATGCAGGAGATGCACAATACTTTATTTTGCTTTTGTCCTCTGTTCCTCGAGGGTAAAATAGGCACCTGACAGCTCACTCATGCTTTCTCCCTCTCTCCCTCTCTCTCCCTATAAACACATAATGTGCACAGATGTGCAAGCACATACATCATACGCACATACATATTTACTTTTTCGGCTAACAGAGGAGAAGAAAACACTATGATTTCAAGACACAAAGCTCTCTGGATTGTAGGAGTCATGTGATCTTGTTAATGTAGGTGGCCAAGGATCAAAGTATTATTCTCCTAACTACACTCACCAGGAGAATGATCTTAAAAAAAATGTATTTCACAGCTCTGCATCTCTTTGACTCTATGTACTTCATTTTCACTTTAATGACTTGGACAGCAGCTCATCACTTAGTTCAGGCTTGTTCTGTGCATAACATACTAGTTACATAATCTCTAAGGGCTTTAAGGTTTCAAAATATAATAATTAATATTGCCACACATATTGGTTTATATGTTTTTGATGAGTAGTTGTCCATATTATTAATCAGGATTGAATAATAACTTCATTTTATGCTCGTTCACCCTACACCTCATGCAAATGATTCCCTAAACCTAAACATTCAACAACATCCCCCAGAGGGGTGCTTTTTCTCTATTTTCCACTGGCCTTTGCTAATTCTAACTTGCTTCAGTTAATTTAGTTCCCCTTTTAGAGACCACTGAAAATGAACCTAGATGAGCAGTCTGTCTAGCTAAGCTTGGGTCATTTCAGGGTTCTCTGTCACTCCATGGCAAAGGCCGTGAAACCTACTGAACTTCAGACAGCACCAGCCTGCTGGAAAGTGGGACTCAAAACTTCTTGAAACTGAGGCACTGAGCATCTCTGACACTGCCAATCACTGACGTACCAACTAGCACTAGATGAACCCTGGAAGAGGTGTAATGAGTCTCATTCCCACTCAGTGCCAACTAACGTAGCTTGGTTATCTTCTGTAGAAGTGGATTGATTAATCATGGATCATGACATGAATTGGCTTGCTTATTTACATTTTACTGGTCAGTGCAGCAGTAGTGATGAGATGGTTTACCCAATGTAGTACTGGAAAGCCATGGCTACCTGTGGCAGCTTTTGATTTCTGAAGCTGAGCTCACTGCCCTAGACACGAAAAACCATTATTCACATTTTAATACTAATTTTCCAGTAATATATATTAGGAAAAACAACAAGATGAAGTTTCCCACGATGTAAATTTCTCTTTGAAATATTGATAATGCTGTTGAGAGCTTGCACTTTTCTAGTGCAAGCTGCAGCTCCCCGTTTCACTGAGCTGTACAGGGCACCATTGTTGCTAGCAGCTGGTGACTGGCTCTGCACCAAGTATGCAAGATCTTCCAGCTGGGGCTGCTCAGGCTGGGATTTCACTGGGATTACCTGCCAAAAGCAGTGGCAGGTGCAGACCTGGTTTTACATAGAGAGTGGCACCAAACCATGGTGCTATATACCAAGACCATACTGACCAGCGTGGGTTGGAAGGGGAGCACAGCCCTGAGATGTTAGGACAGAGGGCAAGACATGGAGGTGGCCAGGCCTGGAGTGAAGAGTGATGGGACATAGGCTGGCCCTGGAGACTCACTGCCTGCAAACACCTTCCCCAGGACTAGCCACTGAGATGCAGCCCTGGAGTTGGACAGAACTCACTCTCAGGGGCAGAAACAATGAAAAAGCACCTGGGACCTGCTGCCACTACCTCCCTGGGAACTCGAGGAATGCCCAGGTCCCTTGGGAAGAACACCTGCCTGGCCCCCATAGTTTCCCCAGCGATCCTCACTGGCCAGGGCCAGGTTTGGACTGTGGGATCAGCAGCTCCCCAGGCCCCATTGCCTACCCCATGACCACCCCAAGGGTGATGTTTCCCTGCACAACTCTCTGTAAAGAAATTCTTCTTAACGTTCAGTCTAAACCTTCCCTCATGCAGCTCTGAGCCATTCCCATGCATCCTATCACTGGGTATCAGCAAGAAGAGGTCACCGCCTCCCTCACTACTTCTGCTCCTCAGGATGCTGTAGAGAGCAATGAGGTCACCCCTCTGCCTCCTTTTTCTCCAAACTAGACAAACACAGAGTCCTCAGCTGCTACTCATAGGACATTCCTTCTGGCCCTTTCACCAGCTTTGTTGCCCATCTCTGGATGCATTTGAGTACCTTCACATCCTTCTTACATTCTGGGGCCCAGAACTGAACACAGTACTCCAGGTGAGGCCTCATCGGCATTAAATATAGTGGGATAATCACCTCTTTTGACCAGCTGGTTATATTGTGTTTAATGCACCCCTGAATGTGGTTTGACCTCCTGACTGCCAGGACACACTGCTGACTCATATTGGGCCTGCTGGCAACCAGCATTCCCAGATCCTTTTCTGCAGGGCTGCTTTCCAGCCACTCCTCTCACAACTTATTTTTATGCTTGTCATTACTGTGTCCCAGGTGCAGAATCTTGGACATGTAAAATTTCATGTCACTGATGATTTCCCAATGCTCTAATCTACCAAGATGCCTCTGCAGGGCATACTGTCCTTCAGGAGAGTCAACAGTGTCTCCCTGTTTGTTATAATAAGCAAATGTGCTAATGGTGTATTCAACTCCTGCACCCAGATCACTGAATATTCAAAAATATTGAAGAGAACTGGCCCTAGAATTGAACCTTGAAGGACATTGTTGGTGACCAATCACGACAGATGTACACCCGTCCATCACAACCCTTAGAGCCCTGCCCTTCAGCCAGTTCACCCAGCACACTGTGTGTACCTGCTTATCTCACAGTTGGACAACTTGCCCAGAAGGATGCTGTGAGGGACAGTATCAAAAGCCTTACTAAAACAAAAAAGAGCCCTACATCTGCCACCTTCCCTTCATCTGTGAGGTGGGTAACCTTATCGTAGAAAGAAATCAAATTAATTAAAGAGGACTTTCTTACTGTGAACCCACGTTGACTGTGCCTGATTGAATTGTTCTTTAAATGTCTTTCAATAGTACTCAGTATGATCTTCATAATTTTTCCAAGAACAGAGTTTAGACTAACAGCTCTGTAATTCCTTGGGTCTTCCCTCACTCCCTTTTTGTGTATTGGAATAACATTGTCTACTTTTAGTCAGCTGGGATCTCCCCAGACTCCCAAGACCTTCGGTTGATCAAGAGGTGTCCTGACATAAGATCTGCTAGTTCCCTCAGTACTCTGGGATGAATCCTATCAGGACCCATAGATTTATTATGAACATTCAGCTGACATACCTGGTCTTTTACAATTTCAGTGTCTACAGATGGAAAGTCTATTCCCACACTTGTGGTCCTCTGACTCAGGGGACCAGGCAGCCCAAGGTCTACTAGTAGTATTAAAGACTGAGGCAAAAAAAAAGCATGAATGCCCCCTCTTTATCTTCATCCCTATTAGGTGACGATCTTCAACAAGTATCCGCCCAATATTTTCTTTAGACGTTTTGCTATGAATGTACTTATAAAAGCTCTTCTTCTAGTCAGACACAGCACTGGCCAGTATCAATTTTAATTGAGCTTTGGCTTTCATGTCTTCTCCCTGTATAAACAAACCAAAGCTCTGGGCTTTGTGGTTATTCTAACCCAGGTACAGGACCTTACACTTACCACTTTTACTTCTTTACAGTGTAAATGTCTTTGCTTTTGCTTACTTTTTTCTCCCTCTCCTTGTTTCTTGGCTGGCTTGCTGTTTCCCAGAGGTCATGCCACTACAGCAAGTCATGCAGTGGCACAGCTAAACCTCTGTTTCTTTGGTGAATTGTCCAATTTCTCCCCTGCCAGGTCAGAACAAGTCCTTGGCCAGTGCTTCTGGCTGAAGACATTGGTTTTGAAAACCAAAACAGAGAGACACACAAATAACAGATGTCTCCCCAGAAATACTCACCACCCCCATCCTCCGCTGGGAAAAAGACCCTGATAATTGATGGCATTTCTATTTCTATGAGCAGGCATGCATCAGTAAACTTTTGCCGATTCCCTCTCCATCAGCACTCATTAGCCTGCCTGGTTGCCCTGCTGCTGCTCCTCTGATTGGTGGTGCACTGGGCCTGAAGGGGAAATACTAGGTAGAGCTGTCTGCAAGCAGTGGAGGGTGACAAGCAGATGGACAACATCCTCTGGACCCTGTTCTTGCCAGAGAGGAGCCCTCCTTTTTGCTCAATCAATTTCTGTAACAAGTAGGAAAGAGCCAGCCTGCCCTCCAGAAAGCTTGTATTTCAGAACAGGTATACCCATGTCTCAGTAATTCTTCCACTTTAATTGGTGACTGCTCCCATTTCCCCTCTCCCAACCCCTTTCAGGAAATATTACACAGGGTTGTTAAGTTAAACACATAAACAGTGTGAAAGACAGAGTCATAAAACATCTCTGCTTTATCTGTGTCACTGTTTGTGAGATGACCGACCTCATCAAGTAACAACCCAATGTTACTTTGGATTCTCTTTTTGCTGTTAACATACTTAAAAAACCCCTTTTCGTTGCCCTTCACAGTACTGGCCACCTTGAACTCTAATCAAGCATTGGCTGCAGAAATTTTCTCCCTATAGTGGTGAACATCATCTCTACAGTCCTCCTGTATCACCTATCCTCGCTTCGAATGTCCATACACTTTCCTTTTCTGCTTAAGTTCTAGAAGATCTTTGGTCAGCCAACCCATCCTTCTGCCCCTCTTGTTTGACTTCTGACAGTTTGGAATTGCCTGCTCCTGTGTTCTTAAGAGATGGCTCTTAAAAAGTGGCCAGCATTCAGTATTCCAACAGCTTTCAAAGCACGTTTCCAGGGGATCTTACAAACTAGTTCCATCAGCAGCCCAAAGTCTGCTCTCCCCATATCCAGAGTTGATATTTTGCTGACAGTTTTTCTCCTCTCACCAGTGGTTTGAAACTCAACCACTTCATCGTCACTCCAATCAAGACAGTCACCGATCCCCGCTTTGCCCATGAGTCCCTCTCTGTTTACAAACAAACCTAGGAGGACATCTTTCCTAGTCAGCTCCCTTAGTACCTGCAACAAGAAGTTATCTTCAATGGGCTTCAGGAATTTCCTGGATGTGCTTGTGTCCATTCTACAATATTCTCAGCTGACATCACCCATAAGGACAAGGACAGCTTGTTTAGAGATATACATTAATTCCTTGTAGAATAATTTATTGGTGTCATTGTCCTACCTGAGTGGTCAATAGTAGACTCCCACAACATCCTCGTTATTTGCTTTCCCCTTCATCCTTACCCAGAGGCTCTGAACTATGTCATTGCCAGCTGTAAGCACCATACAATCCAACCCCTGTCTTACATACAGCACCATCCCTTGCCTTGCTGCCCTCCATATCCCTCCTAAAGAGCCTGTAACCACCCATCACAGCACACCAGTTGCAGCACTCATCCCATCAGGTTTCACTTATGCCAGTGATATTGTAGCTCTGCGACTGGGCCAAAGTTTCTAGCTCCACTTGTTGTTTTTTGTGTTTTGTTTTTTTTTTTTTAAATATGATATATATTATATAATATATATTTTATAATGTGTAATATATAATAGTATAGTATAATATACAAAAATTATAGAATATATATTGTTATATTCCTATAATAATAATTAGGATTAATAAGTATTATGTATAATGATATATATAATAGAATAATATATATTACTCTGTTATATATTCTTTCTGAAGTAACAATGCTTTATGCTTTGTGCTTTCAGACTACCTAAAGTATTTCTGAAGTTTGAAGTTAAACACATATTTAGGATTTTTCTGTGGAACACAGCCAGTCCTACTCATCAGATTAAAGGAAACCATTTGTTTCAAACAGGGCATGCCTGAGGTTTTCCAGGGAACAAGTCACTGATTGGTGGTTGAGAAATCACTGAAAAAAAAAAAATAAAAAAAAATTTGGTACGTTGCTAACTTGTGAGAATGAAAATGGTATCCTTCAAAATAAATTTTGTAAATATTGTTCGTTTTAACCAAAATGTTTATTTTTTATTTTTAAAGGTATGTATAAATAGATTTTCTTATGAATGTAACCTACCTACCTACATAATTTAGATATCTCCAAAATTTTGTCATATCCATAAATTGAAATCTTTCAAGAAAGTTTTCTTTAGTTGCATATTCTTATTCCTGTAATAAGTTTTATCTATTACCTGGATATCCATACTATCCAGAGCAGTCATGTTTATTAAAGAAAAAGTGTCTTACAGTCTTTTCAATGATGGGCTTATTTACCTACAAACTCACTGGCCAGATTATTGCTGTAGCTGCTGAAACTGACTGTAGTAAGTAATTCTGACAGTAGAGATAAAATACCTAATGCTAAGTAGATTTTATCATTACTGACACCCTCGATGACCTCCTACTCATGAAACTAAGCAGATGTTTCTTCTATGTAATCCAAAGGGTAACTCACAAATGGTATTTTTGCTCTGAATCAGGAGCGAATTCTGGCTGTGTAGAGGTCCATACACTCACCTGTGGATTCCAAGAACAAATAGTGCCTATATTGATGTAGCTTTGAAATGGCATTCTCAGGGGTGGTAGGCACAATAGATTTTTTTTGTGGCCCATATTTGTTTCATAGTGTTTATCTTTTTTAATCCTGTCTCATACTAGATGCAATAAAGCAGTGGGGATACTGTGTTTATATGCCAACTCACTTCAGTGAAAGTAGTGAGTCTTTATCTGAATAGGCAAGTTAAAATTGAAACAGCTCTTGGATATAAACCTATCTTCTGTAGTTCTTAAATAATAAAGACAACAGTGGTAAAAAAATAATACTGATAGTAGCAGTGAAAATATTATACAAATATATAAGAATATATTGAAGATTAAATAAAACAAAACATAAGCAGAAAAGCTGACACATTAGTTAGGAAAAGTGAAGAGTACAAAGGGACACATTATAAGATAGCTATGTAAGACAATCTCATAAATGATCATACATTTTGTAAGGACAGAAGCATTTCTTAAAATTAAAGAATTCAATGAATACAACAAAAAAGAAAAATTCATCAAGTCTTCTTGAATTAATAATAAAGGTTTCCCTGCAGCATCTTTAATACTGTTATTATAGAATCATTTAATGGTTTGGGTTGGAAGAGACCTTAAAGATAATCTAGTTCCACCCCCCCTGCCATGGGCAGGGACACCTTCCACTAGACAATGTTGCTCAAAGCCCCATCCAAACTGGCCTTGAACACTGCCAGGGAGGGGGCAGCCACAGCTTCTCAACAAATAATAAATGTTTATATTTATTTATTTATTTATTTATTTATTTATTTATTTATTTATTTACACAGCAAATGCTTTGCATACCAAGTTCTTTAATCATTTTTTTTTGGAAAAAATCTAGATTTCACAACTAAGCTTTTCAGTGCTAAATTACTTTTACATCAAGACTATGTGAGTCAAGGACACTTAATGTACTTATTGGATATTTTACTTATTTTAGTCAGAGCTTTCAAAAGTGTTTATTCATCTTACATGAAACAGTTTAAGACTAAAATGCATAGAGAAGAACTGGAAACAAACTCTCCCTTCTTCCTATATCACCCTTTTTGCTTATTAGAGAGAATGAGGCTGGCACTTGCACTTGGTGAGTCTGGTACTGTCATCAGCACACTCAACAAATTTTGTAATGAAAGATGGAGTTTCCTATTCTTATCCCACAGCCACCTTTGGGGAGAAGGTGCTTGAGTCTCCCAAAACAGCAGAGTGAAATCAGTTAAAATCTCAAACATGTCAAACATCTTTTTCTAGCACCTAAGGTTTTTTTCTTTAATGAATATACAAAATGAGGTAGTTCTGCTGCCTCATTACTTAATTATTTATAATCAGTCATACTAAATTTTTCATGAGGATGTGATACTGAAATAAGGGTGAATACAGAAATAAATATAACTTGAATCTAAAAATGAAGGTGGCAAATAATACTGTCAGAAAGTAAAAAGTATCCTGTATCAAACTTCTCATTGAAATTGCTATGAAATTGTGTAGTGTGAGGCAAGGAGCAGGTCACACAACTCAATATCTGAAAGAAAAAAATAACTTAAATAGCTAGGAGTCAGCTTTTGAAGACTGCTTTTATGTCACTGGGATATCTGCAGCTTTACAATATTATGTTAAAAAAAAAAAAAAAAAAAAAAAGGTAGATAAATATGTGTTGCCACAATTGTCAGAAAAAGTAGTTTTATCCTTGGCTCCGGTAGCAAAATAAAAACGTCCAGACTGAAACCAGAACACTAAATAACCTACTGTCCAGTCTCTCTACAAAGACATCCGTCAGTCAGCTAACACTGATCGTAACACCAATTCAGTCTGGTAAACTCATTGCAGAAAGTTAAGACTTTGAGCCAAGTGCTTCACTAAGTGGCTACCTCTCACAAGGTAATTGTAGAATTTACTGAAATGTTATTCTGTTATCTATGTGTTGCACTCAAAAAAATAAGCACTTTTACCCTCTTATCTGAAATAAAAAGAATATTCATTATTCTACTCTTACCATTATGAGTCATCTTCCCCTTCCTAAGAAGCACAAACACTTGTCATGATACAGTTTTCCTTCCTCCTATTGTCAAGAATCCATTATTGTCACATTCTTCATTTTCTGTATCAAAAAGATAGTGAGAAAGTCACTGCATAAACTTGCTGGAATGTTGACTTTTCCAGCACATATTCAAATAGGTATAATACCTTGTTAAGAGCATGTCCTAATTCTGCTACTTTATTAAACAAGCAGCTAAACACTCACACTCCGCTTGCCCAGTGAATGGGGGAACAGAGTGGAGGGACACAAGAAAACTTGTATGTTGAGATAAAAAATATATAGTGATTGTAATGAAGAAAAACAATAACAATAATGGAAAGTACAAATGGGTAATGCACAATGCAATTGCTCACCACCTTCCAAGGAATACTCAGTCCGCTCCCAGCCAGTGATCCCGACAGAACAAAGTTCCCACCATCACAAAGACCAGAAGCGAGAGAGAACTCACGTCCTTTATATCCTGAGCATGACGTCACATGATAAGGAATACTTCAATGGCCAATCCAGGCCCAGCACTCTGGGTGTGCCCCCTCCCAGTTCAAGGGAAGTTAACTCTATCCTAGATGAAACAAGGAGATTCTCTCTTTCTGGCCAAGTAGAAAACTTGTTCAATTGGCCTAAAGACAATCAGGATCTAGGCACCTGATGGATTTGTTAACCAGCAATCAGTGATCTACACATTCAGTATCAACAACCCAACACAACAGATAAACTCTATTAAATAAAGATTTTTAAAATTGTAGATATCCTTCTGAAACTAACCCCAGACACTTCCACCACAGGCAGAGGGTTCTACAACCTCCCCCCCGCTCCCAGCACAGCACACACCCTGTCCCTGCCTGTGGGGAGCAGCGCTCCGGGACACCCTGCGGCAGGCAGCCCCTGCCTGCTTGCCTGCCCCTGCCCCACTGGGGCACCTCCCTCCCCCTTACAGAGCTTCACAGTTGTTTTACCCAGCTTTTCTACCAGACCAGTGCTTTGTTTCACAGAATCACAGAATCACAAAATTGTTTCAAAAGCATCTTTGTACTTCTCTGGTAATTGTTTAATCTGGTCTATGGTTACCTTCCTCTTTAACATGATCAGTTTGGGGAAAATGCCCTCCCAGACAGGTTTAGTTGTCACATGCTGTTAATGTCCTCACTGCTATAAGAAGCATATACTCAGACTATCTTCTTTTTCTTGCTACCCAGATATTTTAAGCAGGTCTATCTCACAGCGCACAGTTCATTTTTATTCTTTCCCTTTTGCCTAGTCTTCTTGAAGATTTCTACAGGAATATATGAGCTAAAACCTCTCTTTATGCCAATTAACTCATAAATTTGCTTGCATATTAAGACCTCTAGTCCTTCTTGTTTATTATGTGTACTTTTTATGCTGGCACATGTACAGTTAAACTTCTCAGGAGACTGACTCATTCTTTTTCTCTATGTGGTGTGGCCCTTCCATGAAGAGCAAAACCATGCCTTTTATCATAGCTGTTTCCTCAGACTTTTGGATTTTACACTCAGTTATGGCCTTGTGTTTCCATCCGCTGCTGTTCATAGTTTAAAGCCTTTCCATTGAGAGTACTAAGACTCCATCTTTGTGATACAGAATCATTTCTGCTCAGCAGTACTTGTGCTTTGCCAGCAATCTCAGCCACCCAGTCGTGTAGTATAACTGTGCGTTTCCCTACATGTGCACTCTTGCATGGTCTAGAAAACTTCAGGTAAAGAAGACCATAGCTGTATGCATGTTTTTTATCACTCATCTGCTTACACTTATTCCCAAAAGCATTGGCAATGTTCAGATATGTGAACAGCATGGGGCAGGAACCAGTGAGTGGAGGTGGAGCAGGATCTGATTTCTGATTTTTCTGAATTGCTGTCTCAACAGCTGTCTGAGGTAATACATCATCCCAGGACTGTTAGTTAAGTTTTTAAAAAGGGTCATTCATTGCAGTCTCTAGAGAGCTACCAGCAACCTATGCTTCGTCTCCTCTTGACTATGGTGACCATGAGTCAGACAGGCTTTGGAATTCTCTTTGTTTCCTCTCTGACATCAAGGTGGGACCACAACACCACAATCATATAATTTGTTGATTTCAGCAACAACAGTGTGGGAAAGATCTGCCTCTAATTAAGGCTAACACTGGTTTCTTAATGCGTTACAAACATTTCCTTTTACAGAATCAGAGAATCACAGAATCATCTGGGTTGGAAAGGACCTTGAAGATCACCCAGTCCAACAATTAACATAGCACTGACAGTTCCCAACTACACCATATCCCTCAGCGCTATGTCGACCCAACTCTTAAACACCTCCAGGGATGGGGACTCCACCACTGCCCTGGGCAGCACATTCCAACACCTAACAACCCTGTAAAGAAATATTTCCTAATATCTAGTCTAAAACTTACCTGGTTCAATTTGAGGCCATTCTCTATTGTCCTATCGTTTGTTACTTGGTTAAAGAGGCTCATCCCCAGCTCTCTGCACCCTCCTTTCAGGTAGCTGTAGAGGGCGATGAGGTCTCCCCTCAGACTCCTCTTCTCCAGACTAAACACCCCCAGTTCCCTCAGCCGCTCCCCGTACGACCTGTGCTCCAGACCCTGCACCAGCTCCGTTGCCCTTCACTGGACACGCTCGAGTCATTCAATGTCCTTTTTGTAGTGAGGGGCCCAAAACTGAACACAGGAATCGAGGGGCGGCCTCACCAGTGCTGAGTCCAGGGGTAAGATCCCTTCCCTGTCCCTGCTGGCCACGCTATTGCTGACACAAGCCAGGATGCCATTGGCCTTCTTGGCCACCTGGGCACACTGCTGGCTCCTGTTCAGCTGGCTGTCAATCAACACCCCCAGGTCCCTCTCTGACTGGCAGCTCTCCAGCCACTCCTCCCATGCTGAATGGACCTGATCATCTGGTTGTCCCACATGTGTTGTGTAATGGTACTCAGGATGAGCTGCTCCATCAGCTTCCCGGGCACCGAAGTCAAGCTGACAGGCCTGTAATTTCCCAGATTATCTTTCCAACCCTTCTTATAGATGGGCATCACGTTGGCCAATTTCCAGTCTGTTGGGATTTTACTTGTTTCTTCTCTAGCCAGCTCATTTATATTTCCTTGGAAATCTGGTTGAGTGCCACAGGGAGTTATGAAAATCACAAATGTTGGCCATCACTGTCTAATAGCATCCCACCTGTTTCCTAGAAGACTGCAAATGGAAGCTTACCTGGAAGAAGGTGTCTTCATTTCCATCAGAGTTAGGGAAATGCTGATGACAGCCTGTGCAACTGTGCAAATTCACCAGAGAAACAGTAGTCTTCAAGACTACTTAGTCACTTCATAGACATTTAGTGTTATGTAGCTATGAACTTCAAATTCGCATCTCAGATGACTGTTCAGTAATTTCCTCAGATGTAAATGAGGTAAAAGAATTATAAACTTCAATCATATTAGCGTAGATACCCATGTTGTTATTGAAACAAAATACCTCCACAGTTTTAGTATTTTTATAAGATTTTTACTTTGTTTTTTATGTCCAAGGTATAGAATAATGTCATTATCACCAAAACATGGTAATTTACTAAAGTGGTTCCATTTGTGCTTTTTTGCTTGTAGATTATGCTGTTATATTATACCTCAACAGCTAAAAAATTGCTATAAGCAAAGATTATCTGGAATCATTGAAAATACTGTAACTTATCAAGTTAAAAACATGTTTTGTTATTTTAAACAATGTGTATGAAAGGCAAATAATTTGTCTTTTGAACTGCATGCTACATATATGCTAAAGTAAGCAACCAACAAGAAGCTTAAAGAGCAGGGAGAGAATTTCTGAAGTTGTAATGTTATTCAAAAGTGTGTACGTAGACTGTTACTCTAGAAAATATTGATAATCCATTAAGCAGGTTCTTTGAATAATTCAGATTATACAGATGAAAATAAAATGTAAATTACTACATATAGTTTTAATGAACATATACATATATTGTAGTCCTGTGTCAGCTGTTGATTAGTAATCTCCAGTTTTAGTCATGCCTACTTTAGCCACAGAAGTGCCCTGTGATAGAACTGAACATACATTGAAGACATAAGTTGTTCTTCATTTATTGTTAAACCTATATGTATAAAACTAGAAAGTTTCTACTTTATGTAAACAAAAGATTACAAGATTTGATTTTTTTTTCTCCTCCCTTTCTTTTGATTTTGCTGTATAAGGATCATCTCAAAGAGTTTATGCTAAGATACTTTTTCAAACAAAATGTTAACTTTTCCAAAGTGCATCCGTGATAAACATTTTATTTTGCAACCATCTTTTTGCTCAATGCTTTTCTTATGTCACAGGACTAATCTTATATGTCATATATATATATGTAAAATGGGATTTGGTTGCACATGGTGTTTTTTACTCTCTGAAGCAGCAGGCATTTGATTCCCTCAGATTGCCCCTTGCACTATTCTGTCTCCCTACCACTCTCACAGCTTATTTCCAATATCACTAATTTTAGTCAGATAATGCACTTGTATTTTCACACAAGAACAGGAAGAACACAATGAACAGCACAGGTGCTCACTGTGTCTATTTTCCTTCATTCCCTTCTTCCCTCTGACTAAGGATAATGGCAAGACTTTTCATTGTCAGAAATTAAAAAAGCAGCAGTTAATATGCAACAGAGCGAAGTGAAGCCCTTATTTAGCATAAAATACTATCCAGCAAACACTCTGAGACAAAAGTTAATATTTTTAAACTTTTATCAAGTGCTAATCTGAAGCTCTTTGCTTTCTGCTCACCCTGCTCTCCCATGTCTGTATTGGGAGAAGCCTGTCAGCCATATGCTAGAAGCATGGGTGACCCCAGACATGCATATGTCCGGAGGCAGCATGACGTACACATCCTAAGGACCAGAAAGCCAAATATGTCAGAGTATAACAAATTCAGACACAGCACTTCCTCTTCTTTCCCACTATGTGTCAAGCACCACTTATATTCTGCCTTGCTGTTGGGGTAAAATTTTGTGAGCAGGATGTCTACAGGGAGAAGAAAGGGGATGTTTAAGGCAGAATCTCATGGAACACTCTTCACAGCTGTCATCATAGATCAGCTTACTCTTACCTAGCCTTTTAAAGCTTGGTTGAAGATCCATGGCCTGTAACAAAACAGTGTTCCTTCCATGGGATTTATCGCATAAGAGACTTGGTATCGTAGCAAAGGGCAAATCCAGGTGAAATGAAAAATACATTATACTAGACATTAAGCAGCACTGGACTAAGTAAAGCACAATTCCTTCTAGGAACAAGTTTCTGGAAATAAACCAGACATATATAAGTCAAATGTGGAAATAGAAGCAAAGAAGCTTTCTAAAGGAACAGGAAAAAAATATGTGCCAAAAAACAAACAAGCACAAACAATTTGATTTTTTTTTTTTTAAATGGAAGTACATCTGTTTACTTGCAGTTTTTTTTCAATCAGATTATGCTGTTCTTCCTACCAGGAAAAGGCATACGCCGCCATGAAAGACTACATGATTTTGTAATACTGCAAGGGAAGGTTGTATATCAAACCAGAAGACCTAAATCCTGTATAATTTGAAGTCAGGGAGAGATATGATCAATGGTAATGCTACATCTTTAACCAAATCTTCAGAAAAAAATCCATTAAATCATTAATTCATACTCAAGCTAAAACTGAAATTATTTAACAATAATTTTTATTTTTATTAACCATTTTTATGGGAGCTCTATCTGACTTAATAATGTCCATTTTTTGATATAATTTTCCAGAAGACTGACACAAAACCCAAAGAATTGAAAAAAAAAAACAAAACAGTTTAGAAGTCTCTGTTTGGCTTTCCTTAGTTCATGAGAGCAGATCAATAAACCCATTTTATATGAAATTTCAAAGATAAAATAAGATGTTATGCTCAAAATAATAGCAATATTTATTAGTGTTTAAATACTTGCTCAGGTAAGTTGTCCTGGTTCAGCTAGGATAGGGTTAAGTTTCCCCAGCAGGGGGAAGGGATCTCCAGCCGGATTATTCATACCATGCTGACGTCAAGTCCAGTGTGGCAGCGTGGGAAGCTTTCCTTTGTGGCTTTGGTCCTGGGAAGCACAGGGCAGGCTGGCTGTGTTCATTGCAGTATTTCTCTCTATATCTTTTGTCTTGTTTACTGTTACTACTGTTTATTGTTGCTATTATTGCTATTGTTGTTGTTTAGATTGTTATTTATTACACTGTTTATTAAATTTCTTCTTATTTTCAACCCCAGGGTTTGTGCCCTACTTGTGTCCGAGTGTGGGGGAGGCACAACGACAACATGGACTCCAGTCCCGGCAGGGCTAAACCACCACATAAGTACATTCAAGGATATATTATCAGATTGATACTTGTTTGTGTAAATATTATTAGGAGTGAGGTGCACATATCACAGAGAGAATAGGTGTTGATATTAAAGTGGTATAATACTAACTTTATGGATTTCTTTATAATGAAAACTTTCAACATGTTAAAAAGCCAGTCGGGAGTAACAAAAATAACAGAAGGGATGCAAGGTGTTACACAGAATTTAATTTTATGTCATGGTTAAAAAGCTTTATTTAGTATAGTATCGGTTCAAATGACATCACAGTCACTGAGGACCTTTATATCCTGTTCAGATCAAAGTATAGTCTATGTACAGTGTGTATATATATATATATATATATATACACATACACACTATATATACACACTATATATATATATACACTATATATACTTGTTCTTTTCAAAGAAAACAGGATTTAAGGAATTATATTTTTATAACACAAGCTACAAAATATTGCAATAGACATTGTGAATATTCCATCTGACTTATGCACCACAGATGGAAAATCTTAAAGTGAATTATTTTAGTCTTAGAGTCTAAAATAGCCAGTGATGCCAATAGCAAATTCATACACAAATACCTTATAACACACTTAATCAATACAGTATTTGATTTTGACACATTAATTATAATAGCAGTAATATTAATAGTAATAACACATGTAAAGGTATAGTGTATATATGGTATAGAATATTTTCATGATATTGACAGATTGCTTAAAAATCTGTGTACAAATAACATTAGCTCTTCTATGCTGCATTTAACCCCAAGATTAAAACAGCATCAATGTCATTGATCTAAAAATTAAACATCCTATTGCTGCAGATTCTTTAACAATTCAAGATACTGACTTCAATTTTATTTACTGCCAGGAAAATAAATTTTGCCTATAAAAGGAAAGAAGTATTAATAAAATATTAATTTTAATTAATACAGCTTATAATATAACTTCCTTTTCATATACTTTCAAGGCAATTTTCCCACTAGACTTAGTAAGAAATGCATTGCTTGTACCCTTCCCTTCCCTTCCCTTCCCTTCCCTTCCCTTCCCTTCCCTTCCCTTCCCTTCCCTTCCCTTCCCTTCCCTTCCCTTCCCTTCCCTTCCCTTCCCTTCCCTTCCCTTCCCTTCCCTTCCCTTCCCTTCCCTTCCCTTCCCTTCCCTTCCCTTCCCTTCCCTTCCCTTCCCTTCCCTTCCCTTCCCTTCCCTTCCCTTCCCTTCCCTTCCCTTCCCTTCCCTTCCCTTCCCTTCCCTTCCCTTCCCTCTGCTCCTCTTTTCTGATTTCTGTGTACTTTATCCTCAAAACCCCAAATTAAATAACCTTCTGTTACCCAAATAAATTCCAGTTAGTCCCCAAAGACAATCAAGGTAATTTATATCAGGAATATTTTCATGATCTGAAAGATCCTTCAGCGATTCCAAACGTCAGGTTAATGTACACAATAATGTATCATAAGTTAGTATAAATAAACCTCTGAATAGAAAGCTTCAGTCAATACTTCACAGAATGAAGAAACTGTATGGATCTGGGAGTGCGAGAGAACATCAGGATAAACCTAAACTGAAACAGTCCTGTATAAAAAGAAATCATATATTGCCAAAAAAAGGAATTACACATTTTACTGAATTAAAGGTTAGCAAAGCAAGTCATGGAAAAATTCTGAGAGTTATGAAAGGTGACTTAAGGGCTACAATTGCCAGTGAAGGAAAACAGCATATGGAAAGGGTTTGCAAAGGAAGAAAGGCAGATGATAAATTTAAAAGTGGAGAGGAGGTTGAGTAAATGGGGACATATGAGCTGTGGGGTGAGTGGAGAAGCATGCAATAGACTGGCCAGATTAACATTGTTCAGGAAAAAAAGGAAGTTAAAAGAAATGTAATTTGAGGTGGTGATTAGCCTATATTCAAGATGTCCAGAGTAGTATAACTGGAAAAGAAAAGGCCGAAACTGAATATGATATCTAAGATAGCCTGAAGGAGAGAGTTAATCAACCAAGGTAGTTTTTAAATTAAAGCTGGTTAATGGGTTGAAACACTAAGACTGTGGGCATTACATGCACTCAGACTTATGAACTAAAAATAAGTTAGAATTTTCAGATAAACAGCAAATAAATTTGGGAATACTAATGCAATTTTTAAGTAGTTTACTTTGGAGATGCTGTCTGAGATATTAAAAGCTGTTTAAGGTCATTGATTTCATTATTTTAAGGAAAGGGAGATAAAATTATCTATTTTTCTGGTGTTACTTGAAATTCTAATAGCATTTTAGCAAGAACCATGGACTTTGTGAGATATAAGAATTACATTTCAGCAGTTTGTGTTGCTAAAGTGCTGTGACTAGGTATCAGGGCTGTGGCTATGTGCACATCTGCTGCACTTAGGACATTAATTCCCAGGTGGTCCACGAATTCATTAGCTAGTCATCTGTGTGGATGAGATAGTGGAGCGTGGTATGATGGACTGCCCTGAGAGAAGGCTGAAGTGCTAGCTGCCTTTGCACCAAAGCATTGGATTAATGGGTGTAGGAGCTTTCCAGGTGGGAATTGTGGATTGCCTTGAAGACTCCCTCAGGAAGCACCTGCAGTGCCTAGACTAAATTACACAATCAGTGTATTGATTAAAACCCCACAGAAGAACTTGGACCTTCTGGGGACTCCCAAGAAGGTTACTACTGCAGAACTGACCAAATCTTACATCAAAAAGACACTTTTAAATAGTCAGAAACTCTTGTTCCAGATGCAAATGTGATAAAGTATGAGGGTCTTTTATATATAGTTGACATAGTTAGCTGTTTTGTATGTGGTTTAAGACAATAGTAATGGGACAGATTGTGCCTGAGCTGGAGTGGTCATGTAGGAACACAAACCAGCTGATTAGGAGCACTTGAGAACTGAGCAGAATAACATGGGGAATCTTGCCCAAGCCAGCTGAAGACATTTTTGTAAGGACCCTTGTAAGGGAAACTTAGTTCACCTTCTGGACAGTGACTGAGCACCTTGTTCAGAGTATTGGTTTTTTTATGTAAATATTGTCTTATCGCAAGAGCTCAAAATTTTTTTTCAACGTATGTTCTGTGACTGTCTGTGCAGCAACTTCTCATTAAAAAGAGGTAAAAAAGAACTGATCCATGCACCTGTATTTCCTTCTGAGTATAACAAACAGTATGGCTAAAAAGACTGATTACTCCACCCCTGAAGACCAAAGCAAACTGGATTTATCACCTTTCAGTTCCTGTTCCATAGCTGACTTGTTTATCTCTCCTAAAAGGGATACCTTGATATTCAAGTTATTGTAACGGATTATGTTAGAGTTATTATTTGAAGTAATAATCAGTTCAAACCTTTACATGTATTATTACTATTATTTTTACTGCTATTATCATTAATGTGTCAAAATCAAATACTGTAATGATGAAAACAGTGTGTTATAAGGTATTTGTGTATGAATTTGCTATTGGCATCACTGGCTATTTTAGACTCTAAGACTAAAATAATTCGCTTTAAGATTTTTCATCTGTGATGCACAAGTCAGATGGAATATTCACAATGTCTATTGCAATATTTTGTAGCTTGTGTTATAAAAATATAATTCCTTAAATCCCATTTTCTTTGAAAAGAATGGGGAGTCTGAAGAGAAGATGATGCCAAAATAATTCTGACAAAATTACTTTTTGACCTCTGGAGCTGTGAAAGATCCTCAGGCAAATATTCTTACTGTTATAGTATCATGGTAAATTGTTTAACAAGAAAAGATAAGATCTACATAAGACACCTGGATATAATAAACTATCCTCAGGGCAGGAAATGGGTGAGAACAATGCTTTATGTTTCTTTGCTGTCATAAAACAGTAGGGAGATCAACACATTTGGTGGTTTGAAGAATCTGCCTGTCAGTGGCATATGCGTGTCCCATGTCAAGAGGAAGAGGCTGGAATAGTCCTTCCTACACACTTTTTGAGCTATGGTCTTGAGTTATGACTTTCTCCTTAGTTTGACCCTGAATTTTCATAGGCATTGAAATGACAATCATTATTTTAAATCCCAGGCATCATTACTTTAACCTGTAGACCCACAAAACTTTTCAATGGTAGAACACTCTGCTTTACTAGCAGTACACAAATAGTACATATTGTCACAACATAGCACATTATTTTCTTGGTGATTTTGGGGGGGGGTCTTTTAGTTGGGTCTTTTTTTTTTTTTTTTTTTCCCCATGGGTAAATAAAATGCAGTTAAATTTAATTTTAAAACATGTTTGTACCATATGTAATAATTGAGCTGTTCAATCTTATGGTATCCTATTTGTCACGAATGGAGTGACGCACTTCACACATAAGAGAAGTAGCAATATGTTTGATACAAACTGGTGATTTAACAAGGTTTGGTACTAAATACAATAGTCCTTTAACAAGATTCAATTGCAATGTGTAAGGAACTGAAGGAAGTAATGCCTCAAACATTCATTGACTCAGAAAACCTCAAGGACAAATTTGTGGCCTTTGTGATTAGTCTAAGGAATGAAGTATCTGCCTGGGGAATCACAGGGTGTTTCGAAGGGTGCATGACTCTGCTCCCTTGCAGTTGTATAGCCAAGTTCCTTAGATAAGCCTTGAAGGGAGGACACATAGACTGAGTAAAACCATATGTTAGGGTTAAGGCCTTGTGCAAGTTTTAATCGTTGCCGGGATCAGGGGCCATGTGGCCGTTGCCCCTCCCCCACCCGCGCTGGTCGGGCTGGAAGTTAAACACAGACCCCGGCTAATATAACAAGAAATTTAATACAGCAGAGTGATAGAACAATCTGAATAACAACAGTATCAATGGTAACAACAATAAACAGCAATAACAGTGAACAAGACAAAAAGATATACAGAGAAATACCGCAAATGGTCTACGGAAAGCAAAATTCTCCCCTGAACCCGACAAGGAGCAAGGAAGAGGTTCCGCCCCATGGACCTGACGTCAGCATGGTATGAATAACCCGGCTGGAGATCCCTTCCCCCTTTCTCTCTGCTGGGGAAAACTTTACTCTATCCTGGCTGAACCAGGACAGGCCTACACTTTAATTTATGACTATAGCCTTGAAGAAGAGTTAAAAGGATGATGAGAGATAAACAATAGACAACAAATGAAGATAATGACAGGGTAATTGTCCAAGAAACAAAAACTGAGGAAAAGGTAAAGGTAGCAGGGGGAAATTGTGACCACTGACTCAACTGGACAAAAATGTTAATGTACCCATTCCTCACCAGTGCATGCACAGAATGCATGCTTCACCTTTTGCCCATCTCTCATGGAAATGAATTCTTGGAATACCTGCCTCTCTTTGTCTAATATACTAATCAGCTGATAAAAATAACTTAAAAGGTGACAGAAAGCTTTGCTCTGTGTGTACCCACCACCCAAGATTACTGGACCTGAGACAACGCTGGATACTTGAGTGGTTTCTTTGACTCTCTTTCTGTCATTTCTTTTTCTTCTCTTTCCTTTATTTCCTTTTTTTTTTTTTTTGTTTGTAGATTTATAAGAGACCTCATTGATTATTATCCTTTTCCAAGTTTAAGTTGTTTCTACTGCAAGTAAAACATTTTAACTGGTCATTTGGTGTCATGTCACCTTAATTTAACCTGAGGGGATCACAGAACTGGTGTGACTCTCTGGGCTTCCAGTCTAGGTCATGACATAAGGTTCACTTGATACTTACTTGCTTTCTAAACGCCTTCTCAGAGAGGAGTCTAGGTGTGGCTGGATCCAATCCTAGTCTCAGACTTGATCAATTATTTATGTCTAAAGTATTATGCATGCACAATCAATCCTATATATCAGTTCATATTTCAAAGTATAGTATGCTATTAATCACTTACTGAGAATCTGTTGCAATAAGGAATCTCTCAACCTCGAGGAGTAACCTTGAAAGGTGTCCCTACTCAAGGGGAGATCCTGGCATCAGCCCATGGCTGTGCAGGATAGCTCAATCGGCCCTGGGCTGTCCACTATTTATGGAGTAAGAGAATTGACTCATGGTCATATTTGCATACTGATTATAGATATTTCTTCCAAATTTGGCTTGTATTGGACACTGACCAACACTGTGGTTAGGGGGGTGCATTGCTCAAATTAGCTCCTGTCTATTGTGTTGTTATTTGTCTGCTCCAAATCCACTTGTGTCAGATGCATCTGTCAAGACCAGATACATCCATTACAATCACCACTGGTAGTTATCACTTGAATAGGGTTATAGAAATAAAGGTCAGGGAAGGAGGGAAACACACCATCACACCTATTAAAGACTTTTGCCATTAAAAAATAAAGAAAGTGTTGATATCTTTAATTGGCAAAACCATTCTGACAAACTGAAATGTAAACATCTTTTTTAAAGTGTTACTGTAATATTAATGCTGAAATAAATAAACCAAGTAGAAAACACAATATATTTATTTTATATTAGTAGGAAGATAAATATTAAGTGGATTTCATTGGGTTTGAATATAAATAAGAGTTCCAAACTTTTTACAGGTATTTAACAATGTATTTGAAAGGAAGAATGTGATGGTTAATACTGTGCTTTAATTCACTGAAGGGTAAAGATAATTTTTATTACATGCTACAATTTGATAATAATGTATATATAATCTTATACAATCTTATGGTTTATTTCTTAAATAATCCAGCCTGTGTATAAAAGCAATAAAGTTTTCTGGTTTGTAAATGTAGGTGAATTACAAAATTACTTATGAAACTGAGGTTCAGATCATTCCTGCTTCTCATCTTGAGGATGCCTAGCATGAGAGCTTTCTAAGCACAGTTATTTCTGGCACTGTTCAAGAAAGTACCAGCGGCACATGACATCAAGACCAAGGAAATCAATCTCTTTTTTGCCACCCATCAGTACTCTATTAAAGTTCACCTTTTAATCATTCCTCCTCTCCCTCTACTTACTTATGAGATTTTTTTTCTACTTATTTAAGAGATTTAAAAAAAAAAAATTGAATAAATTTGAAATGCTTCATTTTATGATCGAAGGAGTCTCAGCTAAAAAACATGTTTTGACCTTGTAACATAAAGCATGGGAGAAAAAAAAAAAAAAAAAAAAAAAATTAATGTTGGTATAGCTGTAGTTTATTTTCAGATTTAATTAAATATCTTAAAATTCAGATAATTTCAGTCAGACGTAAATTATTTTCATTTCCAAATGAAATTAATACCTGCAAATATTTTGGTTTGGATATAATTAAATCTTTTTGTCTTAAAGCAAAATATTTTTTAAAAAGTTTCCTTTTTTCTTTTTTTAAAATTCTAGTAAAAATTCAGTTTAAGAGGAGCTTTCACAAAATGAAGCAATGGTTCAAAATTAAAAACAAAAATGTTGAGAAAATATTGAAATAAACATATGAACTGTTTTATTCTCTAATTTTTCTTTTGAAATATTAGAAATATTATGATTTCACAAACTTTTAGAAATTTCCTCTATATATTTAGTGATAGAGTTCAAAATCTACATGGAAAATACTGCAGTTTTCACTACTTAACAGATACAAATTTTTCTCTTCCCAATACCCTTTTAGTAAGTGATTTCTTAGGATCAAGCAAGAGATTTAATGAAGACGTCTTATATCTAAACAATGTAGAATGCATCTAGGCAGGAGAATAATTTTACTGCTATATCAGCATGGTTTTTCTATAATAAGAATCTAAAGCACTGGATTAAATAACCGTTAATGAAAGTGAGTATTACTAAGCATATATACATAAATTTACCCACATTCCTAGCTATGTGGCCATTTTTTTCAAAAATAGTTTTTACTAGTTTTAGCACTATTATTAATTTAATGACATATCCATCAGCACAGATAGAGTCTATTCCATTCTATTTCTATTTTTATATCACCTTCATAACTGCAATAATGAGCAGCTTTCAGTGATGCATAAAGTATCATTAGTAATATTTTTCCTGTGAGTTTTGCACTCTCCCTTTCATCCTAGATGATGAGTATTGTGCTTTAAGATCTTTTGTACAATAAAGTGTAACACAACCTTGACTAATTATGTACCAAATGACCATTTAGATGTTTAACTCCTATGGACGTCTGGAGCTTTGACTCATAGCAAGCATTGGGATTTCAGTCATTTTTAATTTTATGACTATTTATCTTATCACTGCAAAATTCACTGATATACTTTTCCTAGTGGAGCAGCCACAATGGTAGCTTTTATTATTTTTTTTTTATTTTTTTATTTTTTTAATTTTTTTTTTAGCTGGACTCTTTGTTGTCTTAGTAAGAACTGCTAACAAAATATTATATATAGCACAGGGGTTCATGGAAAGAGTTCTATATAAGCCTAGACTAAATATACTTAAAACCTGGCAAGCATATATATCACATAAACACCAAATGCAAAGTTTTTGATCCATTAATGTACTAATTATTCTTTTTGTGCTCATTTCTCAATTTACACACATTAAAATATATATATATATATATATATAATTGTTTGAGATTAAGTTGACTGTTATCAAAAAGGAACATCTGAGACAGAAAAATGCACATAAGTCTGAACGTCTTGCTGCTGTACAATTGCCTTAAAACAACAATAATAGCATTTAAATGTTGATGTTATTAATTAGAACCACAAGAGGCAAATAAAACTCTAAGTATCCAACACTAAATTTCTTGAAGAAGGTAAACTTAGTATCAAGAACTTAGATATACACTGTACCTTAAAAAAAAAAAAAAAAAAAAAAAAAAAAAAAAAAAAACTCCTAGAGAATTAGCAGAATAGGCTTTTACAAAGAATTACAGAATATATATTTGTTTTAATTCATTTTGCATTTTAATTCATTTTGTTACTCCCACCAACATTCAATACTTTTTAATTACTATGAATAAAATTTATAAAATTACTCAATTGCCTATCCCCTTTTGAAATCTCAGCCTTGCCATGAGTCTGTAAATCACAGCTACCGGGCTTAACTACGTCTTCAGGCATAATCACACTCAAGGGTGGAGGTGAACGAAAGGATGTTGCGAGGCACCAATTGCAATAACAGGGTTATTTGACACTTCAATTCATTGGCTATTTTCACCCAAAATCAAATATCTTGAGGCACACATTGGAATTATCCATCCTTCTGCATTACCCACCAATTGCACCCAGGCCCTTGGGCAAAAGTAATCCCACACATGGGTTTACCTTTACCCAGTGCAGGAGTAACCCAGACGGTCTTCCCCAGCATATTTTTAATGTGCACTACAGGGGCTTTATCTCCATCTACAGTGTGTAGGTTTGATTGAGCAGGGCCATCTTGCTTGGCTGATCCTCTGGTATTAACTAATCAGGTGGCTTTAGCTAAATGTATGTCCCAGTGTTTGAAAGTTTCACCACCCATTGCTCTCAGTGTAGTTTATAGCAATCCACTGTGTATCTCAATTTTCCTGCTCAACTTGTGATATATCCACGCAGTACCATGTTGTTTGGCCCAAATGTCAATGAAGTCGTTTTGGAAGTGTGTGCCATTATCTGATTCAATCCTTTCCGGCATGCCATGCTGCCATTAAACTTTCTTCTTAAGGCCTAAAATGGTGTGGTGTTCCAGGCAGTGGCATGTGGCACAGCATTAGTTTCCAACCAACCAGTGGCTGCTTCCACCATTGTAAGCACACAGTGTTTGCCATGAGAAGTTTGTGGGAGTGTGTCCTGATTCAATGTCGAGGGAGGAGTTGATATGATGCTGAGAGCAAGATTAAGACACAAACAAGGTCAAATGCCATATACCCAAAACAGGTATTTAGTATTTAAAAAAATGAAGAGAGTAGTGATAGGACAGAATTAAAGGAAAAGACAGAAATCAAGCAAGCATGAGGAACAGGATTGTAAGTCACTACCAAGGATCCGGCAGTGTCCCATTGGTTGTCAGTCTTCAGTTCTTCCATGGTGGGTGAACATGGAGCAAAATTTCTGTTGCCTTTTTAAGTTCATCCTATCAACTGATCAGCATATCTGCCAAACTTTAGGATTTTTTTCTCTTGTCCCACAGGTTTTTGCTGCGTCCCACTTCTGGGGCAGAAATGCTCCCCTCTTATCAGTTCATTAGCAATGGATGCATGGTGTATGGCATAAACAATAAAGCCATAAATGTCTACAGGATGGAAAACATTTGGTTACCCTCAGCCCATGTCTGCGCCTTTGGGCCTTGTCTAAGGAAAAAAAGCAGCCAGGCAATAGGAGAGTTGGGCAATTCCTGTAACTACTGTAGAATGTTGTCCTATTACTGCTAAGAACAAAAGTTTATGAGTTTTTGCTTCCAAAATGTCATGTCAAACAAGACGTAGATTACAGCTAATCCAAGACCTGGATTACTCTCATCAGAGTAGAGAAGTCCAACTCTTTTATAATAGGATATTAGTAGTGATACTCCATTGTCAATGACAATGCTAGAGGTTTTCACTTAACTAGTAGTCCTTTAACTTCCCAGACATCTGCTGGAAATACAACACAGCAGAGCTGGAGCAGTCCCAGAGATTCCTGGAAAGTGTGGGAGATAACTTCCTGACACAGCTGGTGAGTGAACCGACCAGAGAAGGTGCCCTGCTGGATCTCCTCTTTGTGAACAGAGAAGGGCTGGTGGAGCATGTGGCGGTTGGAGGCCGACTAGGGCACAGTGATCATGAAATAATGGAGTTCTCTATTCTGAGAGAGGACATACACAAATCTATGCGACCAGATGGGATACACCCGAGGGTGCTGAAGGAGCTGGCTGGGGTGCTCACCAAGCCGCTTTCCATCATTAACCAGCAGTCCTGGCTGACCAGGGAGGTTCCAACAGATTGAAAATTGGACAATGTCATGCCCATCTATAAGAAGAGTTGGAAGGATGATCTGGGAAATTACAGACCTGTCAGCTTGACTTTGGTGCCCAGGAAGCTGATGGAGCAGCTCATCCTGAGTACCATCACACAACACATGAGGGACAACCAGATGCTCAGGCCCAGTCAGCATGGGTTTATGAAAGGCAGCTCCTGCCTGACAAACCTGATCTCCTTCTACGAAAGGGCGACCTGCTTATTGGATGAGGGAAAGGCTGGCGATGTTGCTTACCTTGACTTTAATAAGGCCTTTGACATTGTTTCCCACAGCATTCTCCTGGCAGAACTGGCTGCTCGTGGCTTGGATGAGCACACACTTTGCTGGGTAAAAAAATGTCTGGATGGCCGGGCCCAAAGAATTGTGGTGAACGGAGTTAAATCCAGCTGGCGGCCAGTCACGAGTGGTGTCCCCCAGGGCTCGGTGTTGGGACCACTCCTGTTTAACATCTTTATTGATAATCTAGACAAAGGGATCGAGGTTCACCCTCAGTCAGTTTGGAGCTGACACGCAGTTGGGTGGGAGTGTTGATGTGCTCGAGGGTAGGGAGGCTCTGCAGAGAGACCTGGACAGGCTGGAGCCATGGGCTGAGCCCAACTGGGGGAGTTTCCATAAGGCCAAATGCCGGGGGCTGCCCTTGGGCCACAACAACCCCCAGCAGCTCTACAGGCTTGGGGAGGAGTGGCAGATGCTTTTCCAACCTTGATGATTCTATGTAACTTTGGCACTAGCTGCATTTTGTATCTGAGTTTTGGTGTAGTGAGTTATTTAAACTTCATCTTCATGAGATTATTGTTAAACAATATATTCCTATAAGATCATACGTTAAACAGTGTTCATAATCAATTTATAGGGTTTCAAATGTTGATATAAAGCAAGTTGTAACCCATATGCCTGACATATTGGATGTTTTGCAGGAACTCCTTAATTAAACATAGCGAAATATGAGCAGTACTAGAGATGAAAACCCAAACACTGGAGGGCTTACTAGCGGATCGTATTTACTCTGAATCATTCAGAGTGTGATCTAATGAGAATTTCAGTACTGAAGGCAAGAATTGCACAGCCTGGTAAAGTCAGGACAAAGCCAAAACATTGAAGGACAAAGATCAGTAGCTCTTTATAGCAATATCATTAGGTCTAAAACATTGGCTAAATGTGAAATTTTATGTTTACATTCTCTCTATTTATATGCCCTTCTTGGTAACAGTTAGACACAGTGGGACAAATTCTATCATCGGTTATTGAAGACACCTCTCAAAGTGTACTGAAACAAAGTAAAATTAGTCTAAGTGAAAGTATAAACAGGAAGGAAAATATACATTCGTGATTGGGACCATCATGACAGAACTTGAAAATAACTAATTCTACTACTCTTTTTTTTTTTTTTTTTTTTTTTTTTTTTTTAGAGATACATTTTCTGAACTACCAGATGATAAGTAGTTTCAGGGAAAAAAAAGGTAATGTAGAAGGTTTATGGGTTTTATTGTTCACTTCAAAGTGTACAAGTTTATGAGGACCAGTTAGTACATACCTAATTTTTTTTTTTTTTTGATTGAGGTGGATCATATATCAAAATCAAAATAAATGGCACCTCATAAAAGACACAATCTCCCCTTTATTCCTTTGTTTCTTCCTTCTTTTCCTCACTTCTCTTTTCTTTCTTCTCTGAAAAAAAATCTCTAAAAGAAAGGTATTTTGAAGAATATTCAAAATATTTTGTCTTTGATTGTGTCATTCAGGGAGAAGAGCATTCCAAATCAGACGGATCACTACAGTGATTGAAAACACCCCAGAACAAGCAGAACATGAGTATGGATCACTGAGAAATTACATGCTGCCACCCAAAGGCTCTGTTGAATAAATTGGCTGCTTTTGTAATATACTAATGTAAGTTTCCAGGTGTAATAAAGATTTAGTTAGTTATTCCTTGGTTGGCAGTTATCATGACTGATGTGTCAGCATCAGTAATTTTATTAAAGATTTTATGTGCTTTATTTTAGTTGTGAAGTGGCTTGTGGCTCTTTTGAAATAATCATTTTTTAAATGATTAAAAACCACTTTCATATTTCTCTTTGACTTTTGTCAGCTAATGTTTTTTATTAAGGTGCTATCTGCCTTGGATTCAATAATAGGGTTTTTACATTATATAACTTTCTCTTTTCATGAAGCAGAAAGTATAGAATTGTAGCCACTTGAGTAGAAATGGCTGTATTTTTTTTCCGAAATAAGAATGTATATCTTCTTAGTTCTTTCTCATTTGTACAGAATGATGGATCTAGATCCCACTTGATAACTTACAAGCAGTTCATCTCCTTATTTTTTTATGGGTGTTTTCTTGTCCACAACATATGCATGTCTAATTTACTTAAGTGTGACATATGGCTTTCCAGAATGCTCATTTTGTCTTGAACCTTATGTTATAGACAGATTTGGAAATCCTGCTCTACTCTTTCTTCTGCTGTGTCATTGAGTGATTGTGTGCTGTATAATTTGACAACCTCCTTTATCAGCTCATCATCATAACCTGCAACATGCATAATTACAGCTTCATTTCAGAAAATACATGAGAAAGGGTCAGAAATGTGTCAGTCTAACTTCTTCCATCACATCGGTTCTACTTAGTAGTTGGACAGAGTGGGACTGCCTTATAAAATTATAATGCATTTTTAAAACTGAGGTAATCTTTTATGCTGTCACATTGCTCATTCAATGTTATTCTATAACCTGTCTTTTAGAGGATTTCCTTATAAAATGTGATATTTTAATAATATTATATGAAAATCATTATGACTACATTACCATACACACAGAGTCATCCTCCACCAAGGCTTGAATTATATCAATACAAGATAAAAAGTTCAGTGCAAAGGTTCCAAGTAAAATTTATCATTGTTTAGTGGGCCACAGTTAATCTTAACATTCTGATCATAAAGGATTTTCAGGTTTTTAAAATTGTTATAGACACCTGTTATGTTAGGAATGTATCACCAGAGGCATATATGTAGATGTGTAAAACCCACAATTTTATTTGCTTTCTGGAGTATATAACAATTTATTTCATTAAATGTCTCCAGCAAGTTTATTAACTTTCTGTGAATATGACTTTCACAGAAATTTTTCCCTCTAAAGGTTTTGTGTATGCACAAATTGTATTATTGTTATTTAGTAACTGGTCATTAAATAATATTTCCATGTTGTGATGGGTTTGTGTATGTGTGGCAGGGATTTGGTATCAGGGGAGGGGGCTACAGCAGTGGCCCCCATGAGAAGCTCCTCAAAGCTCCCCCAGCTCCAACCTGGACCTGTCTCTGGCCAAGGCCAAGCCAATTAGCAGTAGTGCCTGCGCCTCTGTGATAACATATTTAAGAAGAGAAACCTGTGAGGAGAATTTGGAGTTGTGAGGAAGCACTGTGAGGGAGATACCTACACGAACACCGAGGTCAGCGGAAGAGGCGCTGTGGGGAGGAGGCGCGCCAGAGCAGAGACTCCCCTGCAGGCCGTGGTGGGAGGGCCGGCGGTCCCTGCAGCCCAGGGAGGGTCACGGTGGAGCAGATGCCGACCTGCAGCCCGTGGAGGACCCCACGCCAGAGCAGGTGGCTGCACTTGAAGCAGGCCGGGACTCTGAAGGAAACCCACACTGGGACAGTTCCTTGCTGGGAGGTTACCACATGCAGGTGGGATCCATTCTGGAGCAGTTTGTGAAGCCCTGCAGGCCACGTGAAGGACCCAAGTAGGAGGGAGTTCATGGAGGACTGTCTCTATGAGAGGGATGGCACACTGAAGCAGGAGAAGAGTGTGAGGAGCCCTCCTCCTGAGGAGAAAGGAACAGCAGAGACTATGGGTTATGAACTAACCACAACCCCCATGCCCTGCCCCCCTGTGCCTCTGCAGGAAAGGAGGCAGAGAAAATTAGGAGTAAAGTTAAGTCTGGGAAGAGGAAGGATGACGGAGATGTTTCCAAGATGTGGTTGTATTTCTGACCATCCTACTCTCTTCGACTGTTAAATTACATGGTGGTGCTGATTATGTTTAAATTAACTGATATTCTTTTTCTTCACGAGTGAACTCTGTGTTTTGCTGTGACCACAAGGGGTAAATCATTCTGCCCTGTTCTCATCTCGGTTCCCGAGCCTTTTATTTTCTTTCTCATCCCTGAAGGGGAAGGAGTGAACAAGCAGCTGCATGGTGCTCAGTTGTCCCTCTGGGCTCAAAACATAACACATTCAGAAGACCATTTTTTGACATTTCATTCATCTCTTTAATTATACAATAACTATACATTAATATATATCATATGTACTGTATATTTTGTATTAGAATGTTTAGTGTCATCGCTCCAATTGATGCAAAATTTACATGTTGTCTGATAAACATCAGGAAATGCTGAAGAAAATATAACATGTGATGGTTCTTTATATTTCTCTTTAAACTTTGAAATTAAATTTCTTTTTTTTCTAAAAGCAAAAGATCACAGATGACTCGCAGAAGGAGGAAGAGCAAGTTGTAACTCTTTGTCTGTAATTCATGCCCGTTAACTAGTATACGCAAATACTCCTCAAAAATTGTCAGAGCCAACAGCCTGTAGAGAGAGAAACTTTTAGGCATACTTGAAATTAGAGCCGTTTAAAACAAAGGTGCATTCAGGCAAAACTATCTTTCTCACAATAAAACTGCAGAATGAAAAGCTGACATTGCAATAGACTTGTCAGAAGTATTTTACTAGAAGTGATCTCTTTTCCATCTGATGAAAAAGCTAACATCAAGGACACTGTCCAACTTGGCACTTTTGTCAAAGTTTCCATAAAAAAAATTAGTTTTAAAGAAAAGCAAGCCTCTTTTTCATATTTTGATTTACACTGAGCAACAAAAATATTATATGTTACAGTGGGAAAGGTGATGAAAACTGTTTTCGATAAGTTTGTTTTTGTGAGTCCCTGTGGTAGAAAAACAACCATTGATGTATTTTTCTTTTTCACTGAGACAAAAAAGAAGTCAAAGACAAGTGATCTAACAATGTGTTAAGGTGTGCTAAGGTTCAAATATATTTATTAGAAGTATCAGTAATGGCAATGAAACTTGCATAGATATTTGCATACAGCTAAATAATCTGAATCCCAAATCTGAATGACATTGGTGACCAGATTTTTATTTCCTTAAATTTTTGTTCATGTAAGCAAACATATTAGAATAAAAATTTTCTTTTCTTTTTTTTTTTTTTTTAAATTTAATTTAATTTTATTTTTTTCAGGGCACTATTTCAGGCCAGGAACATGGCCCAGGACATGTTACCATATTTTGTTATTCAGAAGTTGCTGAGTTGAAAGAATGCAGGTAAGAACTTCTTTGAAGTGCAATATGGAGAATATGGTATCTGAGAAAATGACTGTGTGATATTCCTCAGAATTAAAAAAAAATAAATCTTTGTTTTATAAAAAAAGCTTTCCTACCCTCCTCTTGTTTGAATATATATAGATATATAGTGTAATTCTGACTCTAGTGTCTGAGAAATTCAAAAATCTGTCTATGCATATGTGTGTGTATATATATATATACATATATATATGTATATATGGATACATATAATCACACTTTGAAATCTGGGGACAAAAGTTTTAATCTTCAATGGCCACTAAGTTCCTATGAACTCATTTTTCTTGGCTGCCTTTTTTTTTTTTTTTTTCACTATCACATTTTTAGAGAATGCTAAGCTTTTGGTGCAGTTGAGAAGAGGAAGCCTTGTGGCAGTTTATGACAAGGATGGCATCTAGTTATTTTTAATTACTGTAGAGTTGAGTATTTTTCCTCTTTTTTTTTTTTGAGATGTTTGGTGGTATAGGCTGTTCAATAAACCCAGTGGGTGCCTCCAATCCTTTTCTGATTTTTGAAATAAACATCTTAGTTTGATTCTCCCACACCCTCTTCTGTTGAGGTAAAATTTCCAGTCCTCAATCTTAGACAAATACCTAGGTCAAATATTCATTATGCCCAGAATACCAGACTGAATTTTCTTTATTTTTTTCTTAATCATTTGCTTAATCCCACAATGAACACCAGTCTCCTTATAACAGATATGTTTTTCAGCAAGCAGAAAATATATTAACAGTGTGACTTGAAATCAGTTAGGTATGTAGATTTCATCTCATCAGATCTGTTTTTTTGTCATAGTTAAACAATATTGGATTCCTCTGTGAATTAGAGGTAAATGCATACATGATTTTCATTATCTTAAGATAGCAAGAATTTTGGAGTCAGTAATAGTGGTGCTGTAAATTATTTTAAATAAAATTTTAATGAGCCTTGGAAGAAACTCTTAACTCATATACATGGTGTATTGCCTGTAACAGGACTTTTGATAGAACAGATGGACCTGTCTTCTTTCCTAGGAATATCAATTCCACGGATTGGGAATGTCATTCACAAACAAACTTTACTGTCAAGGGTAACATATACTAGTAAGTGCCTCTATAGTTTCCATTTTTAATTCACATTTTTACTGAAAAAAAAAAAAAATCAAATAGCTAATTAACAACCTTTTAGACTTTAAAACATATTTATGCTGATTAGGCCTAATTCAAACCACCCACAGCTCATTGTAACAGGTCACCATCATGGTTACAGAGGTTCTGGATCAAATTCTTCTTGCTTATGAACAAATTCCCATTCATTTTGAGATTAATTGTGGAAATAGATAGTTAAATACCCATCTTTACGATAAAAATTTATAAAATGCTTAAGGGCAAAAATTAAGGGAAAATTGACAGCTGGGGATTAGTCAACTTTTTTCAAGCCTGGACGAACATATGATCCTATACTACTCTGTAGTAGAGTTAATCAGAAAATTAACATTCTGGTAAGTCCTCATACTCTAAAACAGGAAAAATTAAACTGTCTTGCTTTGTCTAGGTGCTGGCTTTTGAAGGGCTTTCATAGCACTTTCCTGTTTTGCTCTTGGCTGAGATCAGTATTCTCTGCTTCTCCAAAGTGTTAAAACCTATTGCCAGCTTGGTTACAAAGAAATCAAGCCTTGCACTTCCACTGTTCCCTCAGATGAAAAGGAATCTTCTTGACTTAAACAGATTTATTACTCTTTGCTTACTTCCTCAACAGGCATGTTGAAAACGGTCCCACACAGTTTCAGCAAGGACTCACTCAAATGTCATCAAATTCATTCTGATTGGACTGCCAGAACTTTATGGACTGAGAGACACTCTTTTGTTGTTTGTAGACAACGGCTTATCAAATATCTGAAAGCACTTACAGAACTTCCATGAAATGCTTTCTCTGTGATGAAGTTAAAGATGAATTTTGATACTCTAACTTGATAAAGAAATATGAGTGATTTTTTTTTTTTTTTTATGACACCTTTAATGGATTGATACATTTAATGGATTGATACCAGATAATTATATCTGTTATCTCTCAGTGCTCTCTTTCATTGTACAGTGCTATGATTAAGTGGTGTTATTACTCAATAATATACTTAAGGTGTTTTTATTAAGCTTTTAAAAAATGTTCCATAAATACATAAAATTATTTTGCATGTATTTAGTCCTGTGACTCATTCAAGCCTCTGTCCCAGTGAGTCATCCTTTCTCTAATCATATATGTTAAAGCAGACAAGAGTAGCAATCTTCTTGTGCTCAACAGTTTACACCATATTTCCCAGGGAGAGTCTGCACATCAAAGGTTTATGTTGTAAGACAGTATAAGATTCTACAAAATAATCAGGAGTTTATTTTACAGAAGAGAAATAAATATGTCATTAGGCATGTAAGGGATTTTCAAAAGCACCTAAACAGATTACGTATCTAACTCCCATTAACTTTAGGATAGTCAGATGTCTTTTGGGGCTGTGAAACTGAAAATATGACAAGACAGATGTTCCAATTACCAGAGTGGAGTGACATCTCTAATATTACATCACAAATCTGATCTCTTTAGGTGGTGGGGAGTAAAAGTTGGTTAGGCAGAAGTGAAAGATATGTGGAAAGATGGAATAATTTGGAAGTTAATTAATGAAATCTCTGTAAGGTATGAATCAAACTTTTAATTATATTATAAATACACTATGATGAATACCATGGCAATTGCATAAAGTCAGGGTACAGCTCTTCAAGACTATTTCTTTTATCCAATGTGATTTACTCCATGAAAGTTTATAAAATATGACAATAGAGGGGATTAAATCAAAAGCAGGAAGAAAAGGTTATCACAGGTAACGCAAGATGACAATTTCATCTTACTGTAGAGGAGCTAGCTCAAAACTAAGGACAAAATGTTAGCATAAAAGAGAGGACTTGGTAAATTTCTGAGTGCATTATTTTGTGGTCTACAAATTTGACATGTTGTAGAAATCACATGAGTAGAATCTAAATTAAACAGGTCTATCAGACAGAAATTTTTTTGGTGGTGTTTTCAATGAAATCCAAAACAGTGTCCGGATGAGACCATGCTCAAAGATCTTCCATTTGCTTAAAGCTTTATTCATTGTCAATTGAAACAAAGAAGATTTCCTGTCTTTAAGATCTGACTTCCACCAATTTCAATAAGCATTGGGTCAGACGGCAGATATTTTCCCACTGTGGAATATTTATATGACTATAAAACTAAATATTTGGTATGATCAGTAGGATCTTAAAATTACAGTGCCATTTTTATAAGCAAATTTTAAAAAAAGACAAATCTTCATGTTTAAAATAAGAGATTACTGAGATGACATCCCACAGAGACCACCACCTCCTTCTTCTCTTCACCAATGGTAGCAATTTCATATGCTTCCTTCTGAGGAAGTTTTTCTTGGTGTTGAGATCCATGCTCATATGATGTTCATACTAGTAATAAATTCCTCTGTGTTTTCCACCTGAAGAAAGTTTATATATATGTATATAAATCTGGTTGAATATTATTTCAATTTTTTTCCCTATTACAATAGTATTTTTAAAAAACAATCAAACAAAGCTCATATAAAAAGGAGGAAAGCTTTCATGGTAAAACACTCAAGCCATGAGATATATGAAAAAATTTGATGTCCTGTATGTAACTCCTTGGCTACATATTATATCTTCTTTCTGTCAGATACAACTATTATTCTTACAAAATAAATCAAATAAATACCTAAAACACAGAAACAAATGAGAAATGGGATAAATGCACAATTTTTCAGAATTTCTCCATTTGGTTTGAAACTACAGGCTCTTCACTACAGTGAGTCTCATTTGTAAGAAAGCTTCAAGGGTGTAGTCTTCAAATAAGACATGGAAACCAGAGGTTCATCCCCACTTCTTCTATAAATGTGTTCACATCCGCATCCCTAATGGGCCGCATCACTGACAAATTTGTCCTAACCCCTTGGCTACTGATGTTCTGTGAATACCTGGGGATACATGGGAGGCTGGAAGTACTCATGTTCCTCTTACTTGAAGTTCTTTCATGGAATAGTGTTTGCCACAGCACAAGCAGAATCTAGATGTGCTGTATTTCAGGAAAGTGTCCTGCCTTTTTTTTTTTTTTTTTTTTTTTTTTTTTTTTTTTTTTTTGCAAATAAGTCTGTGTATTTTGAGATAAATCCATAAGACGTTGATTACAATCTGCTATTTAGAAATACGATCCCTGTTTTATGCTATTACTATTTCCTTTACATAATATTTGGTTGTGATGTTTGAACATACTCAGTAATGGTTTGGACACAAATCCTTAAAGCTAAAAAGTTTCATAGCTCCAGCTTTTCTTTCACATTACTTCCTCTGCCAACACACATCCCTAGAAATGATAGGATTTTGGTCATTCATCTGAGATTTCATAAGATCTTACTGAGCTACAAAAATCTGTAAATCCTAAATGGATGGTCATGGCACCTGCAGAGGTCATCTGTACAGCTCAAGTGCATGAAGAATGATGTGTCTCAGCTTGTCGGCTTTTGAAGCAGAGGCTGTGAATTCAGTATATTTGAACAAATAATGAAAATACAGTTTTTGCAACACTCTGAAGTGATGCAGGTAATTCCTCTTGTGGAAAAAAAGACAGTGGCCCAACATACAGTACAGGGAAGCAGGTGGATTTCATCTTGATGTCTTCCCATGATTTATATCTCTCTTGCCTGTTTTTCTGTATTGAGAACTCCCCTCCACATTTTCAGTAGTAGGAGAATTCATTTGAGGGAAAGGAATTCCCCATATTTTTATTCTGTCACTTTCTCAACCAGCTAAACATTATCAACAAATTCTTAAACACTAGGAGATGTCCAGCTTGGGGCACTTCATAGATTGTTTGTATTACCTCCTACCTCTCTTCCATACCATAGCCAGGCATGACATCAAGATGTTTTAATAGTTTATTTGGGTTTTGTTAGGGTTTGTTTTGTTTTGTTTTTATTTGGTTTTGTGGTTGGTTTTGGTTTTGGTTTTGGGTTTTTAATTGAGCCTGATCTAGCCATAAAATTATCAGGCAGATACCTGATCACATTTCTTTGTAATGTTTTTCTTTTATTTTCTGGTTAATTACATATCTGGAGCGGGTAGTTAGGTGACAAAACAAATGTGCTTTCATACTTAATGATACCCCAGCTGAGAAAAGTACAGATAATAGCTGTTTAGGGATCAGACACTGTTTTTCTAAGTAGAGATTCTGCCAGTAAAGACAGCAATGAGGAAAATCTATAAGTTGTGGGGGGTTTTTTTGTTTGTTCGTTTTGGGGTTTTTTACAGTTAATTAGGCATGTACAAGTTTTTTGGTTTGTTTTATTTTCTTGGTTTTGTCTCAGGAAAATCAATACAGTTGCATGGTGATAAGTTGCTCACTGGTACATTTTTATTTTTGCTCCTCCCTTCCACTCTTCTGTATGAAAAATTACCACATTTTTCATTATCCATTTCAGGTCCTTCAGGCTTCAGAATAGCTCTCTGATGCAACAATTAATAGTCAATTTAAATATAAATATCAGGCTATCTCCAGTTCTGGCTAGAATCATTTATTTAATTTCCTAATGACAGAAGAATTAAGTAATAGGCCCTAAGTAGGAATGCAGGCAACCATGTGGAACCATGTGCCAAATTGATATTTGAGCAACTCTGATAACTTATTAAGATGATGACCACGAGATGTCACGGAGCTGAATGATAAATCTTCAGTCTGCTTCTTTTTAACTACTGCTTTAATATTATTTTTCTATTGCAAAATTAATTGTCATTTATGTTGACAGTCAGTGTTGTCTTTAGTAATGTTTAAATTAAGAAACTCACAATGTTACTAAATGTTGTGAAAAAGTAAAGCAAATCATCCTGCACAATAAACAAGCAGAAAACGGGGCTGCAGTCTATTTCATATAGGGTCAGCCCAAGTCTGACACAGTGTTTAAGCTCATTCATAGCACAATTCTTCTTTAAGTACTGCATAGGCCTATAAAGTATTTCACAAATGATGAGTAAATTGGAAAAGTAGGTTTAGAATTGCAGGCCTGAAATCACAAAATGCCAATAGGAGCAGAACAAATACATCTGGAAATTGAAATAAACTTCTGGCTGTCATCAGGATTTGGGGGCTGAAGAGTAGAAACTCAACGTAGTCCTGAATCTCCTGTAAAATATTCATGGTCATATATGTTTTCATGTGGTAAAAAGGTGTTGGTGAGATTTTAAAAACCAATGTCAGTTATGCATATAGGTTAGATTTTATGTTTTCAAATGAACAAATACGTTCTTGGAATGAATTAACAGGTGTGCAGTTAAATGATCTCCAGTTAAACTCAGTATCGGTTTTATCCCTGATTTTAGAAGGACAAAAAAATCTTATCTCACCTACTTGTAAAATATCACTGGTCCAATGAAACCTTAACAGTAGTTGATGTTTTTTCCCATCCTTGGAGATGAGTGCACTAAGTATTGACAGAACTGTAGAGACTTCACCTAGTAACATCCAACTTGCATATACTTCACCATACTCCTTTACTCTGTATTTTGTTGCAAAAAACCTACTACAGAGGTGGGTAGTTTTGTTGTTGTTGTTTGTTTGTTTTGTTTTTTTGTTTTGTTTTGTTTTCTTGACTGAAAGTTGTAAGCTTTTCAGATTGTCCTGAATATCAAACAAGCTGGGAATGTTCCATGGTAGCAATGGTGCAGCTCCATTCCATCCTTAGGCTCTTAAAACACATTACATATTAGTTGTTTGTAGTGCTTATAACACGGAGGAAAAAGCTCTACCTGAAGTATAGACAATGTAACTCCTGAATGACACTAAGAATCAGGATCAGCACTCTAAAAAGGATTTGTTAAGCAGTATATGATGACAATATACCTTGCAGAACTATGCTGCTGTTGTTCTTCTTTTGTGTACTATGATTTCTAGTGATTTTCCACCATGCCTAAGGAATCTGGTTTTGGACAAACAAATGCCTTTGAAAGTTAACACAGATGAGATGTTTTGAAAATTACACTCTCAGGTACAGAAACAGGGTGGATACTCCATAAACAAAATGTTTACCTTCCCTGAAGCATTTCTGTCCCAGAACTCATTTGCAGGTTTGCAATAAGCTTTGTGTAAGGGGAGCACACATTGTTTCTGCTGCAAAAAGAAACCAGGGACTGAACTGTGAGGATAAACATCTCACTAATGCATAATTGCTGAACACATATTCCAAGCCTCATCTCCCACCCCTGCAAACCCCCAAAAAACAAGCCAATGAACTAAAGAAATATGAGTTTCTCTAACACTGCATCTCTAGGTGATTGTGACATTTTATTAGGTGAGGGGAAAAAAATAACCTTGTAAAATAGTGATTAGAGTATTTTAGTGCTAAAAGTAATAAAATATACTAGTTATAAAGTTTGTACTTTCGGGCACTTTGTCAAAGATTAAAAAGAACAGTTGGATCTGGTGATCCCTTGTGACTTAAAGACACTTGTATTAGTAAAAGAGATGCTTAATGCATCCAAAATAGATGAAGCCTTTTGAGACATTAATACTTTCTTCAGATTCTGTAATGGCTTTATAAGAATTTTCTCCGAGTAGTAGAAAACTTTAAAATTTTCAAATAAATAAACCCTATCATTTATTATGAGTGAGGTAATTCTAAATAAACAGAATAATTCAAAATGTGAACAAAAGAAACAGAGGCTTAACCTTACTAAAAGGTCAAATTCTGCCTTCAGATACCTGAACTTTGAAGGAATGCTCATGGGCAGAGTTTACGCCCTAATGTACATAGTACAAATTTAGCAAACATATTATTGAAACCATGGCTCAGTAAAGAGATTTCAAAGTCATGTGTGTTAATTATGCTGCATGGGGAATAGGCCTTCGTAGAAGAACTCAAGAGGATTGAAAGTAATTCGCTGTTGGAGATAATGATAGTCCTGAGGATTTCTGACAGTTTAAGGTGACATGACTGAAATAATTTATTAACATATAACTTAAAGTTATAATGATGAAAAAAAAATTGTATATGGAATTATATGGACAGTTGCTGGTGCTCTGATGTTAGGGTTATTAAATTTTCCTTTACAACCTTCTATTTTCATTTGCATATCATATTGCCAGACTTCAAAACAGTGGTTTGAATAAATAGATACTTGGCTTAAAACTGATATTTTAATTATTGTTATCATTTTTAGAATTCAGCAAAATTGTAAGGGATTTTAATTTTGTATTTTTAGCGGGAACAAGGTTAGCAACAGATGCTGTAGGTAGTTCTATCTGTTTGTTTTTCTATTATTCTTTAGGAAAAGTGCCTTGTGAAAAGTGTATCGTATTTGTCAGGAAAAGTTTTGTGATCCAAATGGTGCTTTACTAGATATCCTTCCTCACTCATCTTTATTTAAATAACTGGAAACTGCTATTTGGAAAAAGAACCAAAACAAAACAAAATACCCCCCCCAATAAAAAAAAAAAAAACACAAACAAATCCAACCACAAACCAACAAACAAAACAACAAACCAAAACCAACCAACCAACCAACCAAACCCAAAGAAACAAACAAAAAAGGCAATCCAAGACATCAAAAACCAGAAACCCAACCAAAAAAAAACACATGGGGAGGGGACAGTTACTCTTGTGTATTAAGTATGATGAGTGTTTAAAGTGCTCCAACACTAATTTTTGAGTGTTGAGTTTCCTCATCCACCTGGGTTGTATTAAGACCCACATCCTGGGAAAATGCTTTAGGCAAAAACTGAACAGGTTTTGTGTAGGGAACTAGGGAAGAAGAAGAAACTAATATCTCCATCTGAAACTCTTCTATTGTGCAGTAAATTTTTTCTAGTTTTTCTAGTCTGCTGTGTAGGGCACTCAATAAATAGAGGTTTGTAGATCCCAAACCCCAGTTCGAAGCCTCATTATGTAGTTTGGTGAATGATAGTTTTCATATAAAATACATAGCCAATCACTGAAACCTAGTTGTATTTGTTGATTCTTGCCAGAGCAGCAGCTGGTAATCAATCCCAGGAATGAAGTTTCCAGATTTCTTCCTGTGCTGGGATGGCCATCAGCTTTATATTTCATTTCCCTTGCGGAGAAGCCCCACTTTTGCTCCTCCCTGACACACACATTGTGGACCTCAGTGAACTTATTGAGTCATTTGTCTCTGAAATGGAAATCAGAATGGAAGTTTAATTGTAATGTCATGATATACATTTTCACATGCTTATCTCTCATCTGAAGCTGTGTATTCACTTGTTCATCATCATCCATTCACGGCAAATAAAGATATGCAAGTTAGGTGCTCCAATTGTGGTCTCCAGTATCTTAGATTTTATTCAATATAGTGGTGTTACTCAAAGGCTCATTACCTTGTAATGGTTAGCATTAGCAGAGATTCACTTGTCTGCAGAGCTGAAAATCTTTACTGATGGATAGTAATGACATTAAGGCTTTCTTTTTAAAAAATGCACGCAGTCAATGTCTTTTAGCAATCTAGTATATCAAAGTCATGCACAAATTCAGGTTTTGCTGAAATAACACCACACAAGTTCTTTAAAGTATAAAGAAACCAAAGGAAAGTTCTTTGTAGAGATCCAGGCATTAATTTAAGGGGAGGTTTTATGTTGTGATAGTGTTTTACCTGTTGTGTATTCTTATCACAATGAATAAAAGTAATTTTTTTTTCCCTCTCTTTTTTTTTTTTTTTTTTTTTTTTTTTTTGATATTTCTAGTATTGTATAGAATGATTTTGACATGTTGGTGACATGACAAGAATAGCATGGTAAGAATTGTATTAAGTATTGTATCATATGTGATGATCATAACTAGATATTAGATGATCTTATGCTGTTAGCAGAATGCTAACACATTACCTTATGATATTATAGACTTATATCCGATATTTCTTCGACAGAAATATCATAGCCTGTACAGCCTGACTTCTGCTATCATATGCATTCATATGATCACATATTTAATCAAGCAGGAAAACAGAAATCACTCTAGAAAGTTAGTCTGTTGAGACTTTTACTGGTCTAATTTTAATTTGACTCTGTTACCCCTTTTGTTTACCATGCAGACACATGAATCTTTTAGTAACATTTTAGGCCTCCAATACCTCTGATTTCAGTCAACCTGCTGGAAATTATTTATTAGATATCCTGGCCCGACCTTTTCTCATGTATAAGCCTAAGTAGAGTTCTCCATAATATTTAAAAAAAAAAAGGAATTGTGGATACCCAATGTCAATTGACTCAGCTGTTAGTGACCTTCTGGAGAGTTACTGTGTAACTGTTTCCTATAAAGGTATGAAATACACATCCTAAAAGGTACATTTCTGAAGGATTAAGTTATTCTTCAACATGTTCATAAAACAGCATAATAATGTGTTTAGATTATTCATCCTTTAGTAAGCAATAATAATGATTTTATTTTAATTTGTTCATGCTATCCTTTCATATATAAGAATTTGGAGCACAGAATAAGGTCTAGGAATAACTAATTACACTTTTAATTATCTTTTATTATTTATCTACAGAAAATAGCCATAAATACTACTAGGACCTTCTTTAACTATTTGTGTTAAAATTGTTGAGAAGTTCTAATAATATTTTCCTGTTCTTAAATATAATAAATTTTCAATATTTTTTCTTATCTGAAGATCTGGAACAAGTAGATTAATTATAACCCAATCACTCAGGCAGTATCTCTTTCACAATCCTTGTAACATACTCTAACATATTGCATTCATATTAATTACTAGGCACAAGGCAGACTGTGCTTGCATTTGCTATTGCATATTAATTTGCTTGAAACATGATGTCCATATAAAAAGTGTCAGGTATCAAGTTGCCCATGACTCCACTGACACGCATGCGGCAGGAACAGCTCCCCCTTCTTACTTCATTTTATATATCACTGTGGGAAGTGTCATAGGAGAAAAATGTCTATTGTGTTTATGCCAGAGACTTATTTTTTTTGGGAAAAAAACCCAAACAACAACAACAACAACAAAACCCCAACAAAACGAAAACATAAAATTGTATGAAAAATATTTTAAATTATACTTGCATTTGTTCTTCCTGTACATATTTCATTTTTATAACTTTTTTAATGTGTTGTGACAGAAAAATGGTACTATTTCCTTTTAAATAGTTCATTTCACAGAGAAAATAAAATGTCATGAACTGCTAGTCATTTTAGTATACAGAATCAATATTTTTCAAGCAGCTTCCCAGTTCCATGTAATAATAATGTAATAATAATGTATTTCATTGTATCCTGCCACCTGAAAGTCCCATCTCTATATCATTTCAATATCTGTTGAATTATGAATTTTGCTTTCAAACATGCAAACTACTAACTTCGCTTATGTGAGCAATATTAACCAAAAACTTAAGGATTCAAGTTTCACTCAGGTTCACTAATCAAAGAACAAATAGTAGGAAGGAATAAAGAAAGGAGGCTAATGGGAGAAACCTGAGTTGGGAATGTGCACTGCTGAGATTTCAAATCACTTACCAACAATTTATAAAATAGCACACCTTTGAGAATGTATGGAAAGTCCTTGTCAGTTTTTTCAGTTGTCATTGTAATTGGGTTGTAAATGTGAAGAATAATATTATGCATAAAGACTTCTAAATCAGCAATGCAGTCTAGAGAAAGAGCAATTACAGCTTCAAATTTTAGTTCAAAAATGTGGCTGCCACTACTTAGTGACATGCAACTGTTCTTGAAATATCTATAAAAATCTATGAACTAATTCCCCCAAATAATCTGAAAGTTTATTTCATGATTTTTTAAAAAATGCAAACAAGCAAGCAAAATTAAGTGATTCTTCAGTTACAATGTATTTTCTAGGTCACTGTGCAGGGATTCCCCTGAAATACTTTTGCTTTGTACACTGATGGGTCTTCAGATAAATTAAAACCACATCCTATAATTGGAATTATGGAATATAGCACTTTCTTTAGTGCCACATCCGGGTTTTATACAATGTCTATCTAAGATAAATTATATAAGTAAGGCACTTCTTTTCAAATCTTATACCTCCCATGAAAGTTTCCCTCCTATTGACCAGAAACAAACAAACAAAAAAAAGGTGCTAACTCTCACATTTTTTATTTGTCTTGGTTCAAGGAACTTGCTTTCTTTCAATGCAGCAAAACAGCTTTTTTAAAGGGATGCTTTTTAATCCCTCCCTGCTTTCCTGATCTCCAGTCTTGTCTACAACTCAGTGATTACAGCACACTTCTGGGAAGCAGCAGACATGGGTTCAAATCATGGCAGACTGAAGAGAGAATAAAATCAAGTCTTCCACCTCCTGGAAAAATGCACTAACCACTATGCTGTTAAAAATAGCTGGTGATAGTAGCAGCATTTGAAAAGAAAGCAGAGCTACTACGGTATTATGTGAAGTGCCTGATCTTGTTACTATGAATTAGGGATTTTCTGAAAAATACTATGAGGTCAAGCCCCTGAGGAGACTTGCACACAAAAGTGCTAGTTTCTGAATTCCAGTCAGGCACAGACATTTGTATGACAACACATATCTCAGCAATCTCAAGTTTGAGGGACCTATGGCCATATTCAAGACAAAAATTTTCTGATACTTAAGGAGTGCTTAAAATTAAGATACAAAGATCAAATTTTTATGAAAATTAGGTGTCACTAACCTTAAGTGGATGTTTAAGTTTTCAAGATCAAAGCTTTTGACAGAATATTGTACTATATCTAGCTAACTCAGGGTCCATATTCATAGGAGGAGGGAAAAGGGGGCAGGTGGGGTTAAATCTATGCCACTATTTTGTTCTGGAAACAGATTTAAATTGCTTGCAAACATATTTCCTGAAGTTAGCTAAACTCAGGATTCATGACCCAACTTGCAACTTAATGGGATAAACCATTTCTGTATATTTTATTAAAAATGGCTAATCAAGAAAATATTCAACTAAACAATCGTATTAGTACAATTAATTAAACTAATTATAGACAGAACAATTTTAATTGAGGTCACAGTAAAGACTGAGAAAATATATTACTATTTTCAAACACCTAAATCTTCAAATAGAACAGGTAATTGCTGAATCATGCTGTCATGAGATGAGGTTATTTTATACTAAGCTTGCTTTAGGAAATAGAATTCAGAGCGTTTAAAACTGGGGAGCAAGCAATTCCAGTCACTGCAGTTACAATTTCCTACTAGAGAAAAAGCAAAAGAAATATGCAAGAGGTGTGTGTTCTTCATTTAAGTGTCTGTTCTGAGCTAAACTATTTGACAAATGTTTTAGATTTTTAATCAGAGGAACTGTCTACTCGTTCTAGCTGAGCTAGTTAGCTATTAAAAAATATTAATTCCTTCTAAAAAACTTTATTTTAAGTAATACCATTTTTAACTCCTATGTCTATTGATTTATTTATTGGCAGATGCATTTATTTTAGAAAACTGCAAATGATGTTTTTTCTCCTACATACCTGCATTTGTGCAAGCTACACAAAAAAGAAAACCTGATTAATGTAAAGTTTAAGCTTCTTCTGATTTGTTTCTATAAAGAACTTGGACTCAGCTCTCTGTTGTTGAAAATCTGTGGATGGAAATTTGATTGGAACCCCTAGAAAAGGTTTTTGGTAATATCTGGATTATTGATACCAAGACAAGTCTTTTTCCTATTTCTCCTCTGGATATTATGCCAAAAGAGGGAAAAGGCACACAGCTTTTGTTAGGGGGAGCCGAGGTGAGGTTGTTACCAGAAAATAATCACAGTACACAGCAACCTGTCATCTCAAGTTTTTTGACTTGGCAGGACAGGGAGTAGCAGTAGCAGGGGAATAGCCGTTCCTGTTCCTTAGTGGACAAGCATACATGCAAATCAGAACTCCAGCTTCTCTGGGGCAGTTTAGCCCAGCACATCTTGGCTCAGGGGATCAGGACACTGCCCTTCTGAGGTGTCAGGTCTGCAGCCAACGCTTCAGCCTCTGTACATCCTCAGGCTCCGGCTTCCACAGATATCCCTGAATTCTCCCTCCTTCTTTTGATTTGTTAGCTCTTTTTAACTATCTCCCGATATCTGTGGTAGTTTGTTGGCATAAACTGCTGATGGCTTTGTAGTTCTGCACCCCCAGGACAATCTGCAGTTGCCACGGTGGTTTTTATCACCCTCTGGCTTTCACTAAAAATGTCACAAAAAAGAAAATGTTACCTTTGTTTTTCAGCTCCTTTGAGATAAATCTCTTTGGTTTGAGCTCGGCAACGGCAGTCCTTCATCTACGGGTAGCAGCCCCAGGTAGGCTACACCCAGGGGTGCTGCTCTCCAGAGATCCCTTCTGTTATTCCAATGAGAAATCCAAATATAACCTTTCAAGGTTGCAGCCTGTCTGTCTGCTGAGAAATAGTTTTATTTAAAAGAATGGACATATGATCTGGGCAAATAGTAATATATATAGCAAAATGATGACTCCTTTTACCAGCAGTCCCTTAAGCCAATCCCTGAATGAAGAGGGGTTGCATAATTCTTTTCATGCAGGCAGGCATCTTGCTATGTGTCAGGGCAATCCAGAATCATGGTTTATCCTCGCTGCTTCACAGGAAAACTAATTATTCAATACTTTATAACATCCAGTCTGACAGAAAAAAAGCAATATATATTCTATTTCTCCATTTTACCTATATATTATTTTTTCTGCAATTATTTTCAAATTCAGACTCAGTAAATACAGAAGACATTCATACCAGTAAAGTAAAGGTTTAGACTTACTTTTTTTATGCTTGATCAGAGTTAGAGAGCTATTTCAAAGAAATTCAAGAAGTCCTGTTAAAATGTTGAAATAAAATGTTTTTGAAGTATTTAGACATCACAAAAAGTACCGTGTCTGTTTCTTACCATCTTATTAGAAATTACCTTTAAGCATCTTTTGTTTATTAAGAAGTTATTAAATATATTCCAAACCTATTAATTAAAATATTTATATTAATTTAATTAATTTCTATGAATATTTTGATGGTTTATTTTCTTATAATTGATTAAACCATCAAAGAACTGTGGTATATTGGTACTAAGCAGTTTGGTCAAATAACAATGAAACAAAAGGCCTGCATTTAAATTTACTACTTCTCAAATAAAGGATGGGCTTCTTTAACAATTTAAAGAACCAATCAGTGTTTCAGTGTTTCTTAGGGAAGTAGAAACAATTTTCCATGACAAATACCTCCTGGAAATTATTTTACAGAATAGATGTGTTCGAAGTCAAAGAATGAAGAATTTCAAGTGTTTATAAAAGAAATCAGTTCTAGACAGCTGTGTCTAAGTTTCACAGTAAAAAATAAGGAAGCTTTTTTTTTTTTTTTTTTTTTTTTTCCCATACCTCTGTGACTCCATTGTAGACAGAGGCATCTATCCTCATTCTTAGCAGACAATTTGCAGTTGCTACTTCATCAGTTGATTCCTACACAGTATGTACTTATAGCTTACATCTAAAAACTCTCAGCAAATACCTAAAAGGACATAAAGATTCAGCATAAATAATGCAAATGTATATAGATTGCAAACTGCATTAAAGATATTTTCTGGTAATTTTCATAATCTATACTTAATAGTAACTTATTATACTTATATAATTCTGTATCTGTAATATAATGATGTTGCCATCCATTGCTATACACAATATCAAGATACAGGCACTGCATCTGCAGATCCTCAGATAAAATTCTGACCTAAGCCTGAATTAGAATTGCCTGCATATTTATGTGTTGCAAAGGAACTTGGACTTCAGTGATATACTCTTATTTTCCTCTAAACATGCAGTGATTTTTCTATTTTCACTTGTGTCTACAAAAGTTTATTGTTCCTTATATTCAGGGTTTAATTTCAGAATAACAAACACAAAATGTAAGCAATTTGCTCATCATGAACAACATGAAAAATGTTAACTGAGCTTTAACTTTTTTGCCATTTTTTGTCCCTTCCATGTAGAAAACATGAAGTGTCATAAGCTTGATTCTTACCCTGAAGTAAGGCTGACACTTTTGGCTCTCTGCCCAATAATAAAGAAGAGGACAGTGGTGTTTTAAGTATAACTGTTTTGGTGATTTCAGTGACATGACAAAGCTGGGTTGCAAGTGTCAGTAACCAGACGGGTGTGTTCAAACCCAGAGCACTGAATTCTTGCAGTGTGCCTTAACCAACAAACCCCTTGTGAAAATGGGGTGGCATCTGCTTCCCTACCTCTAACTGAAAATGTGCCATTGTGAAGAGAATAAATGGTCTAACAGAGCAGAGAGTGAATAAGTGATCTAGTAATCTAGTGAGGCTGCTGAAGGCACTGCTCAGTTCCTTGTTCTTTTTTCATCACTCTAATGTGCACGTAGATACTCCCCTTACTCTCCTCTACCTACTCCCAATTAAAAGCAAATTATGACTCTAATACAGTGATGTTGTAAATGTCACAGTACTGTAGGATTTCAGCACTTCTGAATTTTTTAGCAGCTTAGAAGCTCTGCAGAACAATTTCCAATTTGCATTTCATCCCTACCTTAATGGAGGAACAGCAGTAAACTTGAGAATTAAAGCTTGCTAGATTAGAGAGTTTGTGCACAAGATTTCAAATCTCTAGTGAATGGCTTGTTGCAGCTCTACAAATCATTCTGTCAAAGCAAATTGTGCTGTTAAAATACGCATTTAAAGCAATGCTCCCCAAATAGGTAATATGGAGGTAATTGAAAAACCCAAAGTGCATACAAACAATTGAAAAAAGTGAGCAGTGAGGGAATAAGGAACTAAATGGGAAAGAAACCCCAAACAAACAAAGCCCAGAGAAATGTAAATAAACATTACTGTAGAAAGAAGAAATACAATTTACTTTATCACCAGCTGCAAATAAACCACATACTCCAGGGCTTAACTTCTCACCTATTCTGCACACAGGGTTGCCTACTGAGATGTGATGAGGAATCATGGGGAAAAATACAGAAAACTTGATGCTTCATAAGTCTCACACTGAAATGCACTGAGAAATGTGTAATCTTCTGCAAATGCCCAGAAAACATCCAGCTAGGAACTCTTCATGTCATTAAATGGTATCATGATTTCTATGGGAAGCTACAACCAAAAGAGAAAATAGAGGACAATGACAAATGATAATTCTACAACATTTTTTAAATCAAGGAACTAAATAAAAAAAACCCAAACCAACAAAAACCAAAGCTACAGCAGTGTAGAAACTTACCCCAAATGAGTTTGTAACTTGAACCCTGCTATAGGATATACGGTATCCATATAGCAAAAAGACTTACCCATTCAAGTATTTATCAAAATTAGCTGCATAAGATAGTATGTGTGCATACCTCTAGCACTCACCATAAATGCTAAGAAAGAATAAATTTGAATTAGTTTTCTCTCTTTCCCACTCTTCCAGTATAAATTTAAGTATTAATAAGCAGGGGACATAATTGCTAAAATCAGCTTAGAAGATTTATAGGTTCATATTTTTAAGATTATAAAATGTATACTGAATATCCAGTTCAACTCCATATAATTAAGACCACAAGCTTTTAGTTTAGATAAAGATTCTAATTAAGGGTTCTGTTGAGTAGATTTCTTTCCATTAAGCACCAGTGGCAACATGAATCCCTTCTTCGTATGCATGGAAAAGAGAAAACTTTAACAGAACAGCATGAGCAGTGGGTTTTTATGGATTCAACTGAAACTCAAAAGTAAAAACGAAAAAACAAAACCACCTTTATTCACTGAAAGGAAAATCACAGTTATCTATACATACCAATGAATTCATACTGAAATTTCCTTCTATCCCACATGTATGTTTGGCACCTCATTTAAAATTAAATAAAAACACTGAAGGAATTTAATCCTTTATGACCTTTTATCCCGATTCCTTAATCAAATGTCTCAATTGATTAGCAGGTCTTTGTATGACCTGAAATTATATTGCTCAAATCTTGTCCTTTTCCTCACTCTCTTTAAATACAATTAATTCTATAGTAAAAAGGAATATCATTAAATGTTTGCCCATCCTCTAAGACAAGCTTCATCCCTAAAACAAGCTTAGTGGAATACAGACAACATAGTTTCTGAACTTTTCATTACAGTCACTTCAGCAAAATCATAGGATGACTTTTGCTAAAAGTAAAACATCTTCATTGCTCTTCCTATCCTTAGGGGCACATACTTAATATATCATATATTGCATAGTGTGGTCCTCAAGATTTAAAACCAAAGATGAGTTCTTTTCAATTGGCTGGGTTTGTTGCTTTTGTGTGTATTGGCAGAGTTGACATACTAATATTTTATTTTGAAACAAATTATATGATTAGAAGAAATAACAAGAATTCCAGCTTCTACATCTAGAAATACTTCCACTTCTATCACTCTGTGGAAGTCCCAGTGCCTCACTATAACTTAGGATTTATTCTCTTTTATTCATGTAGAAAATAATGCCCTATTTTTTTTGGAATTTTTTCCATCTGTTTCCTTCACACTAATAAGTAAGATGTAAAACATGGAAGAAACATGTCCTATATGCTTTTTCACTTAGAGCTTCATTTTGGTTAAAAACACAGAACAAAACTTATATGAAATTATTTTTACAGAACCTACATGCAAACATGTGGATCTTGAAATGATTACTTGATCATAAATTGAGTACCATAAATTGTGTCTTTTGATCATTATACAGTCTTGGATCTCATGATAGCATCCTTAGATAGCAGCCTTAGAAATGATGTGTGGCTTTAGATAATGATTTGGGATATTGGGACACAACAGAAAGCTCAATGTAGTCCCTGCTGTAGAGATAAGTGAGGAATTTAGATCATCGATATTTTGTTTCCTATGGTAGTGATTAGAGTTAGGCAAAAATTAATTAATTGTTAACATAATTGAATATAAGAGGAATATTTAGCATAATTACCAGTTTTCTGAATAGTTTCAAATAAAATTTGAGAGTATTTTGAATGTAAAAACATTTTTTTAATTGCTGTACTTAAAAATGTCTATAATGTTGATTTAAGGTGTTTTAAATTTGTATACCTTTTGGAAGCAAAAAATGTTAAATGAGTATATACTTGCTGAAAGTATTTCACACTATTTCCATCATGATTCTCACACTAGAGAAACATCCTTCAAAAATGAGTAGGATAGGAAAACATTTCTTAAGACTGAGAAGTATTTCCTTTATGTTATGGATAACTAATACATAAATACCTACATTGGATGATGGAGGTTATCAACTGATACCTGGTCTATCTCACAGTGAAGAGTTTTGCTATCAGCTTTAACATGTTTTGAGGGAAAAACATCACCTACTTACTTTGGAACACAATAAAATACAGGTATAATAGTTTTGTATTTCAGTTTAGCCCTCAACATAAAAGCTTTCTGAAATTTTGCTTAATTCATTGTTATCTTTGCTGTCTTCGACTGAAAAATTCAAAGTTCCCCACATGCTGGGTGAATTTAACACCTGGACAGGCCTCTTTTTCAGCTGAAGAACAGTGTGGAAATCTTCTATCCTCAGGACAGCTGATGACTGAGCTGGGCAACCCCTGAAGTGAAGTTATTTCCTTCTTTCCCTCTCAGAGAGATTTTTTGACTGTAATATAGATAGCTATTCTTCGTTATTCCCTCAAAATGTTAATTGAGACAGTTTTCCGTTGTATGGGTGTATCACCAAATATCACAGTCTATAAAATAACGCTATCATCAGACTCAAAATTTGAAAGGCACTTTGGAGATAAAAGGTCCTCCAGAAGTGTTTGGTTAAAAATACTTTGTCAGATGTAGAGTGTATACAAATGGTTGAACAAGCTACAGGACCAAGCTATAACCTAGACATATAGTTGTCATTTTATGTATACCTACTTTATCTCTGTTATACACTTAGCTGAAATTTAGAGCCATGTCTCTGAATATTTACTCATCTTTCAGTAATTTCACAGGTTTCATAGGCATTCCTATTCATATCCTGATCCATCTGGCAGGTGAACTGACAAGCAGGTTAACTCCTATCTAAGCCCAAGTAGAACCTACAAACTGAACTTTCTTTTGGCCTTAGCCCAGTTACAATGTGAGTGGGCACATGCTGATGAACAGTCAAGTTTGTCCCAATACACAGCTGCCTCCAAGGCTGACAGAAGGGCTCATGTCTTCCTTCTAATTAGCTAACAACTCCTAGAAAAATACACAGGGAAATAGAGGTAGAACTGGGCTGAGTGTTCCCTGACCAAAATTTCTGCAATTATTTTAATTGTCTGGTCTGAACACTTGCATCTTAAAACTCCTGCTGTCTGTATAAAATCCCCCAAGTCTTGAAAAAGAAAGAATTTTCTTCACTTCTAAGTAGGTGCGTTAACACTGGGATATTGCCTGCAGTGAATTTAACATTGCTTTGACAGTGTCAACACCAATAAAATATCTAGTTTATTGTTGGCTGCAACAAATGCATACTTAGTCATCTGGCTACAACAAAACCTCTCTCATTTTTCTATCATGAGGAAAATGAGCCTGACCTGAGCATGTAAATTCAGGACAAATGTTCAACAAACGTTCACTAAGATTTCTGAGAAAGTATAGGTATACAACTATCTGTATGACAGAGCCAAAGACTTGACCTTCCATATGGGCAACCTTAAACAACCTGTGCAGAATGCTCCTTGATAAAGTTCTCAATTTTTAGCAACTAATAATCAACACTTGATTTACTGGGTACCTTGTGTTCCCTAGGAGGGATGGCATTCTCAGTAACACTGAGGTACCGTTGTGGATTCAGTTTATTACATTTCTATAATCATTAACTTTAAAAGGATTAAATGAGATTATGAAAACTGTCAACCTCATTTTATTAACAGAGATCAGAATGTCCATAAAGAGACTATTCTGAAGATGGGGCATCTGTTAATAATGATTTTCAGTGCACTTAATGTTTTTGAGAATATCCCACAAATACATTTAATTCAGTAATGCTACCTTGTATCTAAACCACAGTTGTGTTCACCCTTCTGTGGTCAGACTTTTTTTCTATAGCAGGAGAAAGACCAGAAATTTGAACTTTATGCTTTGAGTTTCTCCTATTAAGAAAAATGACATATTACATCCTTCCTTGCATAACAGTGTCATAGTAAGTGATCCTTAGGAATACTTCAGTGACTGGCATTAACAAGGCTTTGATATGTACTATTTATACAAAAATCTGTTATGCTTCACTTAGTTCCTTTGATGTCTTTGAAAGAGGTGGCACATAATTTCCCATGTAGAAAATGTGCACAGTGCCTTATAATGAATAAGAACATTTTCCTTTACACATTGTGGAGTGTTTCATGTGCAGTACTAAGATTTATATTGGAGTTTGAGAGACTGCAACATTATGGTAACCTTACAGTTAGGAAAGAGACTAAACTGATGGTTACGTTATTGGCTTGGGCTTCAGATCTCCTGGCTCTGCATACTCCTATTTCTGGCAAGTATAGTAACAGATAATTAAAGACTGGTCAAGTATGATGAAGTATGGTATTTAATCTGTGTTAGTTAATGCACACTTGTTTGGCTGCCCATTATAAGATTCTTAACGAACATTTGTAATTTCAAAAGCATCCTTCAAAATTCCCCTTGACTACTGATCACAAATAAGCACTAACTTCACAGACTGATCAGTTTTGCTTGTTTGTTTTTGCTATCTATCATCTGTGCATGTGTGCAACCAAAGAATAACAGGTAGCACAGAAAATTTTTCTCTCTTGGCACTACCATATATCAGCACCTATCCCCATATCCTTTTATTGGGTTGACTGATTTATAAACATTTGCTAATGATGCACAAAACTCTTTTCCATACAGAGTGGTAGAGGTGGCACATGTGACTTCAAATATTATGTTGTATTACTATCTGAAAAGCTAGTGATCAGTTAGCTGTGCAGAAAACAGCTGTCTTAGAGTAAAATTAGTGTTTTGCATTTCATCAAATTCCCAACTGCCTTTTCTTTCAAAGACTCTTGAAGCTGAGAAACAATAGATGAGGGACTGGGTACTTTGGAGGCTTGGCTGGGGAAAAAAAAAAAAAAAAATAAATTATTGTGCATGACTGTATGATGGAAGTACAGAGAGATAATGAAAATGTGCAAAATGTATAAACTGAAAAACATATCACAAAGAAGTTTCTTAGTAAGTGCTAGAGAATTAATCATAATTGGAAGTCTGTTATCTTCCACTCTATTTGAGGGAAACCGTACCAAGCATTTTGCTTAGACTGTGTTTTGGTTTTGCTTTAATAACCCAAATAGTGGTGACTTCACAAGATCTATCAAGAGATTTCCCACTGTAATATTGCTATGATGGTTTGTGATTTACTGTACACTAAGTGGGGCCTTCAAAGTTTTGCTGTAGTCTTGAAGAGGTTAAATGATATTTGGTATGGAATACTGTCAAAAACATTTTCCGTTGTTGCAAGAGAACACCACAAAAAACAAAGGAGCACTCACCTACTTACACTCACTGTGGCCAGTCTACTTTTGCTGTCAGGCTGGAGCAAGCCTCAAAAGAAGGGACATTGCAATTTGGGAGTTCCCTGATCCTGGATAACAATGTACAAAAAAAAAAAAAAAAAAAAAAAAAAAAAAAAAAAGGCTGATGGAGTAAAAAAAACCCCAAACCAAACCACCAAACTCTAAAGCTATTAATTCTAGAATTTCTTAACTTCCTATATTTGGGCTGCTCCTAATTACCAGCAGAGTACTTGTTATTTGGTTTTTAACAATTTCAGAAGAATCCTACAGTGTGAAAAGAGAAACATTAATTCTCCTATATCTATTCCATGCTTCAAGAGAATGGTTTAGAAGTTTATTTTAACTTATTTCATTTATAAATAAATATTTATAAATTTATTTCTATTATTTATTTTTAAAGTATATTTATTTTCTTTAAAATGAATAGGTATTTTATTGTTTCAAGAGTCAAATAATCGCAGTACAAAGCAAAGACATTTGAACTGAAAGTATCTAGAGAAAAAATGTTGCTAGCACAATTGTTACAAAACGTGAACTTGAATGGCTTTTGCCTGACTTGTGTCACCAAGTGATTCACTTGTGTATTATTTTAAAAAATTCTGTCTGACACTGTTGACATATCATGTACTTTGAGTTTCTCCCTCTTATTCAGAAATCAGGGGAAAAAATATAGCTTCATAAAATATTAATAGATGCAAGTATTGTCTCTGACCTTACTTGATCAAAGTAGTTTGTGTCAAAGTTTAATTGCATTTCATGTGTTTTAGTGACATCTCTAAATCTTTCATGGATTCAACAAATTATTAGCATCACAAGAAAATCTCAGAAAGCCATAATATAAAGTAGGAAAATTCTGTAAACTTATACTTGAGACTTAAATGAAAATTTAATTTATTTGATCTTAGTCTTTTCCTCCAGCTGCTAGTAAAGAAGATCAAAGCCTGAATAGTTCTATGAGACATGGAATATTTGGGCTGGTTTTATAGTTGGATGTAGGAAAAAAAGTCTACGTTAATTTGAGTAGATACAGTGATAATCTTGAGATCCCAAAGACTGCTCCTGTAGATTTTTTTTTCAAGGCTGTTGTAAATCTTGTCATTTACAGTGGGAAGATGGTTTCTAGCCCCTGTACTGAGCAGACATGTTGACATTCAGCACAGTTCTTTCTCTTCAGTGAACAGAATTCAGGTGTTTGTTTGTTTTTTTTTCCATCTTTATGTAGTTGTTTCCTTCTCTAATAATTTTATTAGCAGTTTTACTAGTAACGTACTCTCCCTTCTAATACCCTTCTGGTTCTATGGTCAGCTGTGGTGGTCATCCTCAGCAGTGTGGTAAGTTGTTACAATGAACCACCAGGGTCCCAAGGTCTTTTCTGGGAAGAGTATATCATAGGTGACTCCTTAGTCTTGGTTAGGTTTACGTTTATCTTCATATGTTTCCTCAGCCTGGGCTGCTGCCTTTTGGTTGCTCCCAGATGAGCGTGACTATGGAGACTCCTGACTGATGTGACTCCTTCCCATGGAGTCGCTGGTGGAGCTCCGGCTCAGGCAGGGGAGGCAACAGGCACTTGGCCCTGAGGCAGGAGCTGAAATCAGCTCAGTCCAGCTCTGCTCAAGGTGAGATCAGGCCAGCCCTGAGACCTGTGCTCCTCAGGGCAGAGCCCATGGCTCCGCTAGGATGGCAAAATGTCATATTCGCAGCACTGTAGAACTACAGGTGGAATTCATTAAATGCTTATCCTTTTATATTTCCAAGACAATTTTCAAGGATCAGCTCCACACTGTGACTGCACAAGCAACTGAGGGGGCAGTGAACCATAGTAGATAGGGAGGCATGAGAAACAACAGGCAAGAAGATCACTGTAGCAGGAAGCCTTGAACTTATTTCTGGCCTTGTTTCTGGATAGACCGTTTATACCATTGTACACTCTTGGGTTTTTGGAGCAGGCTTCATGGAGCTGAAGCAGTCATCAGCAATGAATGTAACTCTCTAACATTTACATGAAAAACATGTAATTCATGAGCGAGACTGATTTCTCCTGCATGCCACATGAATTGTGACATGTAGAGACAGGGAATGATCCAGTTTCTTTCCAGGCTGGAAAACAATGCCTAATGCATTCAGTAAGACATCTTAGGTGATCATTTGTACCACACAAAACTATTATCTCCCTTGTACATTTACAGTGCACCTTTCCCTCTTTGGTGTTGTAATCATTCATGTGTTATGGACAACCTTAATCATATAAAAGGCTCACAACCTTTCTAAGATATATGTCTTTGGAAATTGCATCAAAGAGGGCACTCCTGCAAGGATTGTAACGTCAGTTACCTAGAGAAGTAAATAATCCACAAAAGTTATCTTCAATTTCTTTTTCTTGAGAGCAGCTGATCAAAGCAGAAGGAAGAAAGGTGCAGAATTCAGAGATAAAACTCATTCAGAAACACACTCACAGTCACACACACAAACTTATATGTGTATCTGCTACTCTGCAGGCTGAGCTAAAGGTCCATGGAGAATTGAGATCACTGCAGCAAGTGGCACCCCACAGCTCCAATACAGTGTATGCAAAAGGAGAAATATCCCCAGGAACTCCTGGATTGATTCTGCCTTTTTTTTACCTTATGGGCTGCCATGTCATGCCTCCACTAAATTTCTGGGCCATCAGGAGGATTTTTTCTTGGGGCTGCACTTGCATACTCCAGCTAGGTTCAGCCAATACATTTCAGAATGCAGTCCTTATTGGGGCCCAGCTCGGACTCGCTCATTCTTCCTCATTCACACTGGGAAGCTGCCTCAAGCTGGATGTGGACATCTTTGAAAGAATTCTCAGTATAGAAGTAATAGATCAGTAACAGCAAGTGCCAGAGATGCCATATCTGCGGTCTTCCTCAACAACACTTCTCTAAGAGGAGTGACACTCACTTCATTGATATGCTAGAATGTACCTTATATTGTAACAGTCTGCACTTTCTTGAGACAGGACAAGTGGCCCTGATAATTTTTAAAGGATCATTTTTAAAGGATCATTTAGGTCCAGAGTTTTGCTGATTGGGGATATCAATTAAACTCAGACACCAAAGTGAAAAAAAACAGGCGTATTTTACTCAAAATAACTAAATAATTTAAGAGAATAATACAGAAAACATACTGCAAGAAAAGACAGAATAGTGCACTTAAACAAATAGGAAAATATAGGGTAATGCATCAAATCATTACTATGTGAGAGGGAGAGAGAATAGTGATGAAGATCCATCACCCCTTGCACACGTTCCCACCATCCAGCCCCGCAGTGGCTGGGCAGCCCCGGTTACAGCGAGGGTTTGCAGAGCCTGTCCCGGCAAGGGGGAAATCCTACGCGGTGCGTCCCCTATAGGTGAGGCTGCCAAAGTCGCTGTGAGCGGGTCCAGCCTTATATACCAGAGATCGACAGGCCAGAATAGCTGGCACCTTTGTTTTAAGCAGAAATATCTGGTTTCAATCTGACATTAGATTCCCCCAGATCCTGGCCAGGGCTCAAGGGAGAAGCTCAGGGAGTTTCCCAGTTTATCTAACTGGGTTGTGGATTATGGTCTCACATCAGGCCACAGTGCCAGACTACGGTCTCCATGACCCTGTTATTTTATCCACACACAAAGTAAGATAAATATACATTCAAGATAGCTACATCTTCCGTACGTATTTCACTAATGATAACATAATGAGTTAGCAGTTTCAGTTCAGGGCCTGTTGCTCAGGCTTCAATACTTCCACCTTTTGCATCAGAATAGGTGGTTTTTAATAACTTAGTACAATACCTACTAGCACAATGGTTATCAGTTATAAAACATACAGGATTCATCTATAGGTCAACTCTGTCTTGGGCCGGTTGTCCAAGCCTTAGCATTTCATCCAGCTTTAGGACTTAGGGAAAATATAATACTTCCTGCTTTAAAAAAATAGTAATGTGTGTATAAATATATATGTATGAATGTATAGATTTAGGTATATGTGTGTATATATGTGTATATAGAAAACATCAAACACACACACAGTCATGGACACAGCAAAATGGAGACAACTCTTTTTTTTCTTGAGATACCATCATATGAGAAGTTCATATGAGAAGTTCAGCAGGACTGACTCTAGTAATGCACAAGAAGGGACAGCTTTGTTTATTATTACCATCCATACAGTTGTCTGTTTGCCTAGAGATTGCATGGCAAATTTGAATTGTTATTTATTCTGAAGTTCTTTAGCTAATCAGAGTTGAAGGCTGTTGTATTACTGAATATGCCAGTATCTGCTGACGTATGAGTTGTAAATGGATGGCTAAGAGCATAAAGTGTCCAATTAGATGTTTGTGATGAGAATAATCATCCTGGGCCATTGTACAAAAAAATCTAGTGCAATCATAAGTACTTGGGAAGAGTCTCAAGAATAAAAAACTTGGAAAACAATACATTCATTTACCACTGTCTTCACAAAGGCATTGATTCATTAGCAATGCTTTAATGGGAACAATGCTGTAATATACTTCAGAAAGATTGCTAGTGGGTCTAGATTGCTCAGTCAGGAAGAATAACATTATTCCCCACAAGAAAAATCTTTTGTCACAGTCTGCTCGTGCTAAAGAATAGAAAGAAATTACTCCAGCAACCAGTTTCTCTTCTGGCCATCTCTTCAGACTGAATTGTGCCTTTGTTGGATCACTGACAGTCATTTCTGACCTGAAGAGACCAATCAGCTTTCCAGATGGAGGTGCAAGTACTTTGACATTTACATCACCAGCCAGTTCATCATGTCAGTTTTTCTGTCTTGCAAACAGCTATGCAATCAAAAGAATCATCTCTGCAGCCATTGGAATGTGACTGGCAATGTCACCTTGTCTTTCTCTAGAACTTTTTTTTTTTTTGATCTGTGTGAATCTCCACCATATAACCGTAGACATCATTTAGAATTTCAGTAACAAGCTCTCATCTTGTGCATAGCTTCATTCAGTTGATGTCAAAGTTCTTGAATAGTAAATGATAAACCCTTCATTCCCATCTGGTTATGTGTATCAGAGATTGACTCCAGTGCCACAGACGGTAACATCACAAATGATAATAAACTGTGTCTGTCATAGTAAATGACTGGAATTGGCTGTCAGTCACTTGCTCACAGTTTTGAAATGCACTTTGTGCCGGAAAGTTCATTTCCATGGAACTATCTTGTCAAAGAAACAGAGAAGAGTTTTGGTGATCATTGCTTTTCATGTCAGGGAGATGTAGCAGAAGTTCCAAGGAATAGCTAGAGACCTTGCTTATGTTTTGACTGAGAAAAATTAAAAATTGCCTTCACTTTGTCCTGTGAAACATATATTTATCTATTTAGACTAATTGCAGTACCTAAGAAAGTGATAATCCCTTAGTCCCTCCTCTGCTTTGACTGTTGGTGGGACCCTCTATGGGCTGCAGAGGGACAACCTGCATCACCATGGTCTTCTCCATGGGCTGCATGGCAATCTCTGCTCTTACGCCTGGAGCATCTCTCCCCCTCCTTACTCACTAATCTGAACTGTTTCACATTTTCCCTTACTCCTCTCTCTCATAGCTCCACTTTTTTACACTTTCTTAAATATGTTATCACAGAGCTGCCCCCAGCATTGGTGACGGGCTCAGCTTTGGCTGGAATGGACTATGTCTGGTATAGGGGCAGCCCCTGGTGTCTTCTCACAGAAGCCACATCTGCATCCCCCCCCACAACCAAAACCTTGCCACATAAACCCAATACACATATCTAGTTGTGGGTTTATGACACTTTGTTCAGCAGCTGTGACAAGGTTTCACACAGGTCCTCCTGCTCCTGGATTGTAAGGGACTGTGTTGGACTGTGTTTGTCTCAACATTGCTGTTGCACCACTACCATTTATTGGCCTCAACATCCTGTTGCCATGGAGGACTACGCTCTGAAGAGACGAATTGTCCCCATAGAAACCACCATATCTGCCCAAAGCTAGAGCAACAACCTCCTTGGCAGTGCCTACCAAGCTGTCCTTGCACACAAGCCAGGTGGAGAGGAAATCAGCATGAGGAAGATGTGCAGAGGCTGAAGACATTGCAGGTTGACCTTCCGATGGCACAGCCACCATGAACACCTGGGCATGCACGCATGGAGGAACAAGGGACAGCTCATATTACAATGAGCTCTGTGGAAATGGGTGGACTTTTTTTTTTTTGAGAAGTCATGGGGACTGGGGAAATAAAAGGACTGCGTACTCCTCTCTCAGTTATTTTGATGATTCTTGCTTCTTTGAAATCATTGCTTAGAGCTGGGACTTTGGCAGAGTGTGGAGCTTGTAGCAAAGACCTCATCACCTTCACCGAGTCTGAGCCAACAGGACTTTGCTGGATTTATGGTGGTGGTAACTAATCGTGCTGCATCTCTACTGTTTGCTTGCTTAGGTATTCTGACTTTTTCTTTCTTCTTTGTCCTATCACTATTATCAGTTGTTACAGGAAATAAAGCTTGCAAGTTTGTATGGCATCTGACATTGTTTGTGTCTTAATGTTGCTCTTGGGATTATTTAAGAACCCTCCCTGGTATGGGATCAGGACATGGATGCAACTCAATAATCACTGCTGTTTATCCTCAGACTTCAGCAGATGATTGCCATTCTTGCGACCAGAAATTGCAGTTGTGTTTGTTTAACAGAATGCACAGTGCTGAAGTTCATCAAGTCAACATAATTCCTTGTGCTAACTGACCACATGACTAATCACACATAGGTAGGACCACCTGCTTTTCTCTAGCTGCTACTAATTAAATAGAGTGAGAGAGGCATAAGATGTGAAGTCAATTCTTTCTGTACCAGTAAGAAACAACCTCCTATGTGCAATTCATACTGCATGAAATGAGTGCAGTAATGAAGTATACTTGAGCAAATACAACATGCACTCTCACAGGACATAAAGCAGAGACTGATGTTCTACCATTAGAGAAGTACAAAAAGATAAAGGCATGCACTGCAAAATAGATGGCTTTACTCCTTTCACTGCTTCCTACATATCTTCTCAACATACAGTTCACTTACATGTAGTTACTGTAACCTCTATAAAATACTGTCTTCCAGCACCATGTTTATCTGATAAAATAAAGTTCAATTACTAAAACAACATGACCTCTAGAATACTAAAACTTTTTAAACTTTGAATCTGTTTGTTGGTTTGGAGGTTTTTTCCTCCAGCCACATGAGAACAGTTTTCTTTACTGAACAACTTTTTTTTTTTTTTTTTTTTTTCAACTAGCCTGTTCAAAAAATGGAAGAAATTGATGAAAAGCCTTCAGAAATTCTTTACATCGTTACTACTTAACTGAAAACTTTTCACTGACTCTTCTAGACTGATGAATTGTACAAACATTTCAATCAAGGAACTAAGTATGGATACTGGCTCCATGTGTTAGAAATAGGTATATTTGAAACATATTTCAGTATTTCAGATGCCTTTTCATCAGGAATTATTTTTTTCAAGCAACAGAATTATTCATTTATCTCTGTGGAAATTGATATTTCAGTATGTTTTAATTCTTTTAAAGAAAGAGTTTGAGAAAGTAGATAGACAAACATATAAGATTAAAAATTAAACCAAAATAAAATTAAAATTTTAATTGGGAAATTTAATTTGACATCACAGATGTTTACATTATTCACAGAATCATTCTAAGTATCTAACCTATTTCTCCTGTAGTTTGTATCATGTATAGATCAGCAATGCTAAAAGCATTTCTGCATATTTTGTGAGCAGTTGGAAACAGCAGTCAGTGCACCAATAATTGCTAAAGTGAACTTCATGCATACACTTCTCTATGGGTTAAAGCAAAACCAAATAGAAACCACTCTGTCTGCAAACCTTGATGTGACCTCAGAATCTAAAAAGTGTTATATGGCTACCTTTAAAAAATGCATAGTTCTTCTTGAATATGAGTTCAAGGTCTGATCTCTCTTTCTCCAGTAATACTGGATGAACAGTTCAGATCAGAATGCTAGTAGTGATCTAGAATCACATCAGAAAAATATAACTAGCCCTGAGAATAATTTTTTTCAATTATGTTTTACAAGCATAAAAATAATTCTGACCGATAGACACAGTCAGTTTTTCAGTCAAACACCCTAAAGGCTGCCCTTCCCAATCTTCCTGATAGGAAGGGCCCACACTTGAAATGACTAACAGTGCTGGCAGCTATAATATTTTTATATAAATTGAATCTATAATCTTCACAAGTAACCCAGATTATAATTTTTTTCCTAAGTTTTTGTTAGTTTTAAGTACACTTTAGATGTATTTGTATACGTTTGCTTTCATGCAACTTAAAGACTATTAGCTAGATATAAGAAAGGGAAATTAACACTAGAATGATATTTGTCATCTATCTTAAAGTACGAGATGTAAGTTTTGATAACAATACACTGTGCTTTATGTTAAAACTCACTGCATGAAGATGTATTTGGGTAGGACTCGGTGTTCATCCTGAACCTAGATATATACAATTTTAAGCCTCTATATTATGCTGTATACTGATGGAGCATATATATGCTTAGTTATTTCATAATTACAAAATATACAGTTAGTATATGAGAGGTTTCAATGTGGCCGAGCCTATATGTACTGTAATAACAATGCAGAAATATTCATCTATCGCCTCCAGCAAATTTGTACACACAACCCCACCCCCCACCCCCCCAACTAATAAACATGTATGAAATAGGGAGGGGAAGAGGACTGCAAAGAAATTCCTGGTGACTGACACACAATGGTGTTTACCCAGTCAAAAATTCACAAAGTGATCAGTGAAGGCACCCATGTCAAAACTGGCTCAAAGGTAAGAGCCATGGTCTGGCTGAAGGAAACAGCACAATTCACATTTTGGTGGAGCCAGAAGCTTGCTATTTGCAAGGACATGTATTCCTGAGCTCAAACCTATGTCTCCCACCTCCTTCATTTCTATATAATGCAATGGTGTGACGTCTTTCTATTCCAGACAAGTCTGATTCATCTGCACCCTCTTAGAAGCAGGCAGAATTAGAAGTCTGTTCAGAAACATAAGTTAGATGAGTTGTTCTGCTCCCTAAACTCCTGCTCATGTCTCTTGACACTCTGGCAGATGCATTTTTAATTGGTATTTGGTAACAACAGACATTAAGTCACAGTTTTATATTTGTCAGAAGGCTTTTCTAAATTTTACAATACCTTGTCTCCCCAACTACTTATAACTTCTTCAATCAGTGAAATTAGAGTATAAGTTAATTTACATTTCAACAAATGTGTTAAGCCGTTTGCAAAAACATCTTTCTAACACAACCTTAATTTTGTCCAAACTGTTCCACAGTGGAATATCATCAGTCAGCAGATGTTGCAAAACTAGTTGACACATTGTTGAAATGCAAAAAAAGGAAATACACTCTGTGCCGTATGGGAGATGAAGTATGTATGTATACAAAGTGAGACTGCAAAAATAATGTCAGAACTGAAGTCAGTACTAGACAAAAGCAGGTGATGGGAATGGGAAAGAGCACAGAACTCAAAGTAAATATGTACCCAGAGAGGATACACATGCTAGACATTATTTTTGTCACTGAATCCTAACTCACTTATAGCTAGATTGGGTGTTTGTTTCTGTCTCTTTATATCCAGCAGCTACTTTAATTGTAAGAAACTGTAAAATAAAATTGAAGGGAAAAGGAATTACCCATATTTAATCCAATAAGATAAAAATATGTAAAAAAAGGCATGAAAATACAGAGAAATTTATATGATAAAAAAACAGTTATTAAAAATCAGTGGAAAAGAACTACAAAAGGATAGTTACTTACATGGTTAAGATGTCAAATATAAATTTTTAAATGAATGTCTAACAAGAAATAATAAGGAAAGCATTTTGTAAGTCATGAAAAGCTCATGAAAAAAAGGCATTTCAGAGAGGAGTCATGGAAATGATTAAAGGGATGAATGGACTTACTTATTAGAAAAGATTAAAAGGCTAAATACACATAGTTTAGGGAAGTAATTAGGTTAGGGAAGAGACGAGGACATAATAAACAACTACTGATGTCAGTAAACAGCAAGGAAGGAGAAGAATAATTTAGCTTCATACAAGAGAGTATAATTAGAAGTAAAGGAATCAAAGTTAAAAAGGAAAAAAAAAATTACACTGAGCAGCAGAAAAAATCCCTCACCTATGAGATGAAAAAAAGGTCGAAGTGGTGAGGGTCCATGTCTAAGAGTACATAGATAAAAGGACTTGAAAATACAACAAAACAACAACAAAAATGTAAAAAATTAGTTCTAAAGGAGCACATGCAACTGTCTGACTACAAAATTTGCATTCCATGGACATTTTTTACCTTCTAAAAACAATACGTTTTAAAAATATCTTGAAATACTTTTTCGAAGATCATTTTCTCTACTTCTGTATAAATCTTTACCAGTCCCTGGCATCTCATTGAACCTTTGTGGACTGTTTGGTGTGGAAAGTCCTCTGGGAGAATGATGAAAGCTTCCTGTACAATCACAGTGAACATCTTCAGGGCATGGCAAGCCCAGAGAGCACATGTCCAAGAGTTAGGTTTATTCCAAAAATCACAGAGGAAGCAATGAGCAGAGGGAGGTATGAGATGCTTAAAGCTTGACCTTCGTCTTGTTTAGCAGTAAAAGTTAGGGCTTTATGGAGAGATAGTGTCAACCGTTCAAACTTGGATACTGCTGTTCCCAGACCAGATGTACTCCGCAGTTCTTTCTGTGACTCTCTTTTATATCATTATATTTTTCCTTTATTCCTTTATATCCTCTTTCTTTGTCCATATCTTATGATGTTCAGACTCTATCAAAATTCCCATTGTTTTCTTTCTCAGCTCTCCTTCTTTCCCTGTCTTCCTGCGGCTCCTCATAAATAATTACCAGAAAGTTTTCCTTTAATTTCCATGCAAGCACATTAACCTCTTCTATGTCTCCTTTCCAACATTTTTTCCCACTATAGTCCTTGATCCTGCCTCCATTCTCTGCTCCATCTTCCTTAATATCCCTACTGCTCTTCCAATAGTGACATGGAATAAATGTCTCAGTCTTGCACTCCCTCCCTGAGCCTGCTTCTCCTTCTTCACATTCCAAATTTCCTTATTCAAATACAAGCTCTTGTGGTAGGACAAAAAGAGAGGTCAGTGGATATTTTTTCTGTTATATGTAGGACTATTGTATCAACCTCTGTCATTTGCAGTACATTATGAAATGTAAAGATTCAAAAGGCAAGCTGCAGGTCCTACTTTAAACAACAATTTTCAAGCTCCTTTTCTGATTTTTATAAGAATAAGGTATGTCCTGAGACACTGTCTAGGACTTAATTTCTTCTTTGGGCAAAGGGAAGGCAGGGTTATAAAGTGAATAATGTCATATTACCTTGAGTAATTGAAGAACAAATAGAGTATCTCAGTGATTAGAGGATAGTTATGCACTGGCATGGGGCTGAGCTCTAACCTGTCTTTCTGTCTTCAGCTTCTGTTACCAAGCCATTTGATCCAACGGTAAAGGCAGCCAAACACATTCTTACTGTGTGTTATGATTCCCCAATACCCTACATCAATCCTGACACTCCTTTTCTTAATGGAGGTCGCTATACTGTCTATCACTACTTAGACTTCTATTCATAGTTTAAAAGCATCCTGGGTTGCAGTGTTTTTAAAAACTTAATGCACACGTTTAATGATTATCTTCCTATTGAGATATTTAAGATATAAAATAGAAACAGATATAGAAAAGGAAAATTAATCATCAGTGTAAAGATACTTTTTCAACTCTCTAGGTAGAGAAGGGTGGAGTTTTTTCTACCTTTTTCAGGTGTATGATAATACTTATGACAGATTTCAGAATTATATATGGTAACTTCTTAGGAAATTACATACATTGTTGAGATTTGTTAGTTAATGATAATTTTAAAAACAAATTTTTAACAAATTTTTAAAAAATTCTTTAACATAAAGATCATCTTCCAGACTCCCTAACTAGCTTGACTGACAAAAAGGCCACCCTGGCCTTGATATGCTACATAAAAGGACTAGAGCACCTTAAGAAAAGACTGATCCTAAAAGCTTCTTAGTGTTCCCTTAGTTAGAGCAACTGAAAAACATCTGTAACAATGCCTCACAGAATAAATACATACAAAGTCTCTCACATTTATTTCAAGTACCATAGCTGTACAGTTCCTACACTGAAACTCTGCTTTGTGTAATGTAGCTTTAAAAATCCTTACACTAAGCTTCACTGAAATTCCCAAATGTAGTCCCTGAAATCACTTGCTTTTGAATATGGTACCTAAAGTATATAATCTAGATGATCACATTATTTTTTCACTTTGTGTCAAATTACAAATTCAAGTTAAAACTAAGCTTGTGAGTTTCGGAATCCAAGTGTTGTTACTCAGTTGTTACTCTAAAGATCCTACACCTACAGCTCAGAAATGGTTAACCTTAGACTAAGAAAAGCAAAATGTGTTCATGTGCCTTTTGAGAAAGTGACTGCTTTTGTGGAATTATAAATATATACAATATAAAAATATATAGTATATATATAATTTATATAAAATATATATTATGCAAAAGTATTTTATAAGATCTATATTTTATGTATAAATGTATATATGCAGAAGTGCGTATACAAGTGATTTTCCATATAATGAAAATAATAAAGATATGTTTATTTTGCCTTTTCATTTTTTATTAGCATTCTTTTTGGATGAAAAACTATGAACAGAAACATTATTAAGCAATACACCTAACCCTAAAATCCTCAGATTCTGCTGAAGATTTTAATAGTTTTCCATTCAGTTTCCAGGTCTGTAATTTTCTGGTGGCTCAAGTGACCCCTTTTTCATCTTGCTCTTGATTAGATGACTAATATATGACTCACAATATGTAATGGAATTAAAGAGATTTTGCAAGCTGTAGGCTATTTATACAATTTGAATTTCTCTTCAGCTGCTTAGTACAGGTCCATTTGGTAACACTAAGCTAGTTTTAGTGATAGCTTAAGATCAAACTATAAGGCATGATGACAAGTGTAATGTTTGTTAAAATTCTATTTACTTACTAAGAAGTGGCTTTATATACTCTTCTGACTGGACACATTAGCAGATCATAGGCCATGTACTAAAGGAAATATTGCTGTGAAGTGCCACACACGTACTTGCTTTGATTTGACACTTTAAATGTAGTGAACTGTGAATAGAATTATCATCACCAAGACCAGATGAACCCAAATAAAAGTTGTAACCATCTAGTAATAAGCTGGATGTAGTACAATGAAGCATCAGACTGAATCTGCAGATAAAGCACATAGAAAAATCCAGCAAAGTGGTATGGAGGAAGAAGCTCTGTATTTAGTTTATAACAATGTAACAGATTTTTTTTGTTGTTGTTTCTGTTGTGAATGCACTTAAAAATTTGCAAGATTCTTACAATTTCCTTCCTATTAAGTTTCCTGTGTTATCAGAAATATCAGCTAAATTTACATTCACAGAATCACAGAATCATCTAGGTTGGAAAAGACCTTGAAGATCATCCAGTCCAACAATTAACCTCACACTGACAGTTCCCAACTACACCATATCCCTCAGTGCTATGCCGACCCGACTCTTAAACACCTCCAGGGATTGGGACTCCACCAGCTCTCTTGGCAGCCCATTCCAACACCTAACAACCCGTTCTCTAAAGAAATGCTTCCTAATACCCAGCCTAAACCTTCCCTGGTGCAACTTGAGGCCATTCCCTCTTGTCCTATCACTTTTTACTTGGTTAAAGAGACTCATCCCCAGCTCTCTGCACCCTCCTTGCAGGGAGCTGTAGAGGGCGATGAGGTCTCCCCTCAGCCTCCTCCAGACTAAACACCCCCAGTTCCCTCAGCCACTCCTCGTACAACCTGTGCTCCAGACCCTGCATCAGCTCCGTTGCCCTTCTCTGGACACACTCGAGTCATTCAATGTCCTTTTTGTAGTGAGGGGCCCAAAACTGAACACAGGAATCGAGGGGCGGCCTCACCAGTGCCGAGTGCAGGGGTCAGATCCCTTCCCTGTCCCTGCTGGCCATGCTATTGCTGACACAAGCCAGGATGCCATTGGCCTTCTTGGCCCCCTGGGCACACTGCTGGCTCCTGGTCAGCTAGCTGTCAATCAACACCCCAGGTCCCTCTCTGACTGGCAGCTCTCCAGCCACTCCTCCCCAAGCCTGTAGCGCTGCTGGGGGTTGTTGTGGCCCAAGGGCAGCCCCCGGCATTTGGCCTTATGGAAACTCCCCCAGTTGGGCTCAGCCCATGGCTCCAGCCTGTCCAGGTCTCTCTGCAGAGCCTCCCTACCCCCGAGCAGATCAACACTCCCACCCAACTGGGTGTCTGCTGCAAACTGACTGAGGGTGCACTCGATCCCCTCGTCTAGATCATCATTGAAGATGTGAAACAGGAGTGGCCCCAAAACCGAGCCCTGGGGGACACCACTCGTGACCGGCCGCCAACTGGATTTAACTCCGTTCACCACAACTCTTTGGGCCCGGCCATCCAGACAGTTTTTTACCCAGAAAAGCGTGTGCCCATCCAAGCCATGAGCAGCCAGAATGCTTTGGAAAACAGTGTCAAAGGCCTTACTAAAGTCAATATCCACAGCCTTTCCTTCATCCAATAAGCAGGTCACCCTGTCATAGAAGTAGATCAGGTTTGTCAGGCAGGAGCTGCCTTTCATAAACCCATGCTGACTGGGCCTGAGCATCTGGTTGTCCCACATGTGTTGTGTGATGGTACTCAGGATGAGCTGCTCCATCAGCTTCCTGGGCATCAGAATCAAACTGACAGGCCTGTAATTTCCCAGATCATCCTTCCAACCCTTCTTATACATCAGCATCACATTGGCTGATTTCCAATCTGTCAGGACCTCCCTGGTCAGCCAGGACTGCTGGTAAATGATGGAGAGCAGCTTGATGAGCACCGCAGCCAGCTCCTTCAGCACCCGGGTATATCCCATCTGGTCCCATACACTTGTATCTTGTGTCTATGTGATGCAGGAGGTCATGGACTATCTCCTCCTGGATTGTGGGTGTTTCGTTCTCCCAGCCTCTGTCTTCTGGTTGAGGAGGCTGGATTCCCTCAGTACAACTGTTCTTGTTATTAAAGACTGAGGCAAAGAAGGCATTAAGCACCTCAGCCTTTTCTTCATCACTTTTTGCCATGTTTCCTCCTGCATCTAGCAGGGGATGGAGACTTTCCCTGGTCTTTCTTTTTCTGCTGAAGTACCCATAGAAACATTTATTGTTGTCCTTGATTGCTGAAGCCAGATTAATTTCTAGCTGGGCTTTAGACCTCCTGATTTCCTCCCTGCATAGCCTCACAGCATCTTTGTAATCATTGTGAGTGTCTAGCCCCTTCTTCCAAGGCTGTAAACTCTCCTTTTCTCCCTGAGTTGCAGCCAAAGCTCCCTGTTCAGTCAGGGTGGTCTTCTCTGGCACTGGCTTCTCTTACAGCACCTGGGGACAGCCTGCTCCTGAGCCATTAAGACTTCTTTCTTAAAGAGTGCCCAGCCTTCCTGGACCCCTATACCCTTCAGGCCCTTTAGAAGTCCAGGATGGCAGTTCTGCTGCTCCAATCCTGGCCTTCCAAATAATAGAGAACTCTATTATTTCATGATCTCTGTGCCCTAGTCAGCCTCCAACTTCCACATCCTCCACCAGCCCTTCTCTGTTCACAAAGAGGAGATCCAGCAGGGCACCTTCTCTGGTTGGTTCACTCACCAGCTGTGTCAGGAGGTTATCTGCCACATGTTGCAGGAATCTCCAGGACTGGTCCCTCTCTGCTGTATTTCCAGCAGATGTCTGGGAAGTTAAAGTCTCCCACAAGAACAAGGGGAAGTGATCATGAGATTTCTGCTAAATGCATATAGAATATTTCATCCACCTCTCTGTCCTGAGTGGGTGGCCTATAGTAGACTCCTACTATACAGTTATACAACTATTTATATATTATATATATGTATATGTGTATATATATATATATGTATATGTATATATATGTATATTGTACAACTATACTAGTTGTATAACTGAATCTATGTTCTACATTACCAGGCAGTTCTATACATTTCTTTCCCTATAAGCCAGGTCACAAAGAGAATAGTAACATTAGTACATTCTAGATATTTATGTTTCTGTCAGTATAAATCAAATTTGTTCAGAGTCACATCCACTTGTTTCATATGGATCGGAGCACACTCTGGGGACATAAATTATATCTTAAAAGCCTCTTAACTATCTCAAAGTTTTTTGCAGCTTTAAACTAAGCCTTCCACAAGTCTCCTCTGGTGCAAGCAATACATCTAATTAAAAAAGCCTGAAAAACTTTTAACTGCCCTGATAGTTCTCAGCTGTTGTAATGGCCTCGTTGAAAGACTTCTTAGAACTTCTTTATGCCTGAAACACATAAGAGTAGTTGCAAAATCCAGAGGACAGAACGTCAGTTTAAAGCAACTTTTAATTAAATATCTCTCAGATCTGCTGCCAAGAACTTCTTTGTGGGACCAGCAGATATCAGGAGTTACATGTTGTTTCTCTCTCTCTCTTTTAATATTTTCAGGATAGTAGCAGGTAGACTAAAACATGTCAGAATCTATTTATGAGTGGCTGCCACTACCTGACCTTTTTATCCAGAGTGTTTTCTATTAAGTAAAGAATTAGCACCCAAAGAATAACAGTTTGTAATTTCCTGTCTTAGCTGTTATATGAGCATTACCCTTTTGAACTCTATCATTACCCTCTTATTCATTTGAAAATGATACATAAAATTAAAATCAGTAGCTAAGAATATAATTTGTTCCATTCAAGCCACAGGGAAAAAAATCCAATAGTAGAGATAGAAATGCGAAAATCTTTCTTTCTATGTTTGTATGTATTGGGTTCGTGTGTGGTGAGGTTTTGTTAGTGGGGAAGGGGCTACAGAGATGGCTCCTGTAAGAAGCTGCTACAATCTCCCTTGGTCGAATTTGGACCACCTCTGGCCAAGATTGAACCAATTAGTAACGGGCTGCACCTCTGTGATAGCATATTTAAGAAGAGGAACCAGAGAGAAGCAGGATGAGTTGTGACGGTAATAGCTCTGCAAACACCAAGGCTGGTTGAAGAAAGGGGGGG
>NW_020799092.1:64016536-64024817 GCF_003259725.1 Athene cunicularia
TGGTGCAGGGTCTGGAGCACAGGTCGTACGGGGAGCGGCTGAGGGAACTGGGGGGGTTTAGTCTGGAGAAGAGGAGGCTGAGGGGAGACCTCATCGCCCTCTACAGCTCCCTGAAAGGAGGGTGCAGAGAGCTGGGGATGAGTCTCTTTAACCACGTAAAAAGTGATAGGACAAGAGAGAATGGCCTCAAGTTGCACCAGGGAAGGTTTAGGCTGGGTATTAGGAAGCATTTCTTTACAGAACAGGTTGTTAGGTGTTGGAATGGGCTGCCCAGGGCAGTGGTGGAGTCCCCATCCCTGGAGGTGTTTAAGAGTTGGGTTGACATAGTGCTTAGGATATGGTGTAGTTGGGAACTGTCAGTGTTAGGTTAACAGTTTGACTAGATGATCTTCAAGGTCTTTTCCAACCTAGATGATTCTGTGATTCTGTCACCTCACTCTGGAGCAGGTGGCTGTGCCTGGAGAAGTCTGGGACTCTGAGGGAAGCAGACTGTTGCTGGGAGGACTGCAACATGTGGGTGAGACCCACACTGGAGCATTTAATGAAGAGCTGCAGCCCGTGTAAAGGACTCACATCAGAGGAATTTCATGGAGAACTGTCTCCCATGAGAGGGATCCCATGCTGGAGCAGGAGAAAAGCATGAGGAATCCTCCTCCCTGAAGAGGAAGAAGCAGCAGAAGCAGTGTGTGGTGAACTGACCACAACCCCCCATCCCCTGCTCCCTGCACCACCGATGAGGGAGGAGGTAGAGAAATTGGGAGCAAAGTTGAGCCTGGGAAAAAGGGGAAGGTGAGGGTAAGGTGTTTTTGAGATGTGGTTGTATTACTCCCTACCTTACCCTGATTTGGTTGGTAAATTAGTAGTGGTGGTGTTCAAATTAAAGTGATGTTCTTCCAAAGTCGAGTCTGTCTTTTGCCTGTGACCATAGCTGGTGAGTCATCCGTCACTGTCCTTCTCTCAATCCCTGAGCCTTTTGTTATATTTTCTTCTCCACATCCCACCAGATGAAAGGAGTGAGCAAGCAGCTGTGTGGTGCTCAGTTTCCCTCTGGGCTTAAACCATAACACCATAGAAAATTAATCTGACATGGCAGAAAATAAAAGATTTCTAGTTAGCAAAGCTTTATATTTGTATGTGATACATATGGTCTCTCAGATACCAGGTCCCATCTTAGTGGTAATAACGTCTTAATTTTGAAGCAAATTAATATTAAAATGGTCATTGGTGTTTTTTTTCCCAGTATTTCACATTTATCATTCATGCTTGTCTGAACCAGTCTGATTTATTAATTGGTGCTTCTTTTCACTAGAAAGGTTTCATATTTGGCATTAACTTTGTTTAAGCATTCATTTTGTTCAAATTTTAAGTCTTCTTAACCTTAAAACATCTAATATAATCTTTAAAAGTATTTTTCCTTTGTTTGTTTGTTTGTTTGTTTGTTTGTTTTCCCAATAAAAACTTTCACCACATATTGGTCCTCTCTGTCTATTGGACACATATACAGCTGAGAGGCATCTGAACACTTCTGGTTATCAAGATTTTGGCCAGGAGTCAAGAACGAATACAGTTATATTATGCCGGGGAAGCTGTGCTTTCTAAACAGATTCTCAAATGTATTGAGGCCATTAGTAGCTCAGTTTTCAGGTATCTTTCCTCAGACAAGAATCTCCTGCAGGACCACAGAATCACAGTATCTTTCAAGGACTGACTGATTTATCTTGAGATTTCTCTTACAATCCTCCAAAAATCATAAAACTTTTTCATATTGCTGTAAGAAATGGCTCTCATTCTTCTGCATTCAAGAATCCTTAAAAATAAACAGTTCAGTTTTCATTTCTAACCGTGTGAGAGCTATTTGTGTATCATAATATATTTGTATGTTTCACACAAAATGAATACTAGGAACTAATGGATGGAAAATAATTTTATATGTAATGGACTTATAGACTGATGCCATATCAGAATATAGTTGTAATGAGAGTTACTAATACTTGGCCTTAATTTTGCAGCCCAATGCCTTGAGTGAGAGAGGTTTGATTTTTATTTTTTCTTTCTTTTTTTCCCCTGTCTTTTATCTGTACTAAGCTGTCTAGATTCATGTTGCTGTAATTGATTTAAAACCAGTAGTTTTCCCACAGGGGGGTGAATTTGGCCACAAATACCCAAATAACAAGCTGTATTTGTTACCCACAAAATGCCATGCTAAAAAAAGATCAGCACATTAATAGTCTGTATGCATTTCAAGTTAAAACAACCAACAAGAAGGGCACCAAAATCCAACAACCTGAAAATCATACAGAATGTATATAATATTATTAATGTCCTCATTTTCTTTCTTTCCTCTTCTATTTTGTTTTGGAGGATTTACCTGCAAACAGCGAAGCATTTGTCATATGTAGCTAATATATCAAGGCAAACACCAAGTTTTATCATTTCTTAACGGTAATTTTCACACAGAACAAAAGGTTACGGATTGTTGAACTAAGATGAGTAAAGAAATTGCTTTAAACAGAGAACTAAAGGTGTGTGTGTTCATTCTGGTTAATTAAATGGAGCTGAAGAGTGATACATAGTGGGACATATTGCATACATGTGTGTGTTTGCATATCTTCCTATGTGTTGGCACAGTTTTGAAGACTGAACACTAATATATTTTCTTTTTGATGAGAAAGAGGAACTCTTGGATACCTGAAGCTTCTTCAGACAACTAGAGGAAGCCCTTCATACTTGTAAGGGACTTTAACTACCTCAACATTTGCTATAAGGAGAACATAGGGCACAATCCGGGTGGGTTTTGGAGGATTGAAAACAATCTCTAGACACAGTGAATGAATGAGATGACTAGGTGAGTCACTTTATTGGACATGATGAGTTCACCAGGTTTTGGACCAGATGATGTACAGAAGATCCTTCCAAACTTTCTTGAGAAGCCTCACAATTGACAGTGTGACAAACAGACTAGTTTGTGCAATCTAATTATGTGTATAAATATGTATACATACATTTTGCAAATATAAAATATATAAAAGTTATACTCTTCCCTACTCTGCCTTTAAAAACAAAAATAAATTAATAGTTTTCATTGTAGGTTTTATTAGTTTTAATTGAACCTGGACAGACATATATCTCAATTTTTTAGCTATTTATTTTTTAACCTCTAAAGCATCACAGAAACAAAGAATGTCTGAGGTTGGCAGGGACCTTTGGAGACTGCCGAATCCAACTCATCTGCTCAAAGCAAGTTCAATTAGAGCAGGTTGCCCGGAGTTGTGTCCTGTTAGGTATTTAATATCTCTGCAGATAGACCTTGCACAGTATCTCTCAGCAACCTGGTCATGTGTCTGACCGCATTCACACTAAATAAGTATTTTCTTATGTTTAAACAAAATTTATTGTATATCTATTTGTGCTTATTGCAACTTGTCCTGTCACTAGATACCACTGAGAAGACTGGATCTGCCTTCTTTATACCATCCTATCAGATATTGATATAAGTATTTATATATTAAAGAATGCTTGAATAATTTATTGTAAAACTTTATGTTAATTCTATTTTAATATATTATATTGCAATTTTAAAAAGAGGGAATGAGTGAATCCAGGGGGGCTTATAGAATTTTTTTTTCTTGCTTTCTGGTTTAAATAAATGATCCTGACATGAAACTGATTCAGAAATCCAAAACAAATTCATTCAAATTCTTTTGGTTTATTTGACAGACCAGAATGCTTTGGTAGCAAATGGGAGGCAGTATTCTGCATATATTCTGCATGCATTTGTGCAGAACTTCCTGCAAAATTAGATAAATAATGTTTCAAATAATATATTCCAGACAGCTGAACAGATATTAAAATTTTGTGTTCTTTGATAATGTACTGTTAAGTCTTGATTTAGTGTTTCTATGCAAATTTAGTTCAGCATCAGTGTCAACATTTTTGTTATTTTCTTAAAAGCCTTTTGAATATATAGGTAACATTTTGGTATAATTTTGTAATCATTGACTGTTATACTACCTTCAGTTGCGAAATTCTGGCTCTTCATATAATTCAATCTTTCCTCAGAACTACTAGAGTAACATGCAGGCAACAAATCTAGGGGTTTTTAATAATTTCTGCACTGCTGACAGTGAGTTTTTCACAGATGGTATTTGGTTTCTCTGAAAAAAAATGTTGGGGATGCTATGTAGGAATGAAGAGCATCAAACTAAGACACAGTATAGACCCACTTATTTTGTTCCTCAGATCCTCCTGAAAAGCTGTCTCGTAGTTCCTACACAGAAAGTGATTGCTAAATCTCACCATGTTTCCAAGCTGTGAAGTCTCCTGGCACAGCTTATATTCAGTTTGGCTCTCCTTAAGCACCGAGATTGATCATTTACTGCATTCAAGCATCCCAAGCTTTTGTTGGACTCTAAATCTGGAAGCCTAGGAAAGCACTTGCACCTTTATTGATCATCTGTTACCAGTTAAGCCAGCTATTAGGCAAGCACCTGATTCTCCTGTCCCCTTAGGAACCTAAGCCAAAAGATCAAGCAGATACAAATCCGGGAAAGCAAAACAGTATGGTTAAAGTAATATACTCACAGTATCTTCTCACCCAGGCAGAAGTAAGTGGCTTTTGCTAGAGAGGTACACAAAATCTCTCTTTATTTGCATGGAATTTGGGTCTTCTGCTGTAACTGAAAGTCAGTTTTCCTCACCTATTTTTTTTATGTAACCAACTTTATGTCCTAACATCTGGAAAAAATGGCTTAAACCTTTGTAATGACTGTGATCATTCTTTAAAACTCAGACATTAACCTGACTCCCTTTTAAGCTTAACAGACAGGAAATGTACATCCTACTGACACTGTTACTCTTAGCTTTAAAAATAATTTTATTTAATTATAATAAATGTTTCACATATCCTTATAATAGCAGCCAAAATACTATCTCACTAGCTACATTTGTTTTATGAGCAGATATTTCTTATAAGCAGATACTTTAACCAGAGGAAAGAAACTGTCACCTGATAATTGCTGAAAGGATGGCAACAAGGCATATTGTTTATCTAATTTTTATGTTACTCACTTGTGGCCTAATTTAATCTATTCTGAATGCACAGTAAATGCAACACAATCATTTTCAAATCATAAACCTCTCAAAAAAAACCAGGCTGAGGTCTGCTAATGTGTTGGATGATGGATCTCCTATTTACTATTGATCTCTGAATTCAAAACCAATCCATTCTGAACCAGAAAACCTTTTCCATATATTTTTAGAAAATATTGAATGGCTCTTATTCAGTGACAAGGGTGTTTTGTCTGTTGCTACTCAAAGTACATTAGCAACAATGTACTGCATTTCACCAGAAAAATTAATTTTGTAGAGGCTGAATCTTGTGTGGTATGTCTTCAATGAACTGACTTCATATTCAGCTACCCTTGAATTAAAGGAAACCTCAGAGTAAGCAAACCAGAGATAGTGAGAAGAGTTCTGTAAGAGTTATTTTGTATGGAGATCTACATAGTCTTCTGTTGGATCGAGTTATTATATACTGTGATTTGAATCACTGCCAGGGAAGGACATGATTTAAGCAAACAGGCTACTTTACTATTGTAGCTGGTTCCTGTATTATGTGTCTCAAGCATCTTCTGTTACATCTGTCATATCCCCCTAAGACAAGGCAGGCAAGTGACTTAGATTCATGAATTCCCAAAGGAGTGGACAACGGCAAGACAAGTCTCAAAGTCTAGACATTTATTAACTTCCCACAATGTACTAATTGGACACACCATAACTGGCTAAGTATATGAGGAGTTATTGCAAGCTATGTAGTATGCCTTGCATTACTTAATGGTAGTGACAGAAAAAAGCAAAAAAGAGAGTGATAGAGAGAATAGAGAAATAGAGATCACCAGTCTGGGTTCTTGTGTTGGTCCTATCCAAGTTTGTCAGGGATGCATCTGTCTTCTTCACTTCTTCATGTCTTCTTTTTTCCTTTCTCCCTTTCACTACTCCCCCTGCTCCTTAATTTATACACATTTTCCTTGGGTCTGTCCCCTAGGTCAAACCACCTACCTACATATCCCATGTATGGAAAGAGGTAAGGTGCTGCAGGGGATTATGTAATTAGCATGATTTTGTTAATCTTTATTAGCATATTCAGGGCTGTCAACTTTAATATGCATTTCATGGATAGTTAAGCAAAGGTGGACAGATGGCCCTTGAAATTTGCCCAGGTGTCCCAGAGCAGAACCGTCCTGTCTCCACAGTGCTCCCCCATCCAGTTGCACCCTGTGCTATCCAGGCAGCCTTATCAGCTCCAAACTCCACACTATCCACCCCACGACTATAGATTAATTAGTTGCGAGTGTTTGAGACATTCCTCAGCTTGGTGGGCCTCTGCTCCCCCCTATCCCTTATCTGTCTCAGGCTGTTTTTTTTTCTCACAGGATTCTTTTGGGAAATTACAAGTCACCTCTCACAACATCCCACTTGTCACTGATGTTGTTCTCTTCCTCAAACCATCCCATTCCAGTGACCAGTTTCTTGTATCTCACTTTTCTCTATAGTTTTTCTATTTAGGTTTAGATGCAAAAATCCCCACTATACCTAATCTCACTGTATCACACGTCTGGTCTAACTAAATATGGAGGGCAAGTGGCTATGAACCAAACAGTATTTAATGAATACATATCGTATGTTTTGGACTCTTAGAAAGGTTTCTTTTCAGAAGCCTTGAGTTCCCCTCTCAAAGCCTATTACTTTCTCCTTTACATCTCTTTAACAGTCCTTTCCTATTAGACTGTGGCATTATACTTCCACAAGACTCAGAAGAGACTAAGAATAGAGGGCATGAATATAAGAATGTGATTCAGTTCGCTGATTATGGACTCTAATTTTAGGTATCTACCACCACATATCTAGTTGTTTGGTAGCTGTTTATGTTCCTTTTATAGCCAATAGAAGTTGAGGATAGGACTGAGCTGTGTAAAAGCAGGTATGTAGCACCACACAATTTTCCCTAAGATGTCCAAGACATCCACACAGGGCTGACAGGTAAGATACATGACATACAAGAAACCTCAACCTGTCTGAAGTAGCAGCAGAAAGTCACACAATATATCCTAGAGGATTTCACATGCCACTTCACTCTTGTTTTTATTTTCCTTGTTCTCAGCGTAGTCAGTTTATCCTAGAAGATAATTGGGGGCATTATCCTCTAGATAATGTCTACCTTAGACAAAAACTAAATATCCTTAATGCATTTGCAAACAAACAAATAAACAAAACCAAAAACCAATAAGCAATAATGATGGGACACAAGCCTCTTTCCCAGACTTACAAAAATGAAACAAATCTTTCTGTTATTCTCTTATTCGCAAGGTAGGGTTTTGTATCTGTGCATGAAAAATGACAGTATCTTACTGAAGAACAACCAAACTACAAATGTAGGAAGAGAAAATTTTGTGAAATATTTCTGAACTTATCTACCATATCATGTTCAATTGTGAGAGAGTCAGGCTATGTCTCAGAAGGTGTTTCATTCACACTTCTTACAGTGATATGGACATTCAAAAGCACCAACTTCTAAACCTAGTTTACTGGGGAAATCCCTTCTGCTGCTAACTCATAGTCAGGTATCACTTACTGTCAGGTAATTCTGTTTTCATAATGGCCATGTACAAGGCCTATACATATATTAACAGTAAGTGCTTGAAGGTAGGCAAACAAGCACAGTGAATATTCTGAGGGCATGAAACGTCCAGGAAAGATGTTCTCTATGCTACTGATTTCTTTTTTATTATTTATTTTTAAATTCAGATATGTTTCAAAAACAATATTTTTGAAAATCCTGTAACTGACATACAAAAATCTTTGAAATGTCAGACCCTAATTGTTCTTTTTATATATTACAGATATGCCAAATTGACTTGATTATATATTACTTTTCTTCTCATAAATATTATGCTCACAAAACACTACTATATTTTAACGCTGACATTAAATTGCATGAAAGAAACTGCTGCTGGATTGAATATTCCTCTGTATCAGTCTACAGAATAACTGTTCTCTCTACTGTTAAACATCTGGGGAAGAAATTTAATCCTCATCTCCCAGCTATGTAACTATACCAAAAATATCAGTTTATATCAGCACTTTATTTTCTAAATCTCCCAATCAGTAAACACTGAAATAAAGATTTCAACTTTAAAGGATGCATGTACTACAATAATCTGAGTTTTCATTTCTTAGGAAATTCCATTGTCTTTTTTTTTTTTTTTTTTTTTTTTTTTTTTTT
>NW_020799092.1:64024867-64037918 GCF_003259725.1 Athene cunicularia
AAAAAAAAAAAAAAAAAAAAAAAAAGTTCAGCTAGGGATGCCCTGGACAACAAAGGACAGTTATCTCTGCTGATATGGCTGGATGTGTCTGTCAGAAGCTGTCATCACAATTTCTCCATTACTTGTGTGCAAGATAACATGAGGCTGGACTTGACTGTCCCTGCTATTCCCACCAGACAGTTCTCAATAGTCAGCTGGTCACTTGTACACTTTCCCTAAAATTGTTAATCTTCAGCATCCTACAGGACTCTCCGATGTCTCTTTTATGAAGGGCTTCTTAAGTAGTAAATAATTCCATACACTAAAGTGAGACCAACATGTACCAGTTATAGACATGACACCAGGCAGTGCAGAGCTCCTGGCTCAAAGAAAATAATGTCAGTACCAGCAGGGAGAGGAAAATGTTTTCAGAAACTTGAAAGACATTAATTAAACATTTTTCCTCTTCTCATTATAAAGGTAATAGACATTTAAAGGGCTATTGAGCTTACTGCTGGACCATGACAAATAAACACACAACCTTTTTCTCCATTATGTCATCTGTGGTAGATAGTTTTTCTCACCCTTAGTTATTAATTTGCTTTCTGATGGAGATAACATAAAAGGTAATTGGAAAGTCCAACTATATACTATGCATCAACCTATCTTTAAAATGAAATTTAGACAAAAACACTGTACCAGAGTTGTATCTCTTTTTCCTGATCTCCTAGTTTATTCGGGATTTTTAGACTGGATCCCAAAAAGAGTATAAGTTGGAACACAATTATGTTTTTGAAGAACCTAATGCTACAGAAAGAATTTCTATCAGACTTTGAATGATAGCTCTTTGTACGGCACTGCAGGAATCATTTCTACACAACTCTCTACTCCAATGAGTAACATCACACTATGAATAAACATAAAAAACGAAGTTGTTTGTGGGATGAGGGGTGGGTGGGGGAAGACAGAGTACATTCTAAATATTTTTTCATCTCCTCAACAGCACAGCAGCTGCAGAAGACTTGATTTGGAGTATTTTACTTGTTGTTGCATCTAAAATGTTCACATAGGCTAAATCATAGTGTCATGTTTTTCAAAGTTGCTGTACTTCCATTCTGAACATTATGATTCTGACTATAGATGACAAACAAGGAAGTGGGAAATTAAAATATTATCAGTGCTATGGAGTCTGTAAAACCATGAACACTATCTATTAATAATTTTCTTGTAAACTAGTTAAGCATATAAAGATATTTCTCACTATATGTTTTAAGTTTCATGTGACCTTTATTCTGCCTCCACTCTTCCTGTTCTGCTTAATTATATTCTAGGTCAGAAGTCATAAGCTATGGCTTTTAGGAGCAATTGCACTTGCACATGGTTTCAAGAATAAATATCTCAATTTGCTACCCAATTGTCTCTAGATTGTAGATTACTAAACCAATACGAGTTAACATGGTCAAATTGTTTACTGTCTTGTAGCCAGTAAACAGCATGGTAATTATTAGAATTTTTTTTACAAGGAATAAGACATTAAAGATAAAAAAAATATGAGCAGAATGTAAGGACAGAGATGTGAAAAGTGATGAAAGAAAAAACAGAATACAGAGTTTAATTTAACCTCTTTGCCATCATAAAATAAGATATTTAGGTCAGACAACACATCCTGATATTCCCCAATGACAAAAGTATGCTCTCTTTAATAATGTATAAGGTCCATTTGATCTGTTTAAAAAGAAGTGTTGCTGGGATATAACATCAGAAAACAGTTTCAATGAGTTAAGAGACAAATATAAAAATGGCTTTGAATATTTTTAATTAAGATTTTTCTCTGAGTCAGCAAATTTTGTACGTTAGCTGGACAATTTCCAAGTTCAGTCTGTGCAACCAATAGCCATTATATCTGGAATACACTACAGGTTAATTTGTAACAGTTTACAGGGTCTGAACTTTGCTCCTTAAGAGATGCAATGCTTTTCAATGTTCAAGCATTCACAAATGTCAGAACATGAAATAAATTATTCTTATGTCATCCAAGAAAAAACTGTGACTTTTTGCAGACTCAGCAGTAGATAAATTAAAATAATTGTGTCCATTTTTTTCCGATAAAATTTATACCAAATCCAACAAAGTTATAAAGAAAAAAAAAAAAAATCAGTGTCTGTTCTGCTCCTACCTTGCCTTTTCTCAGAAAAATTCCCGTTACCTTAAATGAATCATTCCGTGGATACTACATGCACACAGGACCCAGGTAATTGTTCTATTATATTTTCCTTTTTTCCTCATTAAAATTAATTTTAAAAACCTTTTCATGTTCTATACTGGTTTCAGTACAGCCTGCAGTGACAGCTGATCAAAAACACTCATATTGTCAACTTCTAATTTAAGACTTTGGTAGTCTTAATAACCAGCACGAATCTCAGAAGCATGAACTCTCTTCAATTGACCATGGGATCTGGATTATTTTTCCATTCCACAGAGGTAATGTCTCCTGCTAACACTAACCTAAATACGGTCCATGTTGAAAAATAAAAGGAAAACCATGAGAGACTTTTTACTGCTGAGCTTCTTTTACAAATACTAAAAAAAGAGCATAAAATATATTTTTTTAAAAGAAAGAAATCTATTTCTTATAATTTAGTTTTTCAGATATTACTATTGTGATATTTGTTATATAACTTGATTGACCACATCAACCCATATTGGTTTGATAATCTGTGATCTAAGGACAACCAGTTAGCAAACTAAGGGCTTTATTCTTTCAATAGTGTGGAGGTGCAGTACCCATTAACCTTAACAAAGGTTGTGTAAGTTTGTCAATTGCTGAAAAGTCCCCCAAAATCTTAACAAAGAACAAATCAAAGAAACCAAGAACCAATATGATTGCTGTTGCAGTTGTTACTCTATGAATAAAATTTTCTATTGCAAAACTGAATAATTGGAAAGCATAGACACATACAGACCTCAATCAAGTTTTCTTTCCTTTTAGCATTAGTATTAATGTCTCTACGTTTAATAATATAATTTAATTTTTCTGTACAAAATTTCCTGAAGGGCATAAATGCATTTCAGCTTTATGCAGTGGTAATTCAGTTTTAAACCATGCATAAAAACCCAATAAACAGCAAAATGCTAATAGGTTGTATATGGGCTGTGACCTTTCCTAGTTACTTTTCAATATTTTTTTGGCAGTTAAGAAACATTCACTGAAATAAATTGAGAAAACCTTAGTCTACCATTTACTTTAGAAAAATGAATGTTTATCAAATGGTCTTGAATTGATAATAATATGATAGTTCACGCTTGAGAAGTTTACAATTGCCAATGTGAAGAACTAGATATTGTCTCACTGCTGTAATCATGTGGAGAGTGGATTGTATTTACACTTCGCATGACCTTGAAAACAGTTTCCCAGACCAATGTCAGAAACATTTTCCAATATTGCTGCTGCCAAGCATATAGACTACACAAATAAAATTAAAAATAAGCATGGTGATAATAAATGAAACAGTTGTGCTCTTTTTTCTAGTGTTTTAGGACAAAAAAAAAAAGTGCCATAGTTATGATCTGTAATTTAAAATGTAGATTTTATAAGGTATTTCACAAAGAGAATTTACCATTACTGACTTATATATTGTAAACCACAGTTTGAACGGCTAATATTTTTAAAATGTGTATTTAAATATTCATTGAGATTCCAGATTCCTTGATTCCATGATCCTATCTTGCAAAGATATTAAGTTTGATTCACAAGCTCTGGTTGCGCATTAGCTGTTTTCATTAGCTTTGATGTCTTTTTTGCACTATATATTCCTAGTTTTAGCAAAATATATATTTTCTTTGTTTTGTGGAATTTTTAATTTATTCTATATCTCCATACTTTTGTCATTCTCTGGATATTTTCCCACTATGTTGGATAGTTATTAATACAACTATTTAGAATTATACAAATTTTCATTGCTTCTTAGTATTTGTCTATGCTTTATTTATAGATCTGTTACTCAGCAGTTCTAGTGTCCTCATCTGAAGAAGACTTAAGGAGGTCTTTATTTTCCCTCTCTTCGTACCTCAACCTTACTGTAATACTATCCAGAAATTTAAAATATTTATTGCAGTTATAGCTAGGAGAAGGTTACACACCCCATGCAAATATAAGAGAAAACCTGCTTTCTGATGGAGTGAACAAGAAGGCTACATAGGCTTTTACTATGTGTCCCAATCCAATGTCAGGGGAGGTTTTGATATGATCCCAAGAGTAAGATTAAGACACAAACAAGGGCAAATGCTGTACACACAAAACAATTTTTTATTATTAAAAGTGAAGAGAGGTAATGATAGGACAGCAGGGAAGGAAAAGACAGAAATCAAGCAAGCATGTGAAATAGTTGCAAGAATAGTCACCACTATGGATCCAGCAGCATCCCATTGGTCCTCAGTCTTCAGTCCTTTGATAGTGGGTACACACAGATCTAGCTTTGATGGTGGGTGCACATGGATCTATCAGTGTCCTGTTCCTCGGTCTTCAGTTCTTCAGTGGTAGGTGCACCTGGATCTAGCAGCATGCCATTGGTCTTCTTCAGTGGTCAGTGCACTCCAAGCGAAGTTCTCTGATGCCTTTTAAGTTTGTCTTATCAGCTGATGAGCATATCTGTTCACCTTTAGTGTTTCATATGTTCCCACAGGTTTTTGCTTACTTGATGCTTCTTGAGCAATCATCCCTCTTCTGGGGCAGAAACCTCACCTCAGCAGTTCAAAGGCAAAAGCATAAAGTCATTAGCAATACAATAGAGCCACAAAGTTTCGAGCTTATATAATGGCTGGTGATCAGTGGTTCTTGCGTTTGATGCGAAACAGCTGGTTTCACTCATTCCACTTCTTTGAGGCTTATCTAAGGAGTCTGTCAATACAGCTTCAAGGGAGCTGGAGAATGTATCCTTCAATACACTCCTGCTTCCTTGGGTGACATCCCTTAGACTAATTACAAAGGTCACAGATGGTCCTTGATGAATGGTCAAGGCATTACTGACACCACCTCATGACTCAAAGCATACACACAAGCAAGATTTGAGACAATCATTTGACATCTCAGTCTATCACACCATGGAAGAAAACAACATAGGTTTACACGCAGCTGTGAAATATCTAAGCCCTACATAGTTATCTACTTCATTTTAGGATTTCACCAGTCTATTTTCCAAATGAATTTTGAATTTCACATTGTAGTCACAATAGATCCCATTATCTATATGTAATTACATCCATATGTACGAAAATAATGTTTTTTTCAGACATTTTCTGTGACATTATTCTTGTATTTATTCAAACTCCCAATAATTTGTTCAGCTGTAGAAATGCCCCACTTAATTTAAAAGTTGTACGATTTACCAAATTACTAAAGAAATATTGGAGTTATCAACCTGTTATAGAGTTGGCATTTTTGGACAACACCCTGAAGCAGGTCAGTAGTTCGCAACTATATCACCATTTAGTGGGAAACAAACTCTGAGAAATAACAATCTACTTTTCAATCTTTTTACAGCACAGTCTGCTATAGTTACAGTTTATAATGATTTATTAATGTAGTCTGGCTTTGGTTGCTCAAGCATTTTAATTTTACTTGATCTGAATGCTGGTTTTGACACTGTCAATTATAACATTCTGCTCGATCATTTATGAAATTATGTAAAATAAGTTGACGCTGCTTTCAGTTGGTGTCAGTCTTATTTATCAAACATATGTCCATCTGTGCCATTACGTATTAGCTTTTTTCTTTACTACCTTGGCACATTGTCAGGGCCTTCAGTTTTTCCACAAACTCATTTTTACTTAGTAGAGTATTTCTTTTAGGTAAGTCCTTTCACAGTTTAGGTATTTCTTCCTTCATGTAAGGTAATCAAGGACAAGGGATATTGGCATTGTATAGTTGTACAGAAAACCACCAAACACTAGAAGGAACATATTTGTTTTCTGAACATGTATACACACAGAGAGAAACACACATGCATGTTCTGAGGTAGTGGTAAAAATGTTTCTCTTCCTTAGATGAAGTTAATCGGTAGAACATTATGACTGCAATATGTCACACCTGCAAAAGAGACTTTATCATGGAAAATTTTCACAATTCTAAACCTCTACTTGTATAATTCTGGATATTTTTCATTACAGATACAATCATTATTGATAATTAAGATAAACTTAATTGATGTAGGAATGCAGGTGGGACTTTACACAGCCATCATTAAACTTAAAATATCACAGTGTGTATTTATTTAGAGAAAGCTCTGGATGAATTCCTTTAATTTGGCTTACATCAAGTATCTACACTGATTTCAATCCAAGAATCATGTTTACTTTAATAGTAATATTAGCAGTTGGTGCCTGGCATATATCCTAGATGTAACACATGATCTCTTGCTGTTCCTCTTGAACAATGAAATGTTTAGGACATTCCAGACATTTATTTTCACATGGCAGGTCTTTTCCTCTGTGTATGTTAATGGTGGGGAAAAAAAACAAAAACAAAAACAAACAAAAAAAACCAAAACAAAACAAAACAACAAAAAAAACCCCAACAACAAACCCACCACAAACCTTTTGTACTCAAGATGTGAGCTGTCACCTGGGAAATGGATTTGCCTGGTTCCAGTTTAAGCCTTCTTCATGTTTTCAAATTGTGGTGGAACACTCAAACAGAACATTACACTGAGTGAAAATGTGTACAGTAACCAGGATAACTCCAAGTTGCTTTATCACCATGATAACTATGCCTTGGGTCTACCTTAGAAATTTTGCCTGGCACAACATTGTCAGCTACAGACATTTGGGAATTTTTTGATGATACTGCTTAGAACACTAAAGTTCCTAATGTAGACACAGCAATTCCAAACAAAAAAAATGTCCTTTTCTCATATAGCTTATTTTGTGTGGGAAGCTGGTATCTACTACAGCCAAAGAAACATATTTTTATCAGTAAAAGCTGCATCTACATTTAGAGCTTTTGCTGAGATAGATGTGTTAGCAATCCCCCTCTAGTTTAGACTAGTCCTTAGCAATATAAAGCAATTAAAGATAATCCTGAGCTTGCCTTGAAAGAACATTTTCTGCAGCTCTTTTGTTCATGATTTTCAGGTGTGTGCATTTCCCTACCACCCTTGGAGATCGTGTAATATAGATTGCATACTGATAATGCAGACTGTTATGTGTAGGTGTTCCTAAATAATGAATAGTCCACTGTAACATCTTTACTTACAACTACCAAAAGCCAGCTTCAGTCTGTTTTTCTGAACAAAAATAGCTTATAAAATTTCTAAAATAGAAACCTACCTCAAGGATTTAAAATCCGTTCTTGGGCACATAAGGGTGCCTTTCAAGTCCTATACATTTCAACTTCTAAATTATATTTAGTGAAAAAATGGCCATCTTTCTTTAGACTAGGGTGTGCCTAGACAAGAACAAATGCTTGTCCTGAAGCAACAATGACCCTTATCCAACATATCAGTCCCTATGGAACCAAATCTAGGCACAACATCCTGTAATTGTCCCTATCTTACATATCCATATGTGAGAAGCAGCTAAAGGCCTGATTATAGCACATAAGGAGGAACATTTTACCCTCTTGAGGGTGTGTCTCCATCATGTTGTGATAATATTTATGTCTGATCACAGTTTCCTCTGGGAATTACTATGAGAAACCTTTACAGTATGCTGGGTTGGTGAGGGTTCTGGGTTTCTTCTCAGCTTTAGTTTGCTTTGGCTACTTTTTCAGCAGAAAATCCCTTTCCATTAGACACCACTAATGTACATAGTGAGAAATCTCAAAACAGGGGGCAACACAGTGTTTAGTAACACATTTTTTCCCTAACTGCAATCCACTGTCCTTTTTTGTTCCATCAGTGTAGCTCATGGGGTTTCTCTCAGAAAAGACTCATTGCTGAAAAAAGCCTGTACTCATTGTTCTGCTCTGTCCTTCATTTTAAACTAGGTTGTAACTTTTTGTAGTCCTTGGTGTTCAATTGATCCACATCTAACAGATTTTCCTTAAGAAAGTCGTGCTTGCATTGACTCAGATATTGTGAAGAATTCCGGAAAAGTAAGAGCAGTGGACTCTAAATGATAGTTTGCACAACTGGCAATTGAAGATCAGAATTACTGCAACCTCTAATTTACTATCAGAGATGGAGTCACTAAGTACAGCAATGATTACGGTATCACTGTTTTCACTTGTTTGTCTCTCTTCCTATAACTGTGATTCTCAGAAGATATCCATAGGCACATAAAGAAGGACATAATGTTCTTGCCTCTGTCTACCAAGGGAATTGTTTCAATATATCATTAATCATCCTGGAATTAATTTAAAAGTTCTTCCTGGGTGATCTTAAGGGATTTCAGCATACTTAATTTATTGTTCCTTTTCTCTGCTATTCTCAGCTGACTCATTTAAAAACACAAGCTACATGAACAGCCCTTCTTGCTCCCTTGTTTTTAAAAGAAAGTATTGAAAATTATGGTCTTTTTTGTTTGTTTGGTTGGTTGGTTGTTTTTGGTTTTGTTTTTTTTTTTTTTTTTCCCCAAAAGAAACAGCTTTAACACAAGCACAGGTGTCTTGATTAAACTTACAGTATATACACTATGAGGAAAGTAAATGAAAATATAAAAAGAAATATACATTAAAAAGCCACAGGCTTATAAAATAAAACCAAAATGAAATATTGGAGAAAGAAATTAAAATGTCAGCATTTTCATTGTATATCCTTATTTTTAGATGTTTTATTCAATGTTTAAAACTCTGTAAAGACTAAAAACTGGCATATTGAAGCATGACATTTCAGTTTAGAAGCTAATTTTATCTCATAGATATATCTGGAAAAGTTAATTTGTGTCATTTTAAAAATATTATATAGTTGAATGAAAAACAGCGTTACAAGTTGGAATAATTTCAATCTAGCTTTTCAAGGAAAAGTTAGATAAATGTTATCATAAAAAGTATCTGTAGGAAGAAAAACACATCTTTACAATTCAGGCTTTTATAGTAAGTTTTGTTTTATACATGGTTGGAACTCTGGCATCCTTTTTTACTTTTGGTATTTTTATTTTTTGTTAACTTTAGACTACTCTTACTATGCTTTACAATCAAGATTGTCCTCTCAGTTAAATGAAGTATGTGTGTGTGTGTATGTATATATGTTTATGTGTGTGTGCCCACATGTGTTTATACATATTCTATGTGTATCATTTTTAAACAATACTTGCACTATGGTCTCACTCTAATTCCTTTTTCCTTGCCAATAATCTTGCATTTGACTGCTATATGATTGAAGAGAACACGGATATTAGAAAAAGTTTTGGTATATTATGAACAGAGCTGCCAGGTCTCACACAATGAGCACAAGACTCAGACACATGGCAATTGGTTTGTACCCTCTTAGAGCCACACTTCTGTGCCATGTTTTTACAGTGCAAAATCAGATCATTTGTCACATTTTCTGATCTCACATGGCCATCACAACTGCATGCCTTCGCTGTGATCTCTCAAACAGTTATATCTGTCACATGGGGGTCAGAAGAAGGAGCAATACCTTGCTGCTATGCTTCAGCTAGAGGAAAGAGGGAAGGAGGTTTGATGTAGCAGGTCAGCCTCAAAGAAACTCCACTGTAAGGTAATGTTACCCATCTGCAAGATACTGTTATTATACTGGTTCGTCACTTGAATGTGTTGAAGACAAAGAAATTTTAGTGGCCACTGAAACACATTGTATTTGCATATAATCTCTTAAAATAAAACTAAGAAAAATGTTGTGCAGGTACACTCCAGGACTTTATATGGAGTTTCAAATTTTTGCTGTTGGAATGTCACAGGTCTCAATCTCCTGATGCTTTGACTGAAGCAGAAATAGAAAAAAGGAATTCAGCTTTCTGTAGATTATCGAGAGTGCAATTTGCTGTGTGGGCTAGTATATAATTGCTAGCATAACTACACACCCATTGCTCCCATTCCTTGGAGCATGGCAAACGAATATTTCTGCTCAGTATGGCAGCCAGAATTCACATAGGAATTTCCTTCCACCCACCAAAAGCAGATATATGCATAATCCTGAGATGTCTGACTGTATTCCTGGTCTTATGCTTCACCAGGAAACATCTCCTGCCTTCTCCTTCCCTCTCCAGCTGTATACTTAAATAATGCCATTTTCCTTATGTTGAATGATGTTTCCCTGGCTCTAGAGCTTTGATTTGAAAGGTTTTAAATACTCTTAACCTACTTGATGATCAAAATAATCTACTGTTTGCCATATATGAAACTATCAGTCACTTCACTTTCATTCTTCTGATCCTTAATGTATACGTAAAAAAAAAAAAAAAAAAAAAAAAAAAAAAAAAGTAGATAAAGCTTTAAAAACCATGTTTTTAAAGGACATGTGGAACACATTTTTCAAAGAATGGCAAACTGCTGCCATACATGCCTTGATATAAGACAGTACAATGAGTCACAATTTCTTTGCTGAATAAGTAGTGCTTTGGCCCTCACTGTTCAAAAAGGTTAGGTAAATTATAAAGACTTCAAATCCTGTTAATATGAGGATTTAAACTGCTGAGTTTGGTAACTCAGCAGTTAATTTTTTCAGAAGAATTTAAGTGATTAAAAAGAATAAACGGTATTGAAAATCTAAATAGTTCGAACGCTTTGGTCAAAATAATGTAGAGGCGTTATGATGTTTCCCAGTAAAAGTCTAGAATATAAACAGGCATTTTAAAGAATGGAAACTGGAATGCAAAGTGAAAAATGTGCAGGTTTTGTGGTTTGCTTGTCTACATTTATGAACTTAAAAAAATTTGTAGTGTTTTTGTTGGTCCTGCTGGTAGCACTTTTGATAATTCTACTTACACATTATGTATGTAAGTACATACTGTCTCTTAGGTATTGGTATTTTCTGAGCTATAACCACCACTTTAATCCTGTAAATAAATACTTGGTTAGTTTATAAATTCTCTATTGCCACTTATTATGTGTTTGTATATTGCCTCTCAGCATGAGCCCTTATTGTGTGCTATTATAATTTGTGCAATATACATTTTACTTTTTTTTTCTATAATTTGTGCAATATTCATGTAATATTCAATCTTTAACTAGTAATTTCATGAATGAGCATTTCCTATAAAAGGAAATAAAATTGATGACGTGTGACAACTTCCACAACAGAATCCTTTCTAAGTAAAGAAATATGAAATTTCCTTGCAAGTGATGTCCACATATGTCAAGAGACAAACACCAGACTTTCACAAAAAATAATTTTCTGTCTCATTCAGTTAAGGAAAAACACAGTATAAATTAATTTAATTCATATCATCACTCAAAGGTAGTTATAACTTTAGTGATATCGACAAAATTTAAGACTGAAACACATGCATGCATTCAGATTGTGATGTATTAGCCATTTAGAAGACAAGTACGAGATAGGTCACAGTTAAGGTTTATGATTATTTTGTTCCTTCTAACCGAGCTTCCCTTTTCCTTTTAGGATTAAATTGATTAATATGACTAGCAATAAACAACTCCTTAAATTGTTTTTTGGGGTTTATTTGGTTGTTTGGGTGTGTTTGGTTTTATTTTTTTTAAAGCATTGATGTCCTGACTACAATTAGTTTTGATGATCTGAGGGACTCACAGTCAAATCTTCATAACAAAATTTAGGGAGCCTTCTAAAACAGGGAAGGAATAGCTGATTTATGTCTACTTTTAACGGGATTCATGTGCCTATAAATTCAGGGCAAAAATCTAAAATTTCCAATTAATTTCCAATACACAATTGCTTGTACCATTAGAAATGCATATAACTGGTATTATATCTTTAATAATAGATTACATTTTAAAATAAAAACATAAATAATATTTCTGGAGCACTTGAAATAAATGGTTGTTGATCTAATTTGAGCTTTTAACAGTCTGCTTACTCAAAGTCTCTATTCTATAATCAATTCCCACCTCAAATTCACTCCGATATAACTAAAACCATATGTATAAACAACCATGTCTTTCATGAACTAATATAAAATAGCCTCATCTTTCTTTTTTATAAATATTTCCTTGTCATTCCCACATTTTATTTCAGCTATCCCAATATTTTTGTAGTCACACATAGTTCTAATCTGTACTTTCACATAGTTTTTTTATAGAGCTTTATTTAGCCAAGTTGTTCCGATATCTGAGTTTTCACCATTGCATAGACATGTTCCCATCCCTTGCTTCACATCAACTTGTTTCCCCAGTGTCTTTCAACATTTATTAGCACCAAGCCTCATTTCTTCTCTCTTGCCCACATTCCACCCTAACATCTTCAGAACTTCACTTTTATCTCTTCACATTTCCAAATTCCATAGTTCATTGCATGATTTTACTTATTCATTTTTGTTATGACTACTTGTTATGTTCAAAAGATGAACATAATATAATCATGCATGTTGAAAGATTGTTGTCAGTCCTTCCAAGACAGATGGGAATAAGGACTCTGTACATTTTATCCCACCTGTAAAGACTGTTACCTATGTTGTCTATGGCCATAGTGAGATTCATAAAATCGTAGAAAGTGTGGTGAGAATATATCTCACAATGTTAGATAGTAGGTTTCCTCCCTGATGGAATTCTTGATTGAGAAACTTCAGTGATCCATACTCAGTAACGGAGAGCTCCCTGAGAAACTGCTTAACAGCAATTCTTTTTGAAGATAACTGGAGTTTTACCATTATTAGTTTCAAAAGGAATGGGATCAAGCTAAATTAATCCCAAGATTGGGAAAATTGAGAAGATTCTTAAGCAGAAAAAACATTACTTACCTTTTCATATATTAAGATTGATGTCTTACATGCAACAATCAAAGTGAATTAAATCACAGAGTCTAAAATTTTTTTAAAGTGGCCTCTTTAAAATTCTAGGATAACTTTTTAATGCAAGTGTTGTTTTTAATAAAAACATTGTATTTATAGCTATGTTTTTCATATTGTTTATAAATTAAGCATTTTTTAAATCAACACATTCTTTTTACAAGGAAAAACTGTTACTTTTTAGTCCTTCCCCCCC
>NW_020799092.1:64037968-64078793 GCF_003259725.1 Athene cunicularia
GAGACAGCCCCCAAGTTATCCTTCTGTAAATTTCCTTATAATTTATAAGCATTTCCTACCTCAAGACAATAGGGAAATATTGGGCCTTTCAGTTAGGTTAGACCATTACAGTTTGGAAATTTCCAGAAAGATATGATTTCCGTTTGGAAGTGTTTAAAATTTATCCCTTTCAAGCTATGGCAGTGGATTTTAATCAAGCTAGCATTAGTGTCTTGTCAGGAGGAAAAAAACATTGGAAAGCTCTCTCGCTTGACCTTTGAAATAATAGTTAATCTTAGAATAAGCAGACACTTTAAACAAGAATGGAATTGCGGGATGCCAATTCTAAAAACAAGGAGCAGGTTTTATCTGCCAAGCTTATTTGCTATAAAATTTGTATTGTTGCTTGTCAATCTGTCTAAACGAAGATGTGTGACTAATCACAGTCTTTATCAGACTGCCTCTCTTTCCCAGATTCCTAACCACTGAGTTTGTTGGTTAATGATTTGCAGTGGCACTGGAAGCAGCCATGGGGCCTGTAGTGTCAATCTCCTTGATTCTCTTAAATGAATAACAAGAAAGTTTGAAAAGAGCTGAATATGTCTTGTTTCTATTAGCTTTCACACTCACATGCAGAATTTACTTTTGTGATATGACTGTTTCTATCTTCTCATGCCTTTCATTAGTCACCAGTAAAAAAGTCTCAGTTAACTCCTGGTATGAAAGTTTGCATATCAACTGCCCAGCCAGATGCTTCCTTCAAGAAAGTTAGTGGCTTAATTAAAATTATTATGGATTTCTAGATTTAATGTTTGCAAATTTCTACAGTTTTTTTTTTTCTATTTTTATACTTTGTGTTTAAAAATAATTACTGTAGGCACTTAGTATTTGTTTTATTTTATCACAAGCTCACTCTGGTTTGAGGTATATTTTTCTAGATCTCATATTCAGATGTGGTTTCCTCCTTGTAAGGTTTACAATTGGAAACAGAGATGGTATTTTCAATTCTTCATCTGGAATCTCCAAAATATTTCACAAATACTTAAAAGTTACCAGATTCATCTTTGGATACACACCTGCTTCCTTATTTAATTTACATATTTGCCATTACTTTATCATGCTGATGGCAACCACAGTTGAAAGATAACACTGAAGGACACAGATCTAGGTTTAATTCCCACTATACCACTCTGCAGATTTTCTCCTTTCTCATTCATGGGCCATGTAGTATCTTACCTGTTCAGAATGCTGCTTTTTTTTTTTTTTTTTTTTTCAACGGCATCTGTTTCCTATCATACGCTATTGAAAGCCAGGACTAGATGATCTTTGATCTTGTTACATATCTAGATTCCACTATAAATAGGTCATAACAAGTAGTATAACAAAGATATAATAGCTGATGTCATGATCATATGTAATTATGTATATATGTAAATAGAAGAATAAAAGACTATTTGAAATGTAAAATGAAATTCTGTGTGTGAGGAAAACAATATACATAAGCAAATCATGTTCAAATATTTTAAAACTTTTATACTATAAATGTAAGAGAAGAAAAAGATATTTTTTTCCTAATGCTTTCCCTGGCCTGAAGAACATAGTACTACCCTTGATGTCCAGGATGGTCATAACAGTTCCCCTGGAACTGTAAAATTCAGAGATATCAGCTGACAGAAACTTTTGTTACAAGAAGCCTGATGAAGACTGGACCTATGCAGTGGAACATGAGCTCAAAGACCAGTTCTGGGCTAAAAACTCATATAAAAGGATATTGTATCTAAAAAGAATAAAAGTATATACATTTTCTAGAAAAGATCTTCCCAATACTCTTGTGCATTTCTAAAACCTAACAGCAGCTTGGAAAATAAACTAAATAATAAAAAAAAAAAAAATATCAAAGATAAAATCTCCTGAGTTCTGGAGCCTTTCTGTACTAGAACATAAAAAGATAACTTTGATAAGCACTTATAATTTCTGTTACATATCTACATATGCATGAATTGAAAAAAGCAGCTGAAAACATTCCCTGAGGAAATAAGTCAATGGAGAACTGACAAGCAGTAACAGCTGGATTAAATCGCCCACTATAAAGTACATTCCTCATATTCAAAAAACTTCGGGAAAAGAGTGTTCACTCCTTGAAAATTATGCAATTCAGAACTGATAAAAGGGTCATCCAAAACGAAAAACCCAAGACTCCAAATATGAATCGCTGCATAATGAATAGACAAACTTGGAATAGAGAAAATAAACAATATCAAGGAAGAACCATTATCACAAGAATACAATAGTCTGAATGTATCTATAAAAATAATTTTGCAAGAAGATCCTACCAAAACTCTTAGGATTCAGTGTGTTACATAAAAACTTTTATAAGCAACAGTGAAGACTAATGCTGCTACTGAAAAATATTTTTGATGAGTCTTTAAATATTAGATTAGATCAGTTTCTCATGTTATTCACTAACTGCAGCAAAACAGATTGAAATTTAAGTTTAATTTAGGTTTCATTAATGTTTCCTGTTGATATCATTCCTTTAACAAGATGATGATTTATGGGTGCAAAGAGGCTTTAAAAAAAGATTACTATTGTTGCATATTTCCATAATTTACTGTTACTTTGTTCATTTCTTAGGTTACAGAACTTGAGGACTGATAGAAAAAAAAAAAAATTAAGACAAGCCAAACACAAAATTATATACAGTTGTCTGGCAATAAAACATATTTGTTGTTTATGATAGTTAAAATCATTAATTATGACCATAATCATCACATTTCACTTTCCTCTGACTGGGATTTTATTCAGACGGTTGTTACATTTGCTTTTTAAAGTGCATATCAAATTAAAGTGTCAAAAAAAGAGAGGGATACTATAAAAAACAAACTATCAAAACCCTACATGTCAGAATATCCTCTATTCTTACCAACAGGCAAGGAATAAACTAGTGAGACCAAATGGTAAATTTCTGTGAGGTATTTCAGTCCCCAAAATGTTTAGCAGAAGTAACAAATCTGATCCTACTGAAGATAGCAATTAAGAGCATTTATAAAAAACAATTAAGGATATTAAATAAAATGCAGTGGATTTCAATAATCCAATAGCTATAGGAGCAAAAAAAGTAAGAAGCATTTTTCTTCTTTTTTTTTCCCTGCCTTGGTATATCAGATGATAAAAGTCTGAAAAAGAGTTCAAGGTACTGATGGATTAAGAGGCATTAAAAAGGCAGTTAAAACAGTTAAGGGAGATAAACACATTGCCATGGACCTAATGGATTTTTTTTTTCTTTTCCTCTTTTTTTTTTTTTTTTTTTTTTTATTAGTTAATCATAAAAACTCATAATGTGGGAAAACACTGAGGGCTCAATTCAGTTGCCTAAACCTAGGTGTCTGGTGTCTGAGTGTACTTCGGACAGTCATAAAGGCCTGCGAGGTAGGAAGCAGGGTTGCATGGGGACTTAAATCCACTTATGTTGAGCAAAAACTAGTAGATATACTAAAATATATTTTTTTAAATTTAAAATGTTTCTGGCAAGTTTTGTTTTATTGCTCCTAAAATTCAACTTTAAAACAATAAGAAGTTAGACAACATTTCCTGTGAAACTAAATAAACTCAGAAAAATTCTAATGTAATGAAATAAATACAATGGTTAAGTTACTTAAAACAAACAAACAAACAAAAAAAACACAACAAAAAAAAAACAAACCACCTACTGAAGAGTGTCTATAACTTAATCAGATTGTGCTAAAATAAAAAGCTGGTTGCAGAGAAAATAGCAAAGGACAAATACTGGCAATATTATGACCTTTTCTTAAGTGGAACAATGATCAGATTATAGCTTGGTGTCACAGATGCAGTTGTGAGCGTTTAAAATATTTCAATCATCATTCATTAGGATTAATATATTTTTTTAATGATAAGTTTTGGTGGGTTTATTTTAATGTCACTGAAAGCTGGGGGAAAATTTGTGTTGGCAATATTTTGTTCACCTTCCCTGGCAATGCTGTTTTCCATCACAGAATCATGAGAAAATAAGATGAGAATGCATTTTTAATAAGCTTTTGTCCTGCAGTCACTTCCCCAGTTATAATCAGTAATTATTTGTCACTAATTTTATTTCCATTTCGTATTATATCAGTTTCTAAATATATTTCAGAAAAAAAAAAAAAAAAGTTTTAGACAATAATTTTTAGGTTAGTGACCACTTTGAAATAACATGATGTGATTGCTCTTAAAATGTAGTTGAGCTATTCAATAGACCGCTTGTGTCTGACAACTGAGTTTTCTGTTGATCCCTTGGGTAGTTGCTAGACACAGTCCCCAGTGTGGATCCATCCTCTGACTGAAGTACAGAAATGAAAAAATGAAAAATGAGCAGCAAGAACAGCTTGCTGATGAAGTTGAATGAAGAGCTAGTAATGATATTGATGACATTACTAATTACTTAGCAGGCAGAATTCAAAATGAGAATTCATTTGTCATCATGATATCATCAATCAGCTTTCTATTGCCTTGGGTAATAGGTTTGTGCTTGCTTGGTGCAGTATAAACTTTGCTATATAACTCGTTTTGTATATCTGCACTTAATTTTTATCTTTTAAATTTTTATTCTTCTATATATTGCACTGGTTTCATGAGTATCCTATTTCAAAGGTTTGGTATTTTATGCTCAAATCAGATAATGTGTTTAAAAGCCACATAATCTCTGCCCCTCAAAATAATCAAATGTTCAACAGATTATTTTAAGAAGATCATAACCTAGAGTCACACCCACCCCTGGTGTGAAAGGAAGCATATGTAAATTTGATAGCTAGATAGATTTCTAGACAGATATTTTAATGAAAAATTTACAGTAAAGATATGAAAGTTCCTCTAATTTGGGTATGCAGGATCAAAAGTCATAGTTCCTGAGCGCTTGAGTGGAAACAATCTCTTTGGCATCGATTTAAGAAAACCAGTCTTTTCTAACAATCCAATATTCCTAATCCTTCAATCTGTGAACCAGTATCACAGCCCCAAGAGCCCGGAGGTTCTACTATCTCTTCCAAACAGCTGAGATTCCTGGCTGAGTCATACCATTGGAGGGGCCAGACTTCACCAGCTGTGCACTCCAAGACTTTCCTCTCTTGAATTCCTGCCTTGGATTTCACAGGACCAATTTCCATTTTCACGGGCATACACTGTGATCTGTGGTGTTTTGCTCTGAAGTAAGTAAATAGAATATCTGCTCAGTCATGAGGGAACTGCTAATTGTCCCCGTGGAAGACACCAGAGCTGTTAATGACTCACCCTACCAGCCCTGTGGTCATGTCAGTGGGGATTAACATAAGAGTCACCCAGGGTCCTGAACAAAAATGTTGCCACCACAAGGGTCTGCTAAACGACTGTAGTTGTCCAAAGAACTACCGACCTGAATCAGAAAGCACATTGACTTTTAAGATGTCTACAAGTGCTATAGTCTAGTAATATATGCAGTTTGGAGGTACCTTAGAACTCATTAAACAATGTAATGGATCATCTGACAGTTGAAAAGGTTTTCTGTGCGAGCAAATGTTAAAGTAAATGTGTTAATTTGAGGCTATATTATTATGCCATCTCATTTGCACTGTTTTCTATCATTTTGATTAATGCCTAGATTGTGACTAACACATAGATGGAATGAGGAATAGTATGCATAAAACTACAGTCTGTGGATGTTCTTACCCTCTTTCTAATCTGTTTGTCTACCAAAACAAAACCTGTAAAAATAGAGAGGGAAAAAAGTATTAGTACTGCTTTTCAGTCTTATAAAATTTTTAAGATTATAAATGTATAGATTTCCTACATATATAATTTCTATGAGATGGTAATGCATTAGGCTTTATTTACTTAAATATCACAATTTAAAAAATACATACCTTTTAGTTAAAAGCAGAGGAAAGCTTTAGAAATGTTTTTAATATCTAGAAACATTCCCTTATTAAGCAGATTCAGGACAATTCAGGTGTTCAACGAGTTTACAATTGTGTCTTGGATCACAAAAAGGTCATTAATTTCTCCAGGACCTTTGTCAGAAAATCTCCACAAAACTGACTTTCATTTGCTTTATCCACATTGTTTCTCATGAAGTGACACTTCATAGAAGCTTTTTTATTTATTGTGTTTACAAATATTGGACAGACTAAAACAAAACTAAAGTAAATATTACAATAATTCGTTATGGTTTTTTAAAATTAATAATTGCTAAGGAGGTAATCCCCAGGATAGTTTTAGACGTATTAGGTTGTATTATAGAGAGAATTATTAACACACGCCACATTTCCACAATTTCTAATTCTTGTACAAATGGAAGAGACCTAGGTGGATTTTCTCTCTTTCTTCAACAGTTTGACTCCTTACAATAATTGCTCTGAGTAGAGTCCAGAGTATGTTACCGTATCTCCTCTAAAAATCTGAGTTCAGGAAACTCCTACAGAGAAAAACAGAAGATGGCATCCTAACTCTCATCAGAATCATACATGGAAATGTCTCTCACTGAACTCTCCTGGAAGAAAGAGGTGCTTCTTAAAATGGGAAATGTATGATCATAAATCCAGACTGAACTTCTAGACACTTGCATCTGAGTGTGTTTGAATACTGCTCTTTGTAATGGCAGCAGAACAGACATACAAAGTTTGCCACACTACACCTGGCTCTCCTGCATGTCTGTTTCCAGCCACTGCCACAGTAAGACCTTTCCGAGGAAAGTAAAAGACCTCCACAATGCATGCAAGCCAAACAGTCTTGTGAGATAGGACAACTTTAAATGTACACTTATTTTTCTGCAAAAATGTATGGTGTTTCCCTTCTTGTAAGAGAGGGATGTATTAATTTCATTGGAGGCTGGATTATATTTGTCATTGAGCCAGTATGTGAAGTGAGGGTGGTGAGTCACTGGCACAGGTTGCCCAGAGAAGCTGTGGATGCCCACTTCTTGGAAGTGTTCAAGGCCAAGTTGGATGGGGCAACCTGGTCTAGTGGAAGATGTCCTTGAACATGGCAGAGGGATTGGAACTAGATATTCTTTAAGGTCCCTTCCAACCCAAAACATACTACGATTCTGTGATAATTATTTTTCAAATAAAGATGCACTTTGGCAAATTATTAACTTTTATTATTTTTGAACTTTTTATTTTCTCTTTTGAAAACCTCTTTACACAAAAGCAGGCAAAATGAACTTCCCTTTGTGTAATGGAAGTTTTGGAGCAAGAAAGATTTCATCCACTGTAGCTCAGGCTGCCAGCCTTGTCAGAGACCCTCACTGACAGTAGTCTACTAGGTAACAAAAATGGAGCAGAACAACTGTATGACCTTTTTTGATTTATTTTTTATCTATCAGCAATCTTCAGTGATGGTACTGTGCTGGGAATAGCTTATTATTGCTATTTTTTTTTCCTATTTTTTAAACAGAGATGACTGGACTGCTCTTTAAAAGTAGTTATTTGCTTTTCTCCCTGTCTTTATTATCTTTTATCTTTTTTTTTTTTTCTTTTTTTTTTTTTTTTCCTGAACACAAGAACTGGAACTCTAAAAGAGCTGTTGATTAATCTAATGACATTTAATGAGATAAATAGGTGGAACAGAAAACAGAAGGAGAGGTCTTTGATCTTTTCAAGTTATTAGATTAAATGATAGTGGAAATTTCTTTCTCAGTATATGTAGGAAGGTTGCTCTGGCCTCTTAAGTCTCAAATATTGTCAGTTATTCAAAGACACCTCCCAAGCTTTTAACCTCAACTTAATTAAAATATATGTTATACCAATTGAGTTCCATTATTTCAGCATCAGAGAGTCTTATCATGCTATCATTATCTTAAGTAAATGGGTTTGTTTTACATAATGTGCAGTAATTATAGTAGCATCCATCTCTCCAATATCTCTCCAAAATATTTTATCCATAGATAAAGAGGAAGGGTTTTATGTATATTGCAATAAACGTTTCTATAATTGAAGATTTTTCCAGTGGGAAAGCTTATTCATTTTATTTATTTCTTTAAAAGTAGAATATATGATAGTTATTAATTAAATACTCTAATTTATTTCAATAGTAGTCTTTCCTGGAAAGCAGGAACATTTCAAAATGAAGGTCACTGTCAAAAAAACATCTGAAAGAAATATTTTGTCCAAAAAAATTCTTAATAGATCTTCTTAATAAATTTTTAATTATCAGGTATCATCTAATGGCCTATTAGTAATGGATTTCTTTTTCTTTTATTTTCTGCATTACAGATATGTATTTGGGTGCAATTTTATTTTATTTTTTTTTCCCTGTACAAAGGTACTGTTTAATCTCTTTAAAGATTTTTTAAGGCTTTAATTTTTTATTTCCTCCCATGTTTTGCTTATATGTCCTTTGTTTTTTCATTTATTTTCTCTGCATTCAAAGCATTGTAGACTACTATAATATTTCCTACGATCTGGTAAAAGAACAACTTGCATCTCCAACAGTATCATGAGTCCAGCTGTCTTTACCCATTGGTTTGTTTTTCAAAACGCATCTCTGAGCATCTGTACTGCTTCTCAGGCTTCAGATGATTCTTCTGCAAAAATGCCTCATTTAAATCTTCTTTAGTTCCATCTTTGTAGTTATTTCCCATGATTCCCATGGAAAATTTAACAGCAGGTCTCTGACAATCTGTTCTTGCCATTGTCTATTGATACAACTGTTGATCATTATAAACTCATCATTTCTTCAGGGATTTACAGATATATTGGGGAATATTCCTCTTGGCTCCAACTTTTGCCTAGATTGTAAACAGTTTGCCTAAGGGATCATATTTTTGTTCAGTGCTTTCACACTTCCCGGCATAATGGAGTCCTCATTTTTTGCGGTTTTCTATTACTGCAATGGTAATACAGGGTAACAGAAAGACTATATTAATTTTTTAAAAAAAAAATAATCTTGATACAGCTTGGCAGTAATATTAAAAGTAGGATGAAAATATTTTTGCTTCTGGAGTTTTGTTTTCTATTATTTGTAAGTATCTTGTCTGCAGACTCAGACACTGTACCATGGTGGTACACGTTCACAAGTTAGTTATATTTGTAATTCAAAATATCTTCTACACACTATGTTCTTCTGTAAATTAGTCTTGTGTTAAGTACTGCTTTTTTGACTGCATTGAACTAAACTGCATTATACTGACCTGAAAATAAATATATCTACTTCACTGTTAACAAATTATTAAAAATTAAGGTGACACACTGAATATTATTCAAAATGTTTTGTATTTCTTCATATTTTCCCAGTGTTACACCTAAACACATGACCTTTTGTACTTGCTTCAATGGTGTTCTTTGGGAAAAAAAAAAAATAAAAAATTAGTTACTCTTCTGGATTTCACAGAATGTTCTCACTGTTCCCTCACCATCACATAGAGTAGGGGGCTTCAGGAGCTCTTTCTTGCAAGTTAGATGGAAACCCTTGAAGTTCTGGCACTTCTTCAGTGCCCTGTTTCAAGTTAAGAATAATATAACTGATGTTCAGCACACGAAAATAATCTTAAGAAACTGATAAGATTCCAAGCCAGGGGAGCAGGACCCTGATTATTTTTTAATATCGTTTCTGTTGTATGGGCCAATGCAAAACTGGAAACAGTGTATTCTATTTCAATATTAGTCTTGCCTGAAATAATTGCAGTTTGCCAGATTCTCTAAAAAATGATTTAACACTATGCAAACATCAAGATAAAATTATGAATAGCAATACAATGATTACTAAAACACTTGTTATGTTTTGCAAAAGCTTTATGGAAATTAAATAAATGGGCTTAAAATCATAGGATCATAAAATCATAGAATCATAGAATGGTTTGGACTGGAACGGATCCTGAAGGTAATCCAATTCCAACATTCCTGCCATGGGCAGGGACACCTTCCACTAGAGCAGGTTGCTCAAAAGCTCCATCCAGCCTGGCCTACAACATTTCCAAGGAGGGGGCAGACGCAAATTCTCTGGACAACATGTTCCAGCATCTCACAACCCTCACAGTAAAGAATTTCTTCCTTACATCTAAATTAAATCTACCTTCTTTCAGTTGAATGACATTATCCCTCCTATTATCACTACACTCCCTGACAGAGTCCCTCCCCATCTTTCCTGTAGCCCCCTTCAAGTACTGGAAGGCTACTATAAGATCTCCCCAGAGCCTTCTCTTCTCTAGACTGAACAAACCCAACTCTCTCAGCCTGTCCTCACAGGAAAGGTGCTCCAGCCTCTGATCATCCTTGTGGTCCTACTCTTGACTCATTCCAACAGGTCCATGTCCTTCTTATACTGGAGACCCCAGAGCTGGAAACAGTATTCCAGGTGGGGGTCTCACGAGAGTGGATCAGAGTGGGAGAATCCCCTCCCTCGACTTGCTAGCTACACTTCACTTGATGCAGCCCAGGATATGGTTGGCTTTCTGGGCTGTGAGAGCACATTTCTGGCTCATATTATTTTTTTCCATCCACTAATATTCCCAAGTCTTTCTCCTTGGGGCTGCTCTCAATCCACTCATTGCCCAGCCTGTATTTGTGTTTGGGATTGCCTCGACCCATGTATAGGACCTTGTGCTTGGCCTTGTTGAACTTCACAAGGTTTGCATGGTCCCAATTCTCAAGCCTGTCCAGGTCCCTCTGGATGGCACATCCCTCCAGCATGTTGACTGCACCATACAGCTTGTTGTCATTGGTGAACTTGCTGAGGGTGCACTCAGACCCACTCCACAATTTTTTAAATCCTGCTTAAAGTGTCAGGGTGCTGACAGAAGCACTTACATACCTGGAATCCATTCCACAGGTCACACTGTGATCCCAGGTTTTTGATTTGACCAAATGAGTCTTTGATGTCAGGATAAGACTGTCCTTATGTAGCCATTTTCTGAGTACTTTTAGGCACAAATCATTCCTAAATACTAGTTAACAGCACAATATGTTATCAGTACATTTCAGTCAGACATGTAATTTCTGAAAGAATTTATGTCATTGTGCAGCTCTAAACAATAATCTGTTGTTCATAATCTGTTGTTCAGTAAAGTCTGATCAAACAATAAATAAAACTCACTAATATACTAAATTATCCAGTACTTACATAGTATATCTATCAATTGGTTTACCGATTGACTCCATTAACCAATTAAATGGTTAATGACAGTGCCCTCTGAAGAGGCACGAAGCAGACTTTCAGTCCCTGAACATAATTTCTTATACTCTGAAAATTATATTTCAAATAATTATAAGTAAGCAGCTATACAAATATGAAAGAGAACACTGACTGAGCTAAAGCTGAGGATAGCACCCAATATTTGGAGTGAATTACCCCTAAACTGAAATATATATATATATCTTTTGTTTGTTCACCATGTACTACTGTGTGTGATGCTCCTTTAAAAACCTATGCTGTGCAGCAAGGGTATAAAGGCTGTCTGTTTACCTTGTCCTGGCTGGGAGCCTCTGGAGTCAAGGCAGGTTGTTCTAACATTGGAAGGGACTAAGAAAGCCAGAGAGAGGCAAGGAAAGGGGATAAAACATCATTTGGGACAGGGCCAGTCACACAGTGGGGTAAAGGTACACAGGAGTTTTAGAAACTTCTGAAAGCAGGAAGAGGACAGTCAGGTCTGATATGTAATGTTAAGAAAAAGAAGACATTTTTAGTAGGGATCTACTGGGGATTATGTGGAACATGCTGCATGTGTTTTGCAATCCCAAGCGTTGCACACCAGAGCCTACTTCTCAAACACTGCTGCGATTTTGGGGAATGAAGTAGCTGTAGTTTGCCAGACATCCTGAAAATAATTTAATATTAGACAAACATTAAGGTAGACAAATGTCTGGATTGCTGAAGCCCAGAAGGATAAAACTAGTGGGAACTGTTTTTTCTGCAATAACACAGTGGCCATGATGTTGTTTACAAACTTCTTCCAGTCCATTACATTTTACCCTGCAGACTGAGTTGTCTTTATTGTTTGTGCTCTTATAATAATTAAACATACCTTTAGAGAATAAAATCCCCCTTCTATTCTTAAAAATCCTATTTTAAGGAAAAAATGCAGGAAGACCTACCTCAAAGCTCTCGCCAAGGTTTCACTGTGACCTGTAAGGCCCCTGCTCAGGGATATGGAAACCTTGGACACTCCCCTGTAGAAATCAGCCTAGAACAGAAGGTTCCCCTTGTAACAGCCTCTATGTTTGCCAATTGCTGGCACTCACAAACAATAACCACTAGCCACATTTATCTTTTTTATTTATTTCTTTACAAGGACTAAGGAAGAAATCCATTTTCTCAGGACTTAATTCTAAATATTGACATTCCTAATGTTGACAACACTGACATTTACAGAATTCTAAAAGATCTAAATGAGTACTGGGATATCTGGAAACCGAGTTGAGGATGTTGCTGTATGAATCCTATCAGCTCTAGGGGGAAATATTTCATTATTATATCTGCTGCTCTGCTTTGAAAAATCTTATCAAGTGTGTTTTAAAACCTGCCTTCTAATATTCCATACTCATTTTGCTGGAATGAGTTATGCCCAAAATGAGAGTTTTCTAGTTGGTCCCAGAGTTATTTGGTGGGAGCAATTCCCTTCCCATTAGTCCTAATAGTGTGTACCTGTGCTGCAGTTCCACACTGGTTTATCTCTTTCACTTGCATTCCTTCTTGTCTCTCTGTAGGCATTAAAGTCATTCTAGCTTCCTTACATAGCCCTTACCACTCTTTACCAGTCTCACCTATGACAAGTATGTGATCTTGTGGTGAACTATCTTCTTTGACATGTGAGATAGGGCAAAAAGGCAATAAAGACTGCAAAGTGACAGATTTTCTTGTCCCGTTCTCTGCTTTTATTTCCAAGGGAATATAAATCACTCTCTCACACAGAAATCACAAGAAGCACTGATTATTTCAGTCGTTCAGCCTATCATCAAAAAGATATAGCTACATAACCCGGATGTCAGAGTATCATAATATTTTTGTCCATGCTTGAATTTTTAAGTATGCCACACCACATGGAAAGTTCCTGCAACCACTTATTTTTTAAAATCTTTGTGTTACAATCATTGTTAAAAAGGTACTTAACTACACAGTTGATTTAAACTCGACACTAATTAAAGATTTTTAATTTAGTTCATTTAGCCAAAAATACACTTCTACCAAAATAGTCAATGTTTTTCAGCCTATGAGCAAGTTATAAACAACCTGAGAACAGCTCATAGGTATGTTTTCCAAATCATGGTTTGTTCACCACTGGCTGAGTGCAATGCTGCCCTCTCTCTGCACCTGCACAACCTGTACCATCCTTGTCATTTTCAAACCTCCGCAATGGACCTGAAACTCTTTCCAGTCTAGATGAAGACCCTTTATTGGCAAATGTAAGCCTGATGACAAGCTTGGGTTTTATCATTATCTTTTAACATTTCTTAACAGTAGTCTGTTACTATGCTACTAGGAAATGAATGAGGCCAGTGAACATTCCTTGGTATTGGACCTCAGTCATCAATATTAAATATTTCTTACTTGTGCCAGCTAGCAGTTTTCCAAATAATCCCCAGGCAGGATTTAAGAGCCAGAACATCCCAGGAACTATCCTTAACAAGCAGTCTGCATGTTGTCAACTTGTTCTGGAGCTTAAGAGAGTTTATCAGCATAGACACATGTCATTCTGTGCCAGTTGGCCTCAGTGCTCAGAATTGTTCTCAGGCGTATTTAATCTACTTGCATAGGTTGGAAATCTGAAGCTCTTATATTTCAGTAATTCATTGTAGTATATCTAGCTTGTTGGCTTATTTCTCCTTTCTTTCTTTTTCCTGCTCTTCGTTGTATGAGAAAAAGGTTTTAGCTGTTTAACTCTGATATTTCATTGTGGTAATCTTAATTTTTGTTTTCATCTCATTGTCATTAACGTGAATTCAAACGTTGAAAATATTGACATATTCAGACCCACACATAATTTGCAATTATTACAGCCTAATATGAGGAAATATGAGGCCCCTCAGGGCATAAAATAAATAATTTTATCTTAAATACAGAATTGGTAACTTAAAATATTGATCAGGTGTCTAGTTTAAGGAACAGTCACAAATTATTTGCACATATTTCAGTGTCAAAAAGCAAGAGGCCTTTAGAGAGCTGCATTCATTTTCCTTGGGTTGTATGAAAATAAGTTTTCCCTTGTTATATAGTTGCAACTATCAGGAATGTTCTAAATTGTGTTGTCTTGATTAAAGTAGGCATTTCTGAGGCGTTCTATAGCACCAATCACACTTCTGACAAGAGCAGAACAAATGCCCGATTTCAAATGCAGTAAATATATTCCAACTCCTCTTTGAATAATAAAAAGTGGAAAATTTATTTCTACTTAATATTTGTTAGCTTAAACGTTCCTTGAATGCGAAGCCCAACTCTCTTCACACATAAGCAAAATGAACACTAGTCCATACCTGATCAAAGAATAGTTAAGGTTTTCTATTTTTTTTAATATGTGTGAGGCAGACCTATACTACATAAAACCTACTGAAGCATTCAAGGTAGTATGAAATGGTCAAATTTCATAAATCTAATTTAAGAATTTGTGCTGATAAAAGCGATACATTAATTTTGTTCTCTCACTAAGAGAACACCAACACTAGATTCTCCTAAATTATTTGAAGGATTACTTGTACATTTTTCAAAATTATTTCTGAACATGTTTGGTGTCTGGTTAAATCTAGAGTATATCAGAAGAAATCTTAACTGCTAATGCTTACCTATAGATGGGTGAAATACACACATGGGACAAGAACAAATGTATGTGTAAATCAGATACATTCCATTTATCTGCTGGATGATGACTTAATTGTATTAAACTACATTTCTATGTATTTTTAACATATACTGGATGCTAGGAGATCTTTTTCTATGGAATTACTGTCGACTCACAGTACTCAAGACAAACACTTGTTCTACTAAGAAATATGATTTATATTATTCAGCATAAATAGTAATGTCTTATGACTATCACCCAGGATAAACAATATTTTTACAATTAAAGAATCTCTTCATAACTACAATGCTATCACATTTCTGAACACAAGAAAAAAATGAACCAGGATTTTTTCAACATAAGAGAATGTTTTGCCTTTAAAAAGATAAATTTGGTAATATTACAGTATAAAGGGACAATTTTGGCACCTAAATGAAAAGATTTCTGAAATGAAATTTCCGGTAAAGAAGGTTAGCTACTTCCACCTCAAATAGCCAACTTTGCAATTAGATTATTTGTTTATATTACCACTATCTATGTGTCAACATTCAATTTCCTTTTCTGCGGGAAGATGATCATAACTTTGAGGTTTGGATTATACCAAAGCAGGATTCCCTCAGTTTGTTTTGTGGCTCCATTTCACTTCAGCATCTTTGAACAGGGACTCCAGTTTCCAACCTGTGCTGTACATAGCTTCTACACTATGGACTATAAATTTATACAGATTAATACAATTTTCATGTAATGCACACATTTTGCCAATCCTAGAATACTCCATTGCTTCTCAGATAAATTATTAATTTAGAATAAAAACCCCACAGACTTAACAGCAGGCATGTTTTGATCTTGCTCCCTTACATCTAGATTATTTGGATTGCTTAATTAACTGTTGGTCTCTTTCTTATATATTATTACTGGCTTTGTTTCCATTTTAAAGTCAATTTCATTTTACATATCCTTATGAATGTCATCTAGAAATTATGGTATAATTCTCAAAGAAAGGAAGAGAAGAAAGAAACAGGGCAAATAGATCAACAGTATTCTGTTTCACTGTAAAAATCACTATGAAATATAAGGATTTTGTATTTCTTGCAGAGGAATTTTTGTTATCATAACATGACACATTATCATGTTAACATAAAATATTGAAAGTTTTACCTACTGCTCAAAAAAACATTCCACAATGAAGATTCAGTGCACCAACAGTTCCTCTGCTGGGAGAAAAGAAACTATAATGAGAAAAAGAAAAAAGAAAAGCAAGAAAAAGAAGTGAGGAAGAAAAGGGAAAGGGAAAGGGAAAGGAAAAGGAAAAGGAAAAGGAAAAGGAAAAGGAAAAGGAAAAGGACTGTCTCTTATAGACACAATGATGAGAGAGAACCTCACTGTATCCCTTTTTTTTCAATCCCACTCTAAGCGGCAGGGCAAGACAGCCATGAAATAAGCAGCAAGTTACAATGTTCCTGGAGGGACTGAACTGTACAGCTCTCTTCAAGGTGTCAAAAGGAATTTTTGCAGGACTGCCACTGGACTCCAGATACAAATTCCTTTCCATACCTGACAGTAAAGAAGCCACACTGTTACCTTTACTAAGATTTTATGCTTTTATTGCTTTTTCTCCTTTCCAAATACCTAATGATTCTATTTATGGCCTTATATGAAATATGAATATGAATAAGGATATGCAGGAAACACTCATGAATATGAATAGACAGACAAGCAGACAAGCAGAGGTCAGGAAGTTTCAAATAATTTGGGAAAGAGATGAAGAGATGAAGAAAAATAGATGCTTACAATGAAAAGGGAAGGAAGATGTTAATTGTAAAGACTTTTACCAGAGTACATAACCCTCAGGACACCAGTAACTTTATTAACAAAGTTATTTTTATAGAAACATATTTCCACATTTTCTTCTAAGTTTAGTTAACAGAACATAATTCTAATGAAATTTGTATATTTAATATAATACTTTTCCCAGAGTCCTGAGGAAATTGGTTGATGTAGTTGCCAAACCATTCTCCATGGTATTTGAAAATGGAAGTCAGGTTAAGTCCTTGATGACTGGAAAAAGGGAAACATTGCACCCATTTTTAAAAAGAATAGAAAGGAGGACCCTGGGAACTACTGACCTGTCAGCCTCACCTCTGTGCCTGGGAAGATCATGGAACAGATCCTCCTAGAAGCTATGCTAAGGCACATGGAGGACAGGGAGGTGATTCGAGACAGACAGCATGGCTTCAGCAAGGGCAGGTTCTGCCTGACCAGCCTAATGGCCTTCTATGATGGAGTGACTACCTTAGGGACAAAGGAAGAACTACGGATGTCATTGATCTGGACTTCTATAAGGCCTTTGACACAGTCCCCCACAACATCCTTCTCTCTAAATTGGAGAGATACGGATTTGATCAGTGGATGGTTTGGTGGATGAGGAAATGGATGAACAGTCACATCCAGAGGGCAGCAGTCAACAGCTAAATGTCCAGAGGGAGGTCAGTGATGAGTGGTGTCCTTTAGGGGTCTGTACTGGGACCCCTACTGTTTAATGGCTTCATCAATGACAGACAGTGGTATTGAGTGCACCCCTCAGCAAGTTTGTAGATGACACCAAGCTGAGTGGTGTGGTTGACATGGTTGAGGGATGGGATGACATCCAGACAAGCTCAAGAAGTGGGCCCATGTGAAACTCATGAGGTTCAACAAAGCCAAGTGCAAGGTCATGTGCATGGGTTAGGGCAATCACCGGTATCAATACAGGCTGAGAGATGAAGGGATTGAGAGAAGTCCTGTGGAGAAGGACTTGGGAGTATCAGTGGATGAAAAGATGGACATAAACCAGAAATGTGCTCTCACAGCCCAGAAAGCCAACTGTATCATGGGCTGCATCAAAAAAAAAGTGTGGCTAGCAGGTCAAGGGAGGTGATTCTCCCCCTCTACTCTGCTCTCTTGAGATGTACTGCATCCAGCTCTCCTCAGCACAGGAAAGACATAGACCTGTTGGAATGGGTCCATAGGAAGGCCACAAAAATGATAAGGGATGGAACACTTCACCTATGAAGAATGGCTGAGACAGCTGGGGTTGTTCAGCGTGGGGGAAAAAAAAAAAAAAAAAAAAACAGTCTCAGGGAGATCTTACTGCAGCCTTTCAGTACTTAAAGTAGGCCTATAAAGAATGATGGGGACAAAATTTTTAGCATAGCCTGTTGTGATAGGACAAGGGGTAATGGTTTTAAACTAAAAGAGGGTAGGTTTAGATTAGATATAAGGAAGAAATTATTTACTGTGAGGGTGGTGAGACACTGGAACATGTTGCCCAGAGAGGTGGCAGATGCCCCCATCCCCAGAAACAGTTAAGGTCAGGCTAGATGGAACTGTGAGCAACCTCATCTAGTGGAACATCAGGTCCCTGTCCATGGCAAGGGGACTTGGACTAGATGAGCTTTAAAGTCCCTTCCAAACCAAACTATTCTATGATTTTATGATTCTCTATTATACTTTGTATTATATACAGATATATACACATATATATGATTAAACGTACAGTTTATGAAAATAGTAAGAGAAAATTGGTAAGATTGGTGCATTAGAGTGACACATATACACATATGAGTTAAAACTGTGTGCTGTAGTAAATTTTTAGCCTGAATTTACTCATTTAATTGTCTTTAGTGAGTTGATCTATCTTAATTAAATCAGTTGAGTCTCTACAGTATATCAAAAGGCCATATAGAAGAATATGATTGATCTAGCCTTCACATTGTGTTGAAATTTACATCTTTTGTGTACATCTCCAAAATAAATATTTATCAGGGAAACCAGTAAGCTTCTTAAATACAGTTGCAATTAGCTGGGATGACTAAAACCACAAATACAAAGTATATTTTCTGTTTTGAGATTTACTGTCTTCATGTTGGAAACAGTGGGACAAATACTGCAGTGTATTTTATGTTGGCTATTTTCTTTCATTTTGCTTAATGTACATCTGACTTGTGTTGTGGTTTAATCCCAGCCAGCAACTAGGCACCACACAGCTGCTCACCCACTCCTCCTCCCGCCCAGTGAGATGGGGAGAAGAATTGGAAACAAAGGAAAAATCACAGATTGTCATAAGAAAAATTAAAAAAATAAAATAAAATAAAATAAAATAAAATAAAATAAAATAAAATAAAATAAAATAAACATAGAATAATAATAATTGTAATGAAGAAGAATATAACAAAAGTAAAACTCAGAAAAGACAAGTGATGCACAGTTTAATTGTTCACCACCGATGCCTGAGTGACGATCCGTCCCTCCTGGCCAGCTCTCCCTGGTTTATAAACTGAGCATGATGCTCCATAATATGGAATATCCCTTTGGTTAGTTCGGGTCAGCTGTCCTGACCATGCTCTCTTTCAGCTTCTTGTTCACCTGCTTGCTGGAAGAGCATGGGAAACTGAAAAATCTTTAACTTAGGATAAGAACTATTTAGCAAGAACTAAGACATCAGTATGTTATCAGCACTACTCTCACACTAAACCTAAAACACAGCACGGTATCAGCTACTAGGAAGAAAATTAACTCTGTCTCAGCTGAAACCAGGATATCATGTTTGTATTCGCGAGTTGCTTTTTTTTTTTTTTTCCCTGAATGACAGCACTTAGCTTCAAGAGAAAGCAAGTGTCCCATCTTGCTATACACGAAAGTAATAGCTCTTGTCAGTACTAGGTCATCTCCAAGATCCCTTTTTCCTGCTGATGATGCTAAATAAGTGCAAGGTCTCTGAAATGGATTGGTGATATTGCTGCTAGCAATCGTAACCAACCCCTCCTGGGTGCAAACTATGGTAACATCTCCCAGCCTTCCTGAGCAGATGCATTTGCAGATGTTCTCACCTTAACCAGACATGTATCATTCATAATATCAGTGTGTTTCTTGCTGGTGGAGTGCAGTGTCTAGTTACCAGGAGTGGGAATTGTCTCCATTTTAGACCTTTCTTGTTTTACCAGCTTTCACATGTGCCACTTCTCTTGTATCGCATGCCAGGTATGACGTAAGAACTAGGGCAAAATTGTAGGACAAGAAAAGAAACTAGACAAAGTGAAAAGTCAACCTGCAAGTTATGTGTAATTTTTCTTATATAGACTTTAATGAGCAGGGTAGATAGGAAACTAACAACTCATAAGTTGGAAGTTCAAGGCAAATGTGTAGTAGATAAAAGAGAAAATTGGTACCAGTGATAAAACTTGTGATGAATTACTGTATTTGATTCCAGTACTAGATGTTATCATTTATGCATATAGAGTATATCAAGACTTGTATTAAATACTAAATCTAAATAGATACCAGCTGAAAATTAAAAGAAAATGTCCCTGCTCTCAAAAAACTTCAGCAAATTATTTCAGAATCCCATGATCACAAAATTTGATACTGTGTAAGCAGTGTCAATTTTAGATGTGTAAAACAAAAGTACAGAATATAGAGGAGAAGGAAAAACAATTCTTGAACAAGGAAAGGCTACCAAATAGAACCAAGCAGTTATTTATCTAACCTTTATTTTGGTTTCTCAGTTCAGTCAGGGATGATTTTCTTCTCACATTTGACTAGAAAACAAAATTATGTCCTATATCTCAGTTATGGTGTTTTTTTGTTTTGTTTTTTGTTTGTTTGTTTGTTTGTTTGTTTTCCTTCAAAATACAAATAATTAAGAAAATAAAACATTTTATTTAGTGTATAACATTCAAGGTGAAAGGCTGAAAGGAACATGCTTATTATGTCCTATAACAGTGTCACTGAAAACAGCAACATAACTACTAAGTTGAGCATATTGCAGGGCTTCCCAGATACTTCCATAAGAGGACCCCCAGCCCTTCTGGTCTTCCAAACTTGAAGAAAAGCCAAGAGATTAATTAGGGTAGTGCTGAATCACATTTCAAAGCTCTGTCCCTATGCTGTATTTTTATCCCAAACCCAGTACAGAGATGACTTAACAACTCAGCATTTTGCTGAACAGAGGTCCCTGTCTTCTTTATATGAGGGAATCTGGTGTTTTGCTGGGGCTGTAGCAAGGCTTGAAGCCAACTCACACAGACTTTCATTGGAATCTGGATGTGTGACTCCCAGTGGGGATTGTGAAATACCATCCTTAATTGGTATTGAAAAAACTTACATTATTCTGCATTAAAACTGTGGTGATTTCATAGGATTGTCATAGGAAATTATTGGAATTACACAGTGATGCATGTTAATTTTTCTATATCACCAACCAATAAATTCTGCAATTAACCCATATCACTGCTCTAATATCAAGCACTTTGGGGAATTCTTTTCAATTAGAAACTCAACAGTAGGAGTGGAGAATTGGATAGGATGCCTAAAATTGGATTTACTTTGCTCGTTTTCCCTTAAGGTTATAATAGGGTTTTGAAAAATAACATTTTTTCTTTATGTCTTTTCTTATCAGCTTTTTCTCTCCTTCTAGTGGAATTAATGAATGACATAAAGTCAGAAAGCACAGAAATAAAAGTCAAAGAAGATTTGTGCATTTATTAAAAGGAGAGATATCATTCAGAATAGTCATAAATGAGTGGCAACTCAGACTTTTTTCTAGCTCATTTAACTCTTGGCAAGGAACTCACAGTAAATAATTTTCACTGGAAATTTTAAAAATCAACAACCACTACCAAACAACAACTAATCTCTGAAAATTTATGTTATTTTTCCATTTGTAAATAAACACAATTAAATACAAGGTGTTTATCATAACTAGGCTAACTACTGAACTGTGTCTACTGAGAGATAAATGGGATATTATTTTTTTATTCTAAAGAGGTCAGTAAGTAAGAGGACAAATGTGGACATATTTATGGAGTTTTGCCAGAAGGAACAGATTAGGTATTTATGACTTTAGTTTGTCTTGGTGTCTTTTTGTTCCAAGTTTTTCTTTCTTGTTGTTTTATTCTTTACGCATGTTTTGCTTTTACAACTGTTATCACAGCATTGTTGGCACTGACCCAGAAACTATTGCTCAAAGTCCACATTTGGCATTAGCGTATTTCCTGACCCTAACCTGGGGTTGGTTTTATATGTAATCAGAACTGAGGTTCTCAATATGCTTTTATAGTACATTTTTTTCCTTTCACATTCTATTTTCATGTTCTTACACTGAAGGATACAAGGATATCTCCTTGATTGCAAAGACTAAACTATATGCCTTAAGTTTGGAAAGCATGGCTTGAGAAATTTCATAAACTAGCTCCAGAGTGATTGTGACAGCTTCATTCAGACACACTGTTAGAATAATAATCAATGTGAGCCTTTGCAATTGTGTACCAATGCAAAAGAGCTATGAAGTTTATAGTATCCCATTACAATATTCCCATACTGTGACTATTCTTGATATAGGGAATTCCCAGGGCACAATTTACCAGTAGTAAAATCATCTTCATTACTCTTCAATACACTTATAATTATGGCTATTAAAGGTTTAATTAGACTTTATAGGAGACTATCCTACCCATTAAAATAATGAATGAAGGCTGGTATTAACAAACTTGGACAATAATCATTACTGTTCTGAAACAGGAAGATATGTCCTTTGCCAAAAGATATGAGAATCTCTCTTTGAAAGATCTAGTTCATCTTGAATACATGATTTCTCATTAATCAGGAAAATATGTCAAGTTTTCAGGAAAAGCTCCCAATTCACAAAAGGCTTAGGGTCAAGTCCAGTTTTCTTACTCAATTGAATAACTCTAATATGGCAAAGTGAACTCTTGGTAGAATAAGAGTATCAGACTGAGGGATTTGTCTCTGAATAAGCCAGCAATCAATTTACAGTCATGTCAATCAGCACATTTTGTACATGTAGGGGGCACACGACTGCTTAATTCCTTCTAGAACCTGCATAATGTCCCTCCTAGAACCTCATTAAAGTCGTCAGCTATTTTGGTCAATAAAGGTCCTGTTTAGAGTACAATGAAATATACTAAGAAATTATTTTCAAGGATCATGAATTGCTTAAGCCAAGGTTTGTTTTTTATTGAGTTTTTCATGTGAAATTAGTCATTAAAGTTTTAGGTCCACAAAAGGACAGCATTTGAGACATACCTGAAATACCTAGGCACTTAAGTATTAAACTGAGATTCTCCAGAGTGTCAGTCAATTGACTTAATGTCCTTTGATGCATTTCCCCCCCTTGGTAAAGCTCTTGGATTCTCTTCCCCTAAGGCTGCCTGGATTTGACATATAGGGGCTTATTTTCCACTCAGATCAGTTGCTCCTCAGTTCTGTAGTAACCATTCTGAGATATGCTTTCACAGTACCTTTTCCAGATATCCACTGATGCAATACAAAACAAAAAGAACTGTCATTCATTCTTCCTCAGAAACTTATGTGTTAATTTTCTTTCACAACGTGTAATACAGGAGTTAGAATCTATCACCTTCCACCCTCCATGCCCCCAGTGGCTGAAATCCAACCCTTTTCTTTATCAATTAAGCTTACTAAGAATGAGTTTTCAAAATCTAGCTTACAGTTTCAAGCCCCATCATCCTCTCATGCACTTCTTGTTGTCTCACACAACAGTTTTGTTGACTGTTAGAGATATTATGAGAAAAATTGAAGTGTCTGCGCTCACTGCTTGCAGAGCAAGGTGTCTAATTCAGCACTGAACACATCTTGATGACAAGAGTTTCAAGTTATGAGCCTTGCAATACAAACAGCTCAGGTACCTCTGATGAATGACTATTTAGCTAGAGCATAATTTACAGAAAAAGTATTATCTTTTCCAGAGAGGTCATGTTAGCTTGAATCATGTAGATTTAAATTTCTCTGGCTCCAGAGATACTCCACAGAGAAATAAATCTGAAGGAAAAACATATGGTATTAAGTCTAGATTGGGAAACATTCTAGCAATAAGAACTCAAAGTGTTCCATTTTAGATATTTATAACAGATTTCAGCAGACCATGAAGACACAAACTGCCACACAATGTCACCTTCATGTTACTTGGGATGGTGGGATACTAATTTTTAACAAAATTGTCACAGATTAAGAAATTAATGACAACATGTATAAATGTTTAACATCAACTAGGGATAATTTCCAGTTGTTTAACAAATATAAGAATAGCAAATAAAATCCTAAATGCTAGAACATATTCTAAAAAGGTTTTTTTTCTTTTATTGAAAATATTGCAAATAATTATCACTTCACTAATGAAATCCATAAATCTATATCATTTTTGATTCCAGGTAAATGAAAAATAGATGTCAATATTTCTCTCTTGTTCAGTGCAGACTTTAACTGCTTTGACTTCTTGTTATTTGCATTGCTATGAAAAATCCAATGACCTTTATGTTACATTAGAACATCAGAAAAAAACAGATATATTTATATCTTGAGATAAAAAATACTATTTGTTTTTCATGTTCCAGTCTGTTGTTGGGACTTAATTCCCCTATGGGTGTATTTTAAACTAGATCCCAAAAGGGAATATACTTATTTCTTCTCCATCTAAAGAGATGCAAATATGAGTCAGACAAATTGATATTCGTGATCACGTGTAAAAAGAATCTTCAGTTTCCTAGTCCTCCTTTTTTGCCCCTTGAAATTACAGACAGTCACATTCTGACTCATTTTATTAGCCCTTTTTTAGGAACATCCAAATATTTCAAGTTTAAATTAAATACTGTATTAGTTTTTCCTTTTTATTTTGTATTAATGATTTATTAATTGGTATGCAAGCAGTAAGAAAAATGATTTGTTTTCTTAAGGTTGGGTTTTTTAAAAATTTATTATGAATTTATTATGGAGAGGGGTCTGTCTATAGCCCAAACTTTCCTTATTAAATAAATATTGGGCTGTTGTCTACCCCAGTGTTGAGTTTTGCAATATGGGAAGGCAGCATAAGAACTACAGTCAGAAATCACTGAGGAGTTTGGTGTTAAAATGTGTTCCACCATAAAAATCCTGATTTTTTGCTAAACTTCAGGTGTTTATAAAGCCTTTTCATGCTGAAGTTATTATCAGTGAGTTTAGCTTACATATCTGTTTTTTCTAGCCTTTCCCAGTGCACAGCTAGATTCTCCCCTGCAGTATGTAGGAGGCTATCTGAATTAATGCTTCTGCAGTTTAGCAAACCTCTTGTGCTACAAAATTTTGCTGGATGGAAAAAGATGGAATTAGATGTCTTTTGGCAGACTCAGTGCAACCACTCACATATGAGCTGTCCTGCTGTTCCCTCTCTGAAAAGCCATTGTCTCTCTATCATTGTAGTCTTCCATCTTGGCAAAATTGCATTGCCACACTGTGATTTCTATGGGCTTTTATTTTAAACAGAATTATTTATGCTATTCTTACAAAATCTAAATCATCATGAGAGTCTCTAGAGTGAAGGTTAATTCTGTTGCCAGCAGCTGTAGCTTCGCCCTCTGAAGCTAAAGCTTGTGGTGGCATCAATTACTGGCCATCCCTGTTCTGATAAATTTGTGTTTTCCTTTTGATCAAATATGTCAAGCTTTTAATTCTGTGTAATCACTGATCGCATGAAGTGCCAGACCATCTTGTTTTAGCATCATTCACATCTGCTGCTATCTTCCAGTCACACAGGTAAAATGCATTGACCTAGAACATGCTACTTTAACCTTAGCACCCTTATGTGGAAGAATGCCAGCTGCTTCTGAAATACTGTTCCCAACCACTTGAAATCCCAAGAGATGATACACTATCTGGAATTATTAAAAGAAACCCCCAAACAAAACAAAAATTAAAACCCACTATCCTTTCTGGCATCACATACTTGCTAAATTTGCAATGCTAAGTACTGCAGCACCTTTTACTTTTATCACAAAGCACTCCCCAGTAGAGAATTGCCACTCACCTTAAGTTCAGTAAGTGTCTGTGCTCATGAGAAAATAGTAAAAAATAAAAAAAGAACAAACTCTAGCCTTTATGTAACACCTTTTTTCCACTAGATATTGAGGAAACAGTATAACTGCATTCAGTTTTGGATACACAGGAGTATAACATGACAGTGTCTGTACCTGAAATTCCAATAATGGTCCTAAAAGTAGAGTGCCAGAAACAAAAATGAGGTGGAGGTATGGAATCACAAAGGGGAACACAAGGCCTTTGATCTTTAAGAAACCTCTGGGTCATGCAGAATACCTGTTAAATTTATGCTACACTCTAGAGACCTTCTGGAATACATGGAGCATGCTACTCTAATGTTGGTTAAAATCTATATCCAGACCGCAAAAAAAAAAAAATTTAAAAAATTTTGTACCAACTCAAGTCAAAATTTTGAAAATAATGTGTAATATTAATAACTGCTATAAGAAAACCCAACAAACAAATAACAAAACAATACCTCAATTACTAGTTTCAGCTTTTTATGCTGCTTTGCTTTCCATAGTATGTATTTTCAGCTCAAATTTCTAAACAGAAAACCACTTAGTGAGCAATAAAGTTTTCATTTTGAAAAATACATAAATGGAACTCTATTTCATAACTGTTTATTCTTGCTCTTCTCCCCCTAGTAAATAAATTCTACATTGCAGTAATCACAATAGCCAGGTAGAATCATGTAACACCCTGATAAACACAATGGAACCATTTACTATCTATTTGCTCCCTATGTACCTGAGTCTTAACATATGAAAATTCATAAAATCATAAACTCCTACAGTAGGAACATCCTTCCACCACTTAGGTAAAACCTGTACTCATAGATGTGAATATTTTTTATCCTTAGTATGCTGAACTCTTTAAACCAAAAGCACTAAGACAAGCTAGGATTATGTGAGGCTTTTATGACTGTTCTGAATTGCATCAATTCAATTTTCACATTAACCAGACCGAGCAACTGATGTAATCTACTTGGAATTGTGCAAAGTATTTGACACTGTCCCACACAACATCTTATCTCAAAATTGGAGAGACATGTATTTGATGAATGGGCCATTTGGTGGATAAGGAATTGGCTGGATGGTCTCAAAGTGTTGTGGCCAAAGGCCTGATATCCAAGCAGAGAGCAGTGATGAGTGACATTCCTCAGAGGTCAGGATTGGGACTGGCGCTGTTTAACATCTTTGTTGATGACATGGACAGTGGGATTGAGTGCACCCTCAGCAAGTTTGCCGATGACATCAATCTGTGTGGTGCAGTTGACATGCTGGGGGAAGGGATGACATCCACAGGGACCTGGAAAGACTTGAGAGGTGAGCTGGTGCAAACCTCATGAAGTTCAACAAGGTCAAGTGCAAGGTCCTGCACCTGAGTTGAGGCAATCCCAAGCACAGATACAGGCTGGGCGAAGACTAGATTGAGAGCAGTCCTGAGGAAAAGGACTTGGTGGTACTGATGGATGAAATAATGACTATGAGCCAGCAATGTGCACTTGCAGCCCAGAAAGCGAACTGTATCTTAGACTGCATCAAGAGAATTGTGGCCAGCAGGTCGAGGGAGGTGATTCTGCTCCTCTACTCCTCTCTGGTGAGACCCCACCTGCAGTGCTGTGTCCACCTCTGGAGTCCCCAGCAAAAGAAGGAGACAGACCTGTTGGAGGGAGTCCAGAGGAGGACCACAGGGGGGGTTGGAACTAGATGATATTTAAAGTCCCTTTCAATCCAAAGCATTCTATGATTCTGTGATTATTCACCATCAGAATTTTGCACTTTGAATTGGTACCTTACAAGCACTATTTTTAGACTTGAAGCACCAAACTCTTATGTTCAGATGGGAGGGTCTACATGGCGCGTTTTCATATAAGGAATGAAAATTGCAGGGGTCTGCACTGAGCAGGGTGATATATACCTTTTGACCCCATCTAGTAATGCATGCTCCATTTTATAGTGCCTTTTAAGACTGTTGTAGGAATTTAGCTGTAGACCTGCAGGATTATTTACTGTACATGACAATTTTAGAAGTTCAGCCATTTTTCAACAGTCTGAATGATAAAAGATGGTGATATTTTTGAGATGAAAGTTCATTGCTGCAAAAGTTCTAACACAAAAAAGATTTTTTAAAAATGGCAAAAAAATGAAATAACAAGAAAATACATTTACAACCAGATAGAAATTAACAAAGAACTTTTCCAAACAGGTGTGAAGCACCAGAAAGTTTTAATACATTTGGAAGTATTTGAAACAATTTGGTGATGAACTTGATGTAGTTCAGCAAGACCAAGTGTAAGGTCCTGCACATGGGTCGAGGCAATCCCAAACACAAATACAGGCTGAGTGATGAGTCAGTTGAAAGCAGCCCTGTAGAGAAAGACTTCGGGGTAGCACTGGATGGAAAACAATATGAGCCAGCAATGTGCTCTCACAGCCCAGAAAGCCAACCATATCCTGGGCTGCATCAAGTGAAGTGTAGCTAGCAGGTCGAGGGAGGGGATTCTCCCACTCTGATCCACTCTCGTGAGACCCCCACCTGGAATACTGTGTCCAGCTCTGGGGTCTCCAGTATAAGAAGGACATGGACCTGTTGGAGTGAGTCCAGAGTAGGACCACAAGGATGATCAGGGGGCTGGAGCACCTCTCCTGTGAGGACAGGCTGAGAGAGTTGGGATTGTTCAGTCTAGAGAAAAGAAGGCTCTGGGGAGATTTTATAGTGGCCTTCCAGTACTTGAAGGGGGCTACAGGAAAGATGGGGAGGGACTCAGTCAGGGAATGTAGTGATAATATGAGGGATAATGTCTTTCAACTGAAAGAAGGTAGATTTAATTTAGATGTAAGGAAGAAATTCTTTACTGTGAGGGTTGTGAGATGCCCAGAGAAGTTGTGTCTGCCCCCTCCTTGGAAGTGTTGTAGGCCAGGCTGGACGGGGCTTTGAGCAACCTGATCTAGTGGAAGGTGTCCCTGCCCATGGCAGGGGGGTTGGAACTAGATTATCTTTAAGGTCCCTTCCAACCCAAACCATTCTATGATTCTACAATAGTATGTTTTGGGTTTTTTAAAGTTTTGTTTTGTTTTGTTTTGTTTTGTTTTTCTGCTTTGGGCAACACTTATGCACATTTTCACACTAGTTCTTATATACTCCATTTGAACAAGTGGATTTGGATTCCCTCCCTCTTATCATGCTGCATAGAAGTAGTTCTAATAAAAGAAGCAGTGCAAAGCAGAAAAGATTTAGCAATTACAAGTGTAGGTTAAGATCACTTAGATAAACATTTTTTGTCTTTTTTAATAATGTCCCATCTTTGTGTCTGAATTACTTTTGCGTAAACCCTGCTTTTCAGAGTTTAATTCCTCAAGTACTGAAAGAATGAGACATGATATTTAGCCATTCCAAATGTCATACTACTTGGGGAGCACCCAATTATTTTAATTGCTGGCAGAAGCTATCTAACTTTTTACTGGCTGCGCAAATACTTTCCAACACAATTTGAACTCTTCCATATCTCCCAGAAAGGCTCATAAGTACACTGAATACATATATTTGCCATACTGTGACTATGCACTGTTCATAATATACCATATGTGAATCAGGACATGGGCATTTAAACCACAATATATATTTTAATGAAGGATTACTAGCATAAAGCTTTGATTTTTTTTTTCTCTGTTGGTTTGAATATCCATAGAGTAAGTTGATATATGGCAGGTGTTAGGCTGAAGTTCTTTCTACATACAATGGAGATGAGCAGACATGCATAAGCACAATTCAGTTCATCTTAAGGTAGACATTAAAAAAATTCCAGAGGAATCATATCCTAAGAGTAGTTTCTATCCACTTAAAAATGGAGTTTATGAAAGACTAGCTCAGATATAGATGTCTAAATTGTAGACACCAACACTAGGCAAGACAATTTCCACCCTCAATGTCTTTCTCATTTTGATACACAGATGGAGGCATCCTAAGGCTAATCTTTTAAAGGTATTTTACTCTTTGAAAAGAGGGGAGTTCCCTGTCATTCCAGGTAAACCTGAATTACCAAAGAGATTAGAAATTAAGTCCATATAAAGGTTTCATGATCAGATATTAAAAATAGTGTGTGTGTTTGTTTGAAAGTCTTTAGAAGGATATAAATAGAGTATTCAGGGCTTTGGGTGTTTTTTTTTTTTTTGTTTTCTTGCTTGGTTTTACTGTTGTAAATTCACAAACTAACATACATTTTATTTCAAATAAATTTTCGTCTTCATTTCTCAGGTTTATCAAATAACTTGCATCACATCTTTAAGGGAAGGCTTTGAATACTTAATATCTAATAGATGTTTTCTCTGTCAAATTTAAACAAAATACAGCCATAATATGTATTATTTTAAATCTGTCAAACACTGACATTTCTGCTGCCTAAGAGTTCTATAACTAAATCTGTAATTTTATTTAAGAATGAGAGGATTCTACCCAATATGAAAAATACTAAAAAGTAGTTTTATAAACACTGGTCTCCTTTTATATAAGCATAAACTTTCAGTGAAATATCTGTTCAGTACATTTTAGCTACAATGTTGTTATTGGGGAATTTAAACTATTAGTAAATTATAAATTATAATGTTTACCTCAATGCACTAGCTACAAAGCCACATATAAAGCTGCAATAAGCTTCATTAAGAAGATGCCTCCAGTTATTTGTACAAGCACTCATTAGCTTTAACAGTACATCTCAGTACATGCTTATAAACATCTTGTGTACCTAGTTATTTCTTCAGCAGTATGTTGAATCAGGGAGAAATACTACAATTAGAACAATAACTTCTCAATTCATATATTTAAAAAAATATATAAATAGACAAGTATGAGAGACTGAAATGTCATATCACTGTCTGAAAGCTTGCTTGTGTCTGTGCAAACCTCAAGGACAAGCTGCTGCCGCCTGTGAATTGATCTGGGGATTGTCGCCCAGGGAGGCTGGAGTGTACTGAAGGATGCACCCCCCCACTTCTTTGCAGTTGCATTGTTGGACTCTTTACACAAGGCTCAAAGGGGCAGACGTGATGAGCTGGCCCCATCCTGTAGCCATTTGTGGCTCGGTTGTGTAGGCCAGACCCCATGCATGCATTGCTAATGGACTGACAAGAGGGAAACGTTCCTGCCCGTGAAGCCAGATGCAACAGATGCAACAAAAACCTGTGGGACCAGGAATAAAAAAAAATTAAAAAAATAAAAAAAAAAAAAAAAAAAGGGAGCTCAGCAAATGCAAAAGCCAGAGACGACCAAGGGTATGTTATCCTACTGCCATTTCACTTCTACTGAGGAGAGATTGCCACTACAAAATTAAGAGAATGTTCATTACCCATTAAATTTACAGGGTTCTCCCACTGAATTCTTTCAAGAAATTGACTGGCATATCAGGAGATCATACACACTCTTATGGGCAGCCTGAGGGTTCAGTTGTGTTGCAGAGCATCTCTACATGAGGCACATAGTGAGAAGCAAAGTAGGCAATAAGATTTACAGCTAAATCCTCACGTGTACACAAATAAAGCTTTCTCACCATCAAATAAGAAATGACTGCACTTAAAAAATGGCTGCACACAGACATACTATCAGCAAGTTCAGATACCATAAACTCAGATCTAATCCAATTGTGCCCTGTGCATAGTGCACTAAGCCACAAGGAGAAGTGAAGATTTTGTCTTGGCATGATTACCGAAAAGATCAAAAATCCTCAAAAGGAGAAGAAACTATTTTTACAGTTGCTTCCTAGAACAAGTGGATTGTAAACTGAGTCCAAGAGCCAATGTGCAAACTACACTCATTTGTCACCAGCAGAGGCCAGCAGCAGCAAACTACGGCCCTGACCAAGAGCAAGGGATAAACAAGAAAAGAACTATTACTTTTGTAGATATCCCTCAGAGTATAGGAGAATTCAAAAATCCAAAAGGAGAACTGCAGGGCGGTAAGGTAACCGTGGAGGGAGATTAGCAGTCTTAAAGGCACCACACAAGCCAACGGACAGTTCATACATACAAGATGAAGAGAACTGTTTGAAGTAAGTTTAAAAAGCTCACAAGCACTCGGATGCTGCTTCTTCAGAAGTATGAATGATTTACGGGTATGTGTACAGCAAAGAGAATAAAAGGCTTTGACTCTTTCGACTGAAAGTGTTGGATCTTCCCTGTCAGAACCTTTAGCAGTAACCTGTAACATACAACATTATGAAATGCAATGTAACACTTGTTGAAGGTATTACTAATACTATTCACAAGAACTGACATTATAATGGTAAGGGACACATAAAATGCCAGCTACAACCCTAGTGAAAGCTACAACTTCTTTCATAATCATTAAGTCCTGTAAATAAGCTACCTTGTGTTATAAGGAAAATCTTTTTCTGGGCAAAGAAAAGATCATATATAAGAGAAACCTTTGAATTTTTATTTTATTTTATTTTTTTAAAAAATTAAACAGGAAGTGGACAGGCTTCTACAACATAATACTTCTTCCTCTTTGTCAAAATCTACTTTGTCAAAAGACATACACTTGTTCTACTTTTAAAGGTTATTGACTACAGACTGTCATATATCTCTGATTCCAATACTATATTTCATTACAAGAGAATCATATTTTCTTAATATTTTTGTTGTTGAACTAGCACTGAGAAATAGGTAGAGTGTGTCTTAAAAACAGCAAGCTCAGCTAAAAAAGCAAATGTGTTCTTTTATCTTTCAGGTGGTCATATCAATTACACCTCTGATATAGATCTTTTGTTGTGCAAGTCTGGATGACATTGCTACTTTTATTGTGGGGAAATAGTCCACTGTAAGATAAAGACAAAAATAAAGCATCATTTATTCCCATCCCATTGACTGGATTCCATGAACTCCATTACTGAAAGTGAATTTTCTGTTTCCACTTGATCTAAATAGGAATAAGCTAGAAAGAGTTGAAAGTCTCTGGGGGAAAAAAAATATTACTGAAGTTATTATTTTTTTCCTTCAGTTGCAAATAGAATCTTTAAACTTGCATGCATTTTAGCCTAACTCTGATTTCACACTGATAGATAACTCTAGACCTGTCAGTTATAAGTGGATATTTGATCTTTCAAGCAATTAAATGTGATACTAGAGATTTTCTTTCCCATTTGTGAAATCTAGTTACAACCTTCTTGCTATGTAGGCTTACCTATAGACAGTTCCCTACTTCTTCACCCATGTCCAGTCAAGAGGAAAAAAACCCCAAATATCTCATGACAATTAAACAATTTACAAAACAGCTGAAAAGTTCCTGTTGGATGAAGAAAGGCTGAGGGTCCATCTAGATTTCCTCGGGGGTGACAAAAACATATCAAGTCTGTTAGCTTTTGAAAGTCAATTTACAGAAAAATACCAAGGACATACCATGAAAATGCACCTTAAAGGTAGGATAACACATTGCTCGGCAGCTGCTTTTCTTTCAATGTACATATTGGGATCTATCTTGTAACTGCAAAATTTTCCACACCACAGGGTTTTATGGTTATCTTATGAAAAGTTAAATAGATAAGTCTATTCTTTACATATGTTATACCTTTCTAAACGTAATCAGAAAGCCTTTGTTCTATGAAAGAAGATAAAATGATAAAACTAATATCCCAGAGGTGAAAATTGACTAGTAAAACTATTGAGAGTTTACCTGACTGAAGAAAACTTCTCATTTTTCATTCAGTAGAGAACTGACTCTAAACTGATGGACCTCAAATTTTCTTATGCCTTTTAAACACTGAACAACATAAAATAACACCATCTTTGGAAAGGAAAATTTTTTAATGCTACCTATCCTAGTTTCAACCAGGATGGAGTTAACTTTCATTGGGGTATTTCATACTATGTGATGTCATGCCCAGGGTTATAGAGAGGCGGGCTCTCTTGGTCAGGCATGGGATTTTTGGGTCGGCCTGGGTGTGTGTTGCTGTGATGGTGGTTGCCCCACTCGGTAAGCCACTGCTGCATTTTACCTTTTTTTTTTGTTTTTTTTTACTCAATATTGTTACTGTTATTGGCATGTTATATTTAGTAAATTTTTATTTTTTTATAATTTTTATTCAACCTACGAATTCTTTTTTTTTGTCCCTCTGTTTCACTGGGGGTGGTGGTGGTGTGTGGAGGGGTGTGGAGGAGGGGGAAGGTGAACAGCCAGCCACATGCGCAGCATCTGGCTGCTGGCTGAGTTCAAACCTCAACAGTTTTCATGGGGTCCTGAGGTTTGTTTTTTTTTGAGATAACAACAAAATGGGTAAAATGTGGATTGCTTGGTTCCTTAAAATCTTATCAACTCATATGTAGATGTGTTTCCCATGCTGTTCCTCACCTTCCGTTAGTGTTGGGTTAAGATTCTGTTTCTGTTGTATTATGTGAGGCTCATCTATGATAGCGTCAGTCATCAGTCCTGGGGCTATTTACAGCTGTGTTTGAAAAATTTTGGGAGTTCAAATATCTCTGGAATGTTGACATAAACAAGGTTGACATGCTGTTAGGAGCTAGTGTGTTCCTGAATGTGGTTCTGGTTTTGTTTACAGTTAAGCAACTATTTAAGAATATCGCTTGGAAACCTACCCCAAGGTTGGGAAATTATGAGTGGCTGAGGATGTGGAGTAAAATGGATGAGTACCTAGAACAGTGGGCACCTCCAGTGTATTGGAACCTCACTCCTGCAGAGGTGCAGAATCCTGAAGATCTAGTGGAATATTTGGAAAAAATACGTTGTCACCCGGGTAATTCCAGATGGACACAGCTCACTGCAACATGCTGGGGCATAGCCCACGCCTAATGAGCGCTATTAAACACTGTTCAGCACCCTCAAGAGGAAGAGAATGGTTCTGGATCTGGTTACCAAGTAACAGAAACTGCAGCCGCTACAAGCCCGAGGACAGGCGCTGCAGCTGAGCCAGAGAATCAACCCATGATGGTGTCAGTTGCTCCCATACATGAGAAGAAATACACAAGAAAATCTCCTCGCAGTGTACAGGGCGATGATGAACCAGGCCCATCACAAGAACGGGAGGAGGCAGAGCCAGTGACAGTCACCCAATCCTTATCCCCGAGGGAGTTGTGAGACATAAGAAAAGATTTCAGCCACCATCAAGATGAGCAACTCGTTACCTGGCTACTCCAGTGCTGGGATAGTGGGGCCAGTAGCATAGAACTAGAGGGAAGGTCCCCCACCCCCTCTGGAGATGCCAGGGACAAGGCTCACACCTCTCCCACCAACACCTTGGCCTCCCTAGCGCCGTGCCCAGCCCAGCCAGCCCTTCTCAATGACCATGAAGGTGGAGTTAGCTATGCCCTATCAGCCAGTCATCAGAACAGCACAGGACCTTATTTCACCCATTTCCTTGACTGCAAAAGAGAGGCATCCTTAGCTTCTGCTGCAGCTTGTTCAGCAGCTATCACCGTTCTCCAGATGCAGAAATTAATTTAAGACTCAATATCCCCTAGACATGGTCAGTTTCCAATTTTTTGGATGCAAGCTAAAGAATAATTTCCCTACAATTACATAAAAATATTCCATGGACTGACTCCACACAATTATTCTGTAAAAAACAGTTAGTTATGCTAGAAGCCATAGGGAAAACAGGCACCTATTTTGATCCCAAATACTTTAATATAGAGGCACAATGCTAATCCACTATCCCAGTTCTAATATTGGCCAATCCATTAGTTGTTGTGAGTAAGCAGTTTTATTAAAGGTTGAAAATTTCATGGAAACAATACATATACCACAAAAAAAAAAAAAAAAAAAAAAAAAAAAAAAAAAAAACTTCAAGGAGAAAAGAAGTAATTTAGTTTAGTAAAATCTGAATTATAGACAATGCAATTACAGTATTATTTAAATATGGATATTACTCTTAATTACAAGATATGTCCACTGGCATGTAAAATATTTTTTTCCAAATAATTAAAACTGCTTCTTAAAATGTTCTGTAATGAATAGTGACACACTAACGCTGCACAGTTAAAATAGATTATTTGAAAATTGAATTTAAATGTACTGTAATTCACATTCATTAAAAGGCTAGACATTTTTCAAGTGAATGAAACTGTTCTATAAAAATCAATTCACTGTACAACAGTAACATATTACAAACCTGCAGTTAAAATACAATCATTTAAATGGGAGGAACACTAATCCAGCTGTAATAATTCCATTAAGCCAACAACACTTTTTTGTATTTTAAAAAATAAAATATTCACCCTGCATCTGTGAGGCAATTTAGGGTATCTTTAGACTAAGTAATTGTTGGTTAGCCATGAAAAGACAGATTATAATACGTAACTAATTTAAAACGTACATTTAGAACTGGAAAAGGGAAATGACTTGAAGAAACACTTTTATCTTCCATCTGTAGTTCTTGGTCCCAGTATTGGATATTTGACATAAAATTAATGGGTTTATTTCAGTTTATTATTTTAATGCAAAGTATCAGATGATTTATAAGATATAATGGCATGTAAATCTATAATTAACGTTATACATTTGCGGAAAACAGAAGCTAACATGCTATTTACAGATTTTCAGTTCAAGAAAATTCTTCAGCTCTTTTTGATGTACTGAAGAAAGTTGCAGAAGTTACTTTTGTTTGACTTTTTAATATTAAGCATCAAAAGGCAGAATTTATAAAACTGGCAATCGATTATTGCAAGTAGCTGAATTCTACCTTTTATTAAGAATAACCCAGCCTCCCATTGTAAAGCCCCCATTCAACCTCATATATCAGTGTGAAACTTCAGATGTTTCCTATTCCAGTTGTTGTGATTATGATCATGATTTTTTTAGTTTAAATTGCTTATTTCTTCCTTCTCAAAAACTCTAAATAGATTGTTTGGAAAATATTATAGGTTTCTAAGCCTTCTGTTTCATCAGACTAACATTCACTTTTTCAGCTTTCATGCATACAATATAGAAATTTGGCAGGGGAGTGACAGTTGTACAAGAGATATCTCTACTTCTACCCATAAATAAATCTACCCCATTTAAGCCCGGCTACAAGGCTTTTAAAAGTTGCAGTTTCCACAAGTAAAAACGCTTGTCCTTTAAATCTATGCTGAAATCTGTCACGTTTCTATCATTCTATCTGAGCCAGGTTAACTAGACTGGTGATTGAAAGCCACATATAGAAGTAGTTGTAGAAACCCATGATGTCAAGATATTTTCTACTTTTGGTTTGCAAGACTGTGAATCAATTTATGCTGCATAAGGCAGAAGAAATGTTCCAGCATTTGTTACATGTGATGGATTTCTCTATTTTAAGTGTCTGCTATATAAACTTGCTTCAGAATCAAGTGCTTTTTGGACAAATGATATCCATAATTCTCAATAACTATCGGCAAGTCCAGTTTCATCTGGATGTTACCGTGCTTCAAAAGATTCCTGAGGCATAGTTTGTTCTGCAGTGCCACAACACTGAAAGACTGAAATTGCACTTTGCCAAATTTTGCTTCAGGTAGACAGCTGACTTTCTTAGGGCCATTATTTCTCAGGAGAAATGGAATTTTTTTACCATGGCCACATCCTACCACAGATAATAAACATTAAATTCCCTTACATTTTGGTATTCTAGTGAATTGTGCTGGTTTAAGCCCTTCTGGGACCGGAGACCACGTTGCCGTTGCTTGTCCCCCACCCTTGGACACAAGTAGGGCACAAACCCTGGGTTAAAATAAGAAGAAATTTAATACAACAGTGTAATAGACAATCTGAACAACAACAGTAGCAATGTTAACAACAATAAACAGTAATAACAGTAAACAAGACAAAAGATATACAGAGAAATACTGCAATGGTTACAGACAGCCTGTTTGTGTGCTCCCCATCACCAAAGCCACAAAGGAAAAAATTCCCACCTTCCTGCTCCGGGACCTGACATCAGCATGGTATGAATAACCCAGCTGGAGATCCCTTCCCCTTCTCTGCTGGGGAAACTTAACCCTATCCTAGCTGAACCAGGATATTAATTTATTTCCTACTTATGTTTTAATATGTTTGCTGTTGAGACAATTATTTCAATAAATCCTCAACCTGCCTTTGAGTAGATAAGATGCAATCAAGTTTCAGTGTGATTAAAGACTTCACTATAAGCAAACAAGCACAATTTTATTGCATGTTACCTGCAACTACGACAATGGTTGACAAGACAACAGAATTGGCTTCACACCTACTCAAACCCATGAAGACAAACCAGGAAGAGCATTTATGTCATGAACACTTAAGGAGAAGTAAATCACAAAATGCATCTCACTTGTGAAAAAGAATCACTGTATTGTTTATGGGCTTTGGGAAATTGAATAAACTATCTTTCGGTATATAGATTCAAATTGCATACAGATCATAGTTCTTTGATGACGCTGTTAGCAATAAAAGGATTCAGATGAGCAGGAATGCAAATTGCCTGATGATCAGTGAGAATGCTTCCATTTATGTGTGACATGGAGTATGGACCAGAAACTGAAAATGTGATGGCTGACTGCTTATCTCATCTGCCCTTATCTCTACCAGATGCCCAGATAAATGATGATATAGAATACTTAAACAGATTACAAGCATACTTACTGCACTGCAGGAGAGCAATGTAGAACTACAATTTAACACATCTCATTCATCAGAAATTGTGTGATTTCCTGATAACAAGGTGGCCTAACAATCTCAACTATCTTGATTCATTTCTGCAACAGCATACTTTTTTCTTTTTTTTTTTTTTTTTCCCCAGTGGATGCAATTGTGTCATGACAGCCCTTAACAACTGTCAGAACAAAATAACTGTTGGTAGCCAGAACTGTATGTTCAAGTTAAAGTTGGTCTAAACTGGAATCCAGACATGCTAAAAATCCATTAATTTATATGCTTCATCACAAAGTATTCCTACAGTTTAAGCATCAGTAGAAATTTTTTTTATTGATATTTAAGGCCCATTTGGTCACACAATAGCACACTTGTTATTCTGCTGCCTTGGTAGATTATCTGAAAAAACATCTGTAAACTGAATTTGAGTCACATGTGCTGCTAAAATCAACTCCCCACCTATAATTTTCAGCATAAAACAATCTATCTCATTTTTTCAGAATATCTTCAAAATCTTATTTTTCTCAGAAGATTTTATATACAGGCAATGAAGAACATTCTGCCTTTGAGACACCAGAAAGATTGAATGCCTCAATAAAACTTTGAAAAAGATTGCTAACCTGGAAGGAATAGCTTGAAAATTCTTTACTACTGACTTCCTACAAAGTTACAAGGTTACATGTCATCCAGCAATTCAGCGAACACCTGCTGATTTACTGCACGGATGGAGAATGCATACAAAGCAAAATGTTAAATGTTAATGGATTACAAGCTCACAAATCAGATACAAGGTAGGGCCCAAAAGAAACAGTAAAATTTGAAATATACACAGATTGGCAGCAAATACCTTGAAATACACATTTGTGAAAGTATGACAGTCTGGAAGGACTCTGGAAATAAGATCTCACAGAGTGTTTCTCTGCTGTCAGTTTGGTTGCTCCTTGTTTCCTTCCACTACAACGGGAAATAAGGATGGGGCAACACTAAATCTTGGTCCCTCCTCCTGGTTCAGATCCCCAGAAGTATCCTTGCTCTCTCTACTCTTAAACACGCTCATGTCACAGGTCTCATCATGCAGAGATTGCTAATACCGAAGGTAAAGCTTGAAAATTCTTCACTACTGACTTCCTTCAAAGTTACAAAATTATATGTCATCCATCAATTCAACAAACACCTCTTCACACTATTCTAAGACAGTCTGTAAGGCAGTCTTCTCTTTATTTTTTTCTGCATTGTAAAGAGGTATTAATCCTTAAAAGAATTAACACCTGGGCTTCTTTTGTGGCTTAAGCCATATTGGAGCTGGGAACAGGAGTGATAGTGGGAGACCATTTGTAACCGCAAGAACATGGGCACACAGAGGAGCATGGAATTATGACTTTATATTGTGGGACTAGAGCAATTAAAGCACAATCATAAGAATAAAAACAAACTCTTTTTGACATCCATCAGAAGAAGCTTTTTCTGTGTCTGTAGTGCCCTAAGTACTGTGCAGCCATTCTGGATCAGCTGGTAGGGGGAACAAGGACTCAATGCCCTGGAGCAGAAGGGTAGCCTGCTTCTCAGGCTAACATAAAAGGACTTACAGATCCAGGCTCTGTCTTGAATAGGTATGGAAAATTCCTCATCTATTAGTTAACAGAGACAGTGCAGTGCTGTTGTTTACAGCTGTCTTCAGCAAATTGCTTTCTGCTATTCACTGCAGTGCACAGAGCATGACAAGCACCTGACCCTAATCAGCATCCTCCCAAATACAGATTATGGAGACTTGGTAAACATGTACTGAAAGAGAGTTAGTCATTATTCCTAATGTATAGTCTTAAAACATAGGTCATTGCATTATTTGGCCTTATTAGTTGTCTAGCAATTTACCAATTGTATAATTACTGAGTGTTATAATAAGACAAATTCTTAACTAATTTCTGTACATTAAGGATGTCCAAGACAAATATGAAGAGTTGTTGCATTGGTGTGTCTGAGTAGAGGATGTCACTCAGTTGCTATCTGGCGAAAATAGAAGCAGAAAAATTAAGCTGCGATATGGACTGCTATTTGTGACTGATTTTCACGTGATTTGGAATTGACAGTCATCTACACTGTTAGAATAGACTTCCTATAACCTATACACATCCTTTCAATTTAGATATGCAATAAGTATTTACATAGAAATACCACATGCAACCAGAAAGACTAGACATAGTTCTTAGGTTATGTGTTTGGAAACCTTTTAGCATGTCTGCACTAGACTACATATGCATCTTAGCTGAGAGCTCCTATTGCTGAGTGCTCCTTAGCTACCGTCTAAAATCACTGCATTGCACTGTCAGCAGATTTTAGCAGCCAAATCCCCTCAGATTCCAAATACACTGCAAATGTTCCTACCTCCTGAGGGCCACAGGAAGCAGTTCCTGCCATTCTAGCTGTTTTCTTCTACATACTGTGAATTGACTATGATCAGGTTTTGGAGGGGAAAGCACAGGACTGGCCCCTTGTCTAGCTGAGGTGAGTTGCTGCAATCATTCACCTACACTCCTTCTCAGCCAGAAGTGAAAGGGAAGGAACATCCCTAGTCTGAATTTGTGGTAGTGCATTTCTACCCCCTTCTCTCCTGAGCCCCTCGGTTATTAGTGTGATTCCTTCACCCCCCCCCCC